>NC_087498.1:1700000-2046097 GCF_036417665.1 Passer domesticus
AATTTAGTGGGAACTGCTCCCACTCGATGGGGGAAAAGCCATCAAAACCCCCAGGAGAGAATTCCTGCCTCTCCCAGGAGCCAAGGGGACAAATCCTGGTCTGTCTGGGAGCTGAGGGGGCTCAGGGAAACTGAGGCAGAGGTCTCCAAGGAAAACAGGGACAGCACAGAGCCAGGGCAGACAGCAGAAACATTCCAGAGGCAGCACCAGGGATCAGGGACACTCGAATGACAAGCCTGGAGGAGAAACGTGAGCAGAAATATTCACACCTGGCTCAGGGATGGGAGCCCAAAGCAGGGACAGCTGTGCCAGTGGAAATGCCAAGGCTCCAGAGAGAGCTGGGGTGCCCTGGATTGAGCTGGGGTATCCCATAACAGGATGGGATGGGGCAGGGACAGGGCAGGGATGGGAACAGGGACAGGGCTGGGATGGGAACAGGGACAGGGACGGGATGGGAGCAGGGACAGGGACGGGATGGGAGCAGGGACAGGGACGGGATGGGAGCAGGGACAGGGCTGGGATGGGAACAGGGACAGGGACGGAATGGGAGCAGGGACAGGGCTGGGATGGGAGCAGGGACAGGGCTGGGATGGGAACAGGGACAGGGCTGGGATGGGAGCAGGACAGGGACAGGGCTGGGATGGGAACAGGGACAGGGACGGGATGGGAGCAGGGACAGGGCTGGGATGGGAACAGGGACAGGGCTGGGATGGGAGCAGGACAGGGATTGGGCTGGGATGGGATTGGGATGGGATGGGAGCAGGGACAGGGCTGGGATGGGATTGGGCTGGGATGGGAGCAGGGACAGGGACGGGATGGAATGGGAATAGGACAGGGACAGAGCTGGGATGGGAGCAGGGACAGGGCTGGGATGGGAGCAGGGACAGGGCTGGGATGGGAGCAGGGACAGGAGCAGGGACAGGGCTGGGATGGGAACAGGGACAGGGCTGGGATGCTCCTGAACTCACAGGCACTGGGCACATGGTTTGACTCTCCCGGGATCAAAGTGTATGGATGCAACCAATAAGCTGAAGGAAAGTTCTGGAGCATCCCAGCAGATCCCAAAGCTCTTCCAGGGTGACTGCTCACAAACCCCCCCTTCCCCAGCACAAGGGAGCAGCTGATCCAGGGGCAGGGAGGTGCCACAAGTGTTTTCCCAGGTGGGAAGGTCCCCACGCTCAGCCTGAGAGCTGCTGCCAGCCCAGGTTTCAGCCAGAACTCTCAGACAAGGTGGAGACACTTGGAGATGCCACTTCAGGCCCCTCAAATCATGGAGTGGTTTGGGCTGGAAGGGACCCAAAGCCCATCCAGTGCCACCTTCCACTGTCCCAGGCTGCTCCAGCCCTGTCCAGCCTGGCCTTGGCACTGCCAGGGATCCAGGGGCAGCCCCAGCTGCTCTGGGCACCAAACCACCTGTGCAGGGGCTGGACTGATCCTGGGCCCAACCAGACTCAACAAGAGCCAGATTTATGCACCAAGACCAGCTGTGAATACCAAAGAAACCTTTATGAACACTAAAACCAGCAGAGACACCAATTCCTTTGCTTCCCCCACCTCCTCAAACCTGTCCCTCACCCTCTCCCTACCAAAGCTTCACTGCACCATTCCCTGACAGGCTTCACAGGGAAGTCATTAATCTAAAATTGTGAAGTCCTTTCAGGCTCCTGACCTTTGCCACCAATGGATTTAACTCTTCCACAGCCACACACTCCCTCTTCTCTTTGTTCCTAGATGGAAAATGCCACAGCAGCATGGCCAGAGCCAAGAAATGGGAGAGGCACACACTTCTAGGAAGCAAAGAGCTCTTCAGGTGGCAGATTTTCAGCCAGGGGGTGACTTGAGTCAATAGAAACCTTTTAATCCTCAGCACATTCCTGCTGTCCTTCCCCCTGCACCATTCCACCCCACTCCAGGGCCGTGCCAAGCACAGTTAAGCCCTGTTAAACAGGGACATGACATCAGGATACTGTACACATTCCTCTGCCTGCACTGTACCAGGAAAAAATGCATGGCCAAGGGCTGGAAGAGCACCTGGGAAGGAGATTCCAGCCCCATGGCATGATTTTGGGACAGGGTATCCAAGTTTCCATGTGCTGTTGGCCTTCCCCTCCAAAGGAAGCTGTTGAATCCCAGCAGGAATGGTCCCCCACAGCAACATTTAACACAAAAATGGGCTGAATACCTTGGGGCTGTTTGGGAAAAGGTTTCCCAGCACTCAGAGGGGAGGAAGGGGAGGAGAGAGCAGCTCAGGAGCTGGAATGCCACACTTTGGAAAGGTCTGGTGTCTCATAACCCACCCAAAATAGAAGCAAACTCTATACACCAGCCTGGCTCCTCTTCTCCCAGTCACCCCACCCAGTGCAGAGGGTTTGTACCTTTCCCACCCAAAAAGGAGCCTGTGGAGCAGCTTTGGGGGCCCAGCATCCCAGGCTGTGGGTACTGCCTGCCCCAGGGCTCCAGGGCACAGCCAATCCTGGAGGATCCTTGCTGCTCCCACTGCCCAAGGGATTGTTGGCACTGCCCCAGGACTAATATAGCCCAGGAGCTGGGTAATTTTCATTCCTTCTAGTATTACAAGCAGCAAGGCAAAAAAGAATGGCTAGATGCAGGGGAGCAAGCAGTCTGTGTGGTATGTTGGGTTCTGCTGACTGCAGAAGGTCAGAGAACCCCTTCTGCTCATCCTGGATCAGCCATGAAAACAGACCAGGCTCTGCACCTCTGCAAGGGAAAAGCCTCAGCTTTCCCAAAATGCCCCAGGGTGTGATGCAAAGGGCAGGAACACCTGCAGGACTCGGCTCAGGAAGCCCTGAGCTGCTCCATTCCTCACTCCAGGGGCAGCCCTGGCTCCAGGAGGACTCACCTCGATGTTGGTGGCATTCAGTTTCTCCTCCATGACCTGTTTCAGGATGACCAGGGAAGATTTGATGGCTTCCTTTAGCGTCATGGACTGGAAAACAAATGGCTCATGATGACAAGCTGCAGGCTCAGGAGCTGGCTCCTCTCCCTCCCCTCTCCCAAATCCCTTGAGCCAGGAGCCAAAGGAGCAGCTTAGCAAGGGATCTGCAGCATCCCTGGGAGACTGCAGCAGGCAGGGCAGGGACACCCACAGGAACAGTGAAATCCTGCCTGAGATTTAAAAATGGTTCATTTGGGCACATAAATCTGGTTAATTTTAAAATGGTTAATTTGGGACAGGAGGGGCTGTTTCTCTTCACCAATTTCCTCCCAAAAAGCCAGATTCCCTCCAGGCAGAAGCCTCCATGCTGCATTGAATCTGATCAATCCCATGCATCCCTAGACCAGAGGGATGTGCAGCACAGCTGTGTTTCACTAACTCTGCATTTGAGAAAGGGTTGGCAATGCAGGGAGTCCAGGATTTGGGCAATTTGGAGAATTCCAGTGAAAAAAATGAGTCTTCCCAGCCACCATCACTAACTGTGCTTTTCATCAAGGTTTGGTTTCTTACCACCCAAAATGGGCAACTCCCTCCTCATGGGGGAAAGAATTCCTATTTAATATCAAACATGACCAGAACTTCAGCACAAAGCTGCTCCCTTCCTGAGGGTGCTGCTGTGAGCTCAGGATGCTTCCAGCTGCACCCACACAGAGCCTGATGCTGACAGCAGCACCCAGAGCTCAGTTTTTATTTATGGGAACTTGCTGACATGGCAGAGAGCAGCTCTCAGTTTAGGGATCCTCAGCACCTACTCACAGGATGCTCTGCTCAGGAGTGATCCTGCCCTGAGCAGCTCAGCCACCTCCTCTCCATCCCACTCCTAAACCCTCACTGGGGAGGGAATGAGGGGACCCTGGAGGTGGTGAAGTGCCCCAGAGGCAGGAGAGGTGACCCCCAAGCCCAAAAGCAGCCTTACCTTGTGGTAAACCTCCTGCAGGGAGCTCTGGGCTCCCTCTGAGGCGGAGCCGATGGCTCTGGCGTCGCACTGCACGAACGTCCCCGAGGGATCCATGTGGAACCTGTGGGGACAGGGGGTGACTGCCTGCACCCCTCCCACCCCAGGGCATCCCAAGGACTCTCCCAGCAGCCCCCAGAGCTCCCTGCACAGCTGGAGCTAGGATTCATCCCCAGGCTGCCAACTCACACACTCTAACAGTGCCCTCTTTCCTCAGAGAACCATTTCCCTTTGGATTTCCCATCTTATCCTAAATGTTTTTTAATCAATTCAGCAAGTTTTTTTCCCTGCTGGAAGGCAGACCTGACTGGTCTGGCTCTGCCAAGCCTTTCCCACTTCCAGTGGGGCCATCTGAAGTGCTGAGTTCAGGTTACAGCTGCTCCAACACCTCCCCAAGGAATGTCACATGGATTATGTTACTGGTGGCTTGCCGGTCCTTTAGGGAAAGGTAAGAATACACTCAAGATGAGGAGAGCTTTAACACTTCCCTCCTCCCCAGGAAACCACATTTTTAAGTTAAAAAGGCAAGAGTTTGGGGCAGATAAGATGATTTCCCATGTCACACAAGCAGGCGAGGCTCTGGAAAGGGTTTAACAGGATTACCAAACATATCAGGACATAATGGGATAAACCACAAGGGACTGGCTTAAGGAGAATCCCAGAATCGAGCCCTTAAAACAGCCTGGGAATTCTGCAGTGGAGGTTTGGTCTTTTCCCTGGATTAAAAGAGCAGAACTCACAGCTGGGGTCCCTTCTCATCCACTCCTCCGAAGAGCAGAGCGACACCGAAGGGGCGGGACTGTGGGACAGAGCAGGGAAAGGGTCAGACAGGGCAAGGCCAGGGGCTCCCCAATCCCCCAGTCCCCCCAATCCCCCCAGTCCCACCATGGCTCCTGGGTCAGCATCTTCCTCCCCGAACTGCAGGGCCAGGTTAGACACAGCCTGGGTCACACTCTCCACCGTCATGGTCTCGTTGTAGGTGAACCAGTGATTCTGCAGGAAACCCAAACACAGATCCCATTATCCCCACGAGCCCCAAGTGTGGCAGCCCTGCATGGCTGGGGTGGGGAGAGACAAGGATAACTTCCCTGTGGAACTCAGGGCACAGCCAGTTCCCCCAAGGAAGCATCAGGGGGAGTGGGATGTACAAAAATCCACAGAGAATTGGACACCAAGGCTTGGGATGCCAGTGGGGAAATGCAAGGCTGAAGGGCTTTATCCCAGTATCTGCTCTGGAAGTAATGTGTTAGCCAGCTCCCCAGAGGGTGGAAAAGTGCTGATATGCAGCACAAAACCCCAGGAAAATCCTTTGCAGCAGCACAGATTTGTACCTGGGACCTCCAAGCACCTGAGGCATCCAGGAAATGTAAGGGGATAAAAAGAAAACCAATATATCCAATATTTTACCAGAACAATCAGACAGCCCCCACACTCCCAACAAGCCTCCAGCTTCCCACCAGCTTCTTTGATGGAATGATCTTCCCTTTCCCAGCACTTTCAAGGAGTTCCTGGGATTTGTGCTGCTAATTTAAGAACAGAGATGTCAGATCTTACCTGAGTCTCCACTCTGGCCTTGTCAATTAAAGTCTTTGCATCAGCTATTAGGCCACTCATGGCACACCCTGGAAGGGAAAGGGCAACCAGGAGTCATTCCTGTTTCTTTCCTGAGTCATTCCACCCATTATTTGGGATGTATTTTCCCCCAGATTGCCCAAAGCCCACATAAACACGAAGGGCTGCAGGGAGGAGCTGCTCCCTGAGTGGGAAGGTGGGGAAGAGATTTGTCCCACTGTGCTGGGCACTGCTGAGGCCTCACCTGGAATGCTGGGGACAGTTTTGGGTTTCTCACAAGGACAATGAGGAGCTGGAGCATGTACAGAGAGGGGAACAGAGCTGGGGAAGGAAATGGAGCACCAGGAGGGGCTGAGGGAGCTGGGAAGGGGCTCAGCCTGGAGAAAAGGAGGCTCAGGGGGACCTTGGGGCTCTGCACAACCCCTGACAGGAGGGGACAGCCGGGGGGGTCAGGCTGTGCTCCAGGGAACAGGGACAGAGGAAAAGGAAACAGCCCCACAGTGCACCAGGGCAGGTTCAGGTCAGATATTATATTATTTTTTTCATGGAAAGCATGATCAGACCTGGCACAGGCTGCCCTGTGAACACTGGTGGAGTCCCCAGCCCTGGAAGGGTTCAAAGAGTGAGGATGTGGCACTTTGGGACATGGATTAGTGGTGGCCTTGGGATGGCTGGACTCCCTGATCTCAGAGGGCTTTTCCAGCCTCGAGGATTCCATGGGATTGACCAGATTTGCTCCAGAAGAACCTGCTGGGAAGGGCCCTGGCTGCCCCACAGGCAGCAGAGGCTGCAGGAATCCCAGCACAGACTCTACTCTGGAGGAGGGGATTGCATCACAAGCTCCTGGGAGCAGGAAATTGGACTCCTGGAGCTCCTCCCAGGCCCATGGAGCAGCAACACAGGGATTTTGGAGGCTTCCTGCCCCTTCAGGGTGACATATTTGGTCATGAGCCCACTGTGGGCTGCTCAGGGCATGGGTGGCATCAGTGACCCTGGAGAAACTGGCCCCAGCCAGGTCCACCATCATTCCCAGCCCCCCCAGAGCTCAGTTTGGGATGAGCTTTCATGAGGGAGGTTACTGAGGCAGGGGGCAGTGCCTCAGCTGCCCCTTTCTGCTCCCTGGAGCTGCCCTGCTGGCTTGGAGCCTGCCAAACCAGTGCCCAGGGAGGGATGAGCCTTCCTGCTCCAGGCACTGCCTGCAGGGAGGGCTCATCCCAACACACAGCTTCCCAAATTGCCAGGGGATGGACTCTGATCACAAATAATTCCCAGTTTTAGGGGTGATCTGATGCAGAGGGACCCCCAGGGATAACCCCTTCTCCTCACCAATGTGGGAGTCGATCTCCACAATCTTCTCAATGCTGCTGGGCTCCATCAGGGGGGATGTGATCCTCTTCTCCACAGCCAGGCAAACTCCCTCTGAGGTCTGGATCCCGATGGCTGTGGAGCCAAGCTGCAAAAAGCACCACAGCTCCAGCTCACACACACCCCAGTGCTAATTCTGATTTATTTGCACTTATGTTGCTTTGGATTCAATGGTGTCACCCACACACAAACCCACTCTGGCTTGGCGTGGTGGATTTTAAAGCTTATTCCCTGAAGAGGGAAAAGGGGAGGGTGAAACCTGTGATTCCCATGAGAACCCAGTGGGTCCCAGAAGGTCCCCCTGAGCCTCCTTGTCTCCAGGCTGAGCCCCTTTCCAGCTCCCTCAGCCCCTTCCCCAGCTGCACATCCTCCAAGCAACAGCAGTTGGTGGAGCCTGGTGAGTGTAAAAGGCCCTGGGAATTCCCCTCAGCCAGAGGGAAAAGAGAGTTTTAAACTCTTGAAAGCCTTTAAGGGTGAGAGAATTTCCTACATCAGTACAAATCCCTCTGCAGCTCTGGCTTGGGCACGTGCCTTTCCATAAGCTCCTGTTCTCCCCAGAGTCCCAGGCACCAATTCCACCCCAGGCCTGCAGGACACCCCAGTGCCACCAGGCCACAAGCACAGGGACAGATCCCAGGGGCTCCTGGCACGGGATCCTGCTGTGATCCCACCAGGCCCTGCCTGGATCCCACCTCAGCTGCACCAACTCTCACCTTGATTCCACTCTGAGCCCACAAATCCGTGCCTGCATCCCAACAGCCCCTACTTTGATCCTACCTTGGGCACACCAAGAGCTGCCTTGATCCCACCATCATCCCACCAGCCCTGCCTTGATCCCACCATGATCCTACCAGTGCTTTTCTGTGTCTTACCACCCCCTAATCTGCATCCCACCAGCCCTTAGCTAATCCTATTTAATCCCACCAACCCCCACATTGGTCCTACCTTAACCCCACCAACTCCTAAACTCAATCCAGCCTTGATCCTGCCAAAAATCACCTTCATCCCTCCATGATCCTACCAATGCTTTTTGGATCTTACCAGCCTCTAGGTAATCCTATTTAATCCCACCAACCCCCACACTGATCCTACCTTAACCCCACCAACTCTTAAACTCCATCCCACCCACCACTCCCTCCACCCCCCCTCAGCCCTGCCTGGATCCCAGCCCGGATCCCAGCT
Organism: Passer domesticus; assembly: GCF_036417665.1. NCBI lineage: Eukaryota > Metazoa > Chordata > Aves > Passeriformes > Passeridae > Passer > Passer domesticus. The sequence continues at coordinate 1,708,031 of NC_087498.1, forward strand.
CTTCCCACCAGGGAATTTCCTGGCAGAACTGTCCCAGCTGCAGTGTGCAATGCTCTCCCAACATCCTCCTCAAGCCATGGGTTTGATTGTAACCCCAAGATTCCCTGGAAAGCTGCACCTACAGCCCGGGGTGTGGCAGGAGAGCTGTTTTAATTTATCAATTAGCACGGCCACCAACAGCCCCTGGGAGCTTTAATTCCCAAGTCCTTGTAACTGTGTTCCTTTTTCTGTTACATTATTACTTTATTTCTCCTTTTAGAGCTCCAAGGGACTAAAGGAGCACATAGGAGATGAAGTCAGGACCCTCCTCCCCAGTTCAAACACCTCAGAGCTTTTTCCCTTCCTCACTTGACCTGCTTCTTCCAAATTTAAACTGATTGCCAATCAACACTCACATTCTATAAATATAATAGACAGGAATATTTATTAATTAAGGACAGTTATAAATTCAGGATCTTTAATCCCCAAAGGCCATTTGGCCCTGCAAAGTGGGGTTTCCTCCTAACAACCTTCAGCTTCACATTTAAATCCACCCAAGAAGAGATTTAGGTTTGATTTGGGGATACAAGCTTTGGATTGCATTTTGGGGGGATAAATCACTTGATGGGACAGGGGAGGGAACATTCCACTGAACTTTGGGGAAAATCAGTGGGGTTTGGTGCTTCCTGACCCATAAAGGCAGAGCTGGGGGTGTTTGGCTGGAGGAAACAGACACAGCCTGGATTGGTCCTGTGGGTTCTTTGTTTCTTTTTGTATTTTCACTGGGCTGGGTTGAAGGTGCTCAGATGATACTTTGTGTTTAGATTTAGGTGTTCATTGTTTCTCACCAATGCTACAGCCTCCCAGCTGTGAGTTTTGCAGGTTTTCATTAGCAAGGCACAAAATGGTTAACTAGCTCCTGTTACAAGGGCTTTTAAGGCTAAACAATCTAATTAAGAAATTATACTTAAATTATTTTCTCTTTTAACTTAATAATTGATTACTTGAAGTTTGCAATGAGGACTTTGCTGTTTAAATATAAAGTACCACTCAAATGCAGAAGGAGGAAGATTTATTTCCACTCTAAAACTTCTATGTTGCTTTATATTTATTACTACATTTTAAACCTCCAAACTTTAAGTTTTCTATTCTGTGCTATTACACACTTCTAATTAACTACACCCTCGTAATTCCAGTGCTACTAATCAGTTTTGGAAGTCTTCTTTGCAGCCTCAGGTCAAATGCAGTGTTCTTTTGTGGGTTTTTAGATTTTAGAAAGTTTAAAACCCTCAACTTTTTAGAAAGTTTAAAGCCCCGAGCAATCCCTGCCTGGCAGGAGCCCCAGATGTGACAATTTGGACACTTTTAAAAGTACCTTTATGGCCTCGATGGCATATTCCACCTGGAAGAGCCTCCCCTCTGGAGAGAAGGTGTTCACACCCCTGCAAGGAGAGCACACACTCAGTGAGAGGGGCAGGAGGGACCCGGGGGACTCAAGAGGCTCCAGGACAGAGCTCCAGGAGAGCCGGCAGGGCAGGGCCCGGCTGAGATGTCTCTTTGGAGCCCCAAGGGAGCCGGGCAGCTCCTGCTTCACCCCGGAACGCTCGAGACTGGAGAAGTGCTTTGGGATCCTGGGGCCCAGCCCTGCCAAGGCTCCCCCAGCGCTGGCCCCGGGTGCCCCCTCCCCGCGGCTGAGCCCTTCCAGCCCTGCGTGTGTCGGGGCCGGAGAGCCCTTCCCGGGAAAAACCTTCCCAGCACCAAACCAAACACCCAAAAAACCCAAACCAAACACCGGCGCCCAGGCTGAGGCCGCTCCCTCCGCTCCCCGGAGCACAGCCCGCCCCCCGGCTGTCGGGAGCTGTGCAGAGCCCCAGTGCCCCCCGCGCCTCCCTGTCCCCGGCTGAGCCGTTCCCAGCCCCCGGCCGCTCCCGGTGCGCTCCCGCCGCTCGGGGCCGCTCGGGCCGCGCCGGGCCAGGCCCGTGACTCAGCCGCGCCGGGGGCGGGCACTCACCGGTCGTACTCGGAGCGCGTGAGGAACATGGCGGCGGCGGGGCCGGGCGGGGCCGGCGGATCCCGGGGACTCCGGAGGGGCCGGGGCGGGCGAGGGGTCCGGGGGCACCGGGAGCGCCGCGGCCTCGCCGGGGGCTGCAACGCCGCTTCCGGCCCCGAGCGCCACTTCCGCCCGCGCCGCCCGCCCATTGGACAGCGGCGCTGCGGCCCGGCCAATGGCAGCGCGGGGAGGGCGGGACCAGCGCTCAGGGGAGAGGCGGAGCCCGGTTTGAGTGAGACGAGAGATGGGCGGGGCCATGTGATGGGGCGGGGCCGTAACCTTTGGGGCGTGGCCTGAGCGATGGGGGCGGGACCAGAACGGGAGAGGGGCGTGGCCATAGCGAGGGCGTGGCTGTCGTGCCAGGGGCGGGGCCAGGGCAGCAGGGGGCGGGGCCTGCGGCGGGCACGGCGCGTGCCGGGAGGGGCTCCCGGGAACGGGCACCGGGAACGGGCACCGGGAACGGGCACCGGGAACGGGGATGGGGAAAGAGGGACCGGGGACGGGATACCCATGGATGGGGCACCGGGATGAAGCTGCGGGAGGCGGTGTGGGGAAGGGGCTCCGGGCCGGGCTGCACGGAGGGCAATACCGGGAGGAGGTACCGGGGGTCTGTATGCCCCCCGGCCACACCGGCACCCCGACGCCCCGCACACGCTCCCTCAGCCTCCCTGCCGGCCCGGGAGCGGCTCCCGGCGCAATTCCCGCCTGCTCCCAGCGCTGCCGGCCCCCGGGGCAGCGGAGGAGCCGAGGGACGGCCGGAGCCCCCCGGGGGGCGCTGCGCTGCCCGGGGCGGGCAGGGCCGGGGGGCTGTCCCGGGGGGCCGGGGCCGGCCCAGGGGCGCTGCCGGGGGCGGGGCGGCGCTGCCCGGTGGGTGCCCGGTGGCGGCTCCGCCAGCGGAGCCGTCCCAGCGGGCGGCGGAGGCAGCACCGACCGCCCCCGGGCCGGCCATGTCGGAGCCCGGCGCCCCCGCGGCCGGTGACAAAGCGCCCCGGCTCCAGGTAGGGCTCCGGTGCGTCCCCCTCCCGGTGACCGCGGCAGGCTCCCGGCGCAGCCCCGCGGTGTCCCGGCACTGTTGCTCGGGGCAGCTCCCGGTGTCCCCCCGGTGTCCCGGAGGAGTCGGTGGTGTTCCAGCCCTCCGGAGCAGCCCGCAGTGTCCCGCTGCGGCCGCCGGTGCCACCTCCGGTGCAGCGCCCCGGTGCCGCGGCGCAGCCCCCGCTGTGCTGGCGCCGTGGCTGTGCCGTTCCCCGGTGCTCAGGGCAGCCCCCTGCCCGGGACAATCCCGTTGCAGCCTTCCCGTTTCCCCGGGGCAGCTCCCCGGTCCCCCGGTGCGGTTCCTCCGGTTCGCCGGTGCGGCCCCCCCGGTTTCCCGGAGCAGACCCCTCTCCACAGAGGGAACCCCCAGCCCGGAGCAGGCCCCGATCTCCCGTTGCAATCCCATTGTGGCAACCCGGGGTAGCGCCCCAGTGCCCCGGTGCCGTCCCGGGGCTGTCCCGGTGCCGTCCCGGTGCCGTCCCGGGGTTGTCCCGGTGCCGTCCCGGTGCTCCCGGCGCTCTCTCCGCAGGACCGTGTCCTTCGCGGGCTGCGCTGGGGCCGCCTCCAGGAGCCGCTGGGCTTCATCAAGGTGCTGGAATGGGTGAGTGACCCCGGCGTGTCCCCCCTGCCCCGGGCTCACCCCGGACCCCCGTCCCAGCCCCTTCCCCAGCGCTGCTCCCCACGGACCGGAGTCCCCCCGCATTTGGGGGTTCCGTTGCCTTCCCGAAGCCCCCCCAGAACGGAGGAACCCCAGAGCCCCCCCTGCCCCTCCGGAGCCTCCTGCACCCCATCAGCAGCGGGGCGGAGGCCTCGTTTTGGGGGCTCCGGGGCAGAAAGGAGAGGGGCCACACGGACGCCCCGGTTCAGGCCACCAGCCCCTCCCGGTGACCTTGAGCAGGTGGCACTGCCCCGCCGTGCCAAAGGGGACAGTGACATCGGGGTGCAGGCCCCCGCCACTGCCACGGGCTCGGGGGGCACTGGGGGGTGGGTGGGGGGGTGGGCAGAGGGGCTGAGGGTCAGTGAGCCCCAGCAGGGGGGACGCCGGGGACAGGGGGGAGCCGAGTGCCCACGGCTGTGTCCTGTCCTGGCCGTGCCATGAATGGCTCCCTGGGAGATTGGGTTTCAGGGTGGCATTTCTGCAGCTCGGCCTCGCCAGGCTGGGGGGCTCCCGGGGGAAACTGAGGTACAGGGGGGACTCAGCCCTCTTTGGGCATCTCCCACCAGGAGAAGCCAGCTTGAGGGGCTTTCCCCCAGTCCTACAGCTCCTTGGTTTGCATGAACCCACCCACGGAGGCTCTGGGCTCCCCCTGCCAGTGAGGCCACCATACGGGATCAGACCCCACATGCAAAGACAGCTCAGAAACAAAAACGAGGAGAGAATCCCTGGAGGATCCACCGACACCCCTGCTTAAACTCTTAGTGCCACACATGGCCTGCCCATCCCTGCAGGACCAGGCCTGGCTTTGATGCCCCAGGAGGCTGGGAGCTCAGCCAGGAGGAGCTGTGGGAAAACCCTTTGAGAACGGTGCTTTCCCGGCCCCCTCGTCCAAGAGATGAGGGCAGTGTGACTCCAATGGCACCCGAGGGCACTGCTGGCTCCTGGGAGGGACAGCTCCGAGGGTCTCACCATGGGGATGCTCCCAGCTGCCTGGAAACCCACTCTGGCACTCAGTACCCTGCCTGAAATTAAGGGGGGATGGGGGTGGGTTTGGCCTTGGTGTCCCCACCCCCCAGGCGTGACCCCCATCCTCAAATCCCGGTGCCAGCAGAATCCCAGTGCTGGAGGCTCCTGAGGCCAGCACTGGGGGGTGGCAGCTTGCCCATTACTCAGTGCCAGGGGATGCAGCCTGCCCCCCAAGGATGAAAGGGCCCCAGGTATTCACCCCCTGACCCCTTGCCCTCTCCTGTAGCTCTTTGCCATCTTCGCCTTCGGCTCCTGCGGCTCCTTCAGCGGCGAGACCGGAGCCACAGTGAAATGTGACAGTGGAGGGATGACAGCCATCAGCATCCAGTTCGGGTACCCCTTCAGGTGAGGACTGCTGAGCCCCCACACCCCCCAGGCTGCCCCACGCAAGCTGGGGGTGCTGGGCTGGGGCCAGACTCCCTTCCTGCTGGCACGACCTCCATGGCACCACAGCCATGGTCTCTGAGGTGCCGTGTTCAGCTGGGGACCACACACACCCTGACCCATGGGACATCCCTGGCATCCCTGGCAGTTCCTGACAACACCCAGGGGGATTCCTGTTAATCACAGAAAGCCAGGGTGGGGAAGGAGGGAAATTCTCAGTAGTCAGGGAAGACCATGGGAATCCTGATTTATCTGGGAAAGCAATGATGGAGCTGGGCCAGATGAGAGTCACGGTTCCTTTCCTCTGCCACCAGCCCCATGGCAGGGCACTAGACCCTGAAAAGAATCCAGGTTATGGCAGTGGAACTGTGCCCTCCATCCCAGGGACCCCCCCAGCCTGGTTGTTCTAGCCATCCCTGTCACCATCCCCATTCCCAGGGGACCACCCCAGCGTGGTTAACCCACCTACCCCCGCCATCCTCTCCACTGCCAGCCCCTGACACCCTCCCTCTGTCCCAGGTTATACCAGATTCCCTTTGGGATGCCCAACTGCGAGGATGAATCAGAAGCCCGCACCCTGTACCTCGTGGGTGATTTCTCCGCTCCCGCCGAGTTTTTCGTGACCCTGGGGGTCTTCTCCTTCCTCTACTCCATGGCTGCTCTGGTGCTCTACCTCCGCTTCCATTCCCTGTACACGGAGAACACGAAGCTGCCCTTCACAGTAAGGCAGGCTCACCCTGGGACGGCGAGGCTGGCTCACCCAGCGCCGTGCCAGGGTGCCAGCTGATGCCAGGCTCTCATCCCGGCAGGATTTCTGCGTCACCGTCTGCTTTGCCTTCTTCTGGCTGGTGGCAGCGGCGGCGTGGGGCAAGGGGCTGAGCGACGTGAAGGCAGCCACGCGCCCCTCCGCCCTCATCGCTGCCATGGCCGTCTGCCAGGGCGACGGGGTGCTCTGCAACGCCGGCACCACGCCGGCCATGGGGCTGGCCAACATCTCGGTGGTGAGGCCACGGGGGCACACACACGGGCACACACACAGGCACACACACGGGCACACACGGGCACACAGGCACACACAGGGGCACACACACGGGCACACACGGGCACACAGGCACACACAGGGGCACACACACGGGCACACAGGGGCACACACACAGGCACACACACAGGCACACACACGGGCACACAGGGGCATACACACAGGCACACACACAGGCACACACACGGGCACACAGGGGCACACACACAGGCACAAACACAGGCACACACACGGGCACACACACGGGCACACAGGGGCACACAGGGGCACAGACATGGGCACGCACATGGGCACGCAGAGCACAGACACAGGCACACACGTGGGCACATACACACGGGCACACAGAGAAACACACACGGGCATACACACAGGGGCACACACATGGGCATACACATGGGCACACATAGGCACACAGGGACACACACGGGCACACACATGGGTACACACACAGAGGCACACACATGGGCATACACACAGGCATACACGGGCACACAGGGGCACATAGGCACACACACACACAGGCACACACACACAGGCACACATGGCCAAATAGGTGTCATTTTTTCATTGGGAGCACAGTTTATGGGGTTGAAGCGGAGCTGAACAGCACACACCTGCAACCCACAGGCTGCACGGCTGGGCACGTGAAGGCACAGCAGTGCACACGTGTGTTCACAGGACAGCACATGTGGCTGTGGAGCACACCACAGGTCACAGTGCACACACACAGGTGCACACTCACACACTCTGCCACACCTGTGCCAGATTCCTGAGCTCAGCCAGGAGAGGGCAGTGGCAATGTGGGCACACAGATGAAAATAAGGGCACAGCGTGGAAATGTGGGTGAAAACATTCCACAGCCACCTGCCTTGGTCCCAGGGGATGGGGGATCTGCCCTGCATGCCCCCTCCACTGGAATCCTGGCACTGGGAATGGGCACCCTGTACTGGGAACCAGACACTGGGAACGGGCACCCTGCACTGGGATCCTGGCACTGGGAATGGGCACACTGCACTGGGAACTGGCACTGGGAATGGGCACCCTGCACTGGGATCCTGGCACTGGGAATGGGCACCCTGCACTGGGAACTGGCACTGGGAATGGGCACCCTGCACTGGGAACTGGCACTGGGAATGGGCACCCTACACTGGGAAACTGGCACTGGGAATGGGCACCCTACACTGGGAAACTGGCACTGGGAATGGGGCACCCAGCCACCAGGGACTGCCAGCATGGGGTGGGTGGTGGTGATGCAGTCCCTGGCATCGCTGTTTGGGATGTGTGGGGTGTGTGATGTGTGCGGGGGTGTAGGGCACGTTTGAGGTACATGGGGCTCACGGGGGGAAGTGGGGTGCACGGGGTGCATCGGCATGTGGGTTGTGTGGTGTACACGGGGTGCGTGAGGCACATGGGGCATACAGGGTCCGTGGGTGCACAGGTTGCACGGCACATTGGGGCACATGGGGTGCCTGGGGTGCCTGGGTGGGGAGTATGGGGTGTGTGGGGCACAGGACACAGGTCAGACATGGGGCACGTGGGGTGCCTGGAGCGCAGTGGGGTGCATGGGATGTACGGGAGTTATGGTGGGTATGGGGTGCACAGGGCACACAGGATGCACAGGGTACATGGAGTGTAGGGAATGTATGGAAAGTGTAGGGTGTATGGGGTGCACAGGGCACACACGATGGGTTCATGGGGTGTTTGGAGCTCATGGGGCACACAGCGTGTGTGGGTCACTATACCCCCAAAGCTGCCCTGTGAGACCCTCTCCCTTCCTCTCTGTCCTCTCCGCTCTCCCCTCTCCTCTCCCGCAGCTCTTCGGGTTCCTGAACTTCCTGCTGTGGGCCGGGAACTGCTGGTTCGTGCTGCGGGAGACGCCGTGGCTGCGGCCGGCCGCGCCCCGCGACAGCGCGGCCGAGCAGGGCGCCATCGACAAGCAGTAGCCCCGGGGCCACCAGCCCGGGGATCCGCCCGGCCCCCGGCACCTCGCGCCGGCCGCCAGCCCGGGGACGGGGTGTCGCTGTCCCCGCGGTTGGAGCCGCCGGGGGTTGGGATGCTGAAGGGGGGCACGGAAGCCCGGGGGTCCCGCTCGTTGTCGGGGGCTCCGTGTGTCCCCCCGGGGGTCCGTGTCTGCGTGGGGCGCATAAAGTCCTGGGTACCAGCTGTGCATCGCGGCTCCCGTGTCTGCCTGGGGCTCGAGCCCTGCTCCCTACGGGGATAAACCCGCCCCGTCTGTGGTGCAGGGGAGCCGTACCAGATCCTGGTGCACTGGGAATGGGCATCCTGTGCTGGGAACCAGATATTGGGAATGGGCACCTTGTACTGGGCACCTGGCACTGGGAATGGGGCACCTTGTACTGGGAACCTGGTACTAGGAATGGGTACCCTGCACTGGGATCCGGGCACTGGGAACGGGCATCCTGAACTGGGCACCTGGTACTGGGAATGGGGCACCTTGTACTGGGATCCTGGCAGTGGGAATGAGCACCCTCCACTGGGAAACAGATATTAGGAATGGGGCACCTTGTACTGGGATCCTGATACTGGGAATGGGCACCTTGCATTGGCATCCTGGCACAGGGAATGGGCACTCTGCACTGGGAACCAGACATCAGGTCAGTATTGGGCTAGTGGAGGGTCCCAGGCAGGTCACGGGGGACACCAGAGCAGTGAAAGGATAATCAGGAACCTCAGTCCGGTATTGGGATAATACTGGGAGCACCACTCCAGTACAGGGATCACCTGGAACCCCAGCCTGGAATGGGAATAATGGCAGGGAGTCCCGGCTCCAGGTAGGGATAATAGGGAACCCCAGAGCAGTGGAAGGATAATGGGGGTCCCAGGCTGGGATAGGCATAACGGGGGTCCCCAGCCCTGCACAGGAATAACCCGGAACCTCTGCCTCGTATGGCAATACCCTGGGCTGACAGCCCAGTGTAGATGTAACTATACCAGACCCCAGCCCCTTATAGGGATAACTGGGGTTCTGGGTCTGCTGTGGGGACAACAGGGAACCCCAACAGAGTATAGGGATACCGAGTGCTCCTAACCTGTTATAGGGATACCGGGTACCCCTAACCTGTTATAGAAACACCGGGTACCTCCATCCCCGTATAGGGATACCGAGTGCCCCTAACTTATTATAGGGATACTGGTTACCCCCATCCCCGTACAGGGACAACAGGAGACCCCAGCCCGTTCTAGAAATAACTGGGGTTCTGGGTCTGGTGTGGGGACCACAGGGAACCCCAGCCGAGTATAGGGATACGGGGTACCCCCAAGCTGTAATCGGGATAGGGGGTACCCCCAAGCTGTTACCGGGACACCGGGTACCCCCAAGCTGTTACCGGGATACGGGGTACCCCCAAGCTGTGATCGGGATATCGGGTACCCCCAAGCTGTTACAGGGATACCGGGTACCTCCAAGCTGTTACAGGGATACTGGGTACCCTCAAGCTGTTACCGGGACACCGGGTACCCCCAACCTGTTACCGGGACACCGGGTACCCCCAAGCTGTTACCGGGATATCGGGTACCCCCAAGCTGTTACCGGGACACCGGGTACCCCCAAGCTGTTACCGGGATACCGGGTACCCCATCCCCGTACCGGGACAACAGGAGACCGCAGCCCGGTGCAGGGGTCCCGCGGGACCCGCGGGCGGCGCGGTACAGCCGGTGTCCCCGGGGCGGGTGCCGGTGCCGGTGCCGGTGCCGGCGGGCGGGGGTCGCTCCGGGACTACCGTGCCCGTGGTGCCGCGGGGCGGGCGGGGCGCGCGGCGCATGCGCGCGGCGGGGGCGGCGCGGGGGGGCGGCGGTGCCGCGGCGGCGGCGGCGGCGATGGCGGCGGAGCGGCGGCCGGTGCCCGGCCTGGACGAGTTCGCGGGGCAGAGCTGGAGCGCCTGGCTGGAGCGGGCCGGGCCGCCCGCCGACACCGGTGAGGGCGGCGGCGGCGGGGGGGGCGTCGCGACCGGGGCCGCGCCCGCCGACCCCCGGTCCGAGCGCCGCCGCGCGGCGGGCGGGCAACGGCGCCGGGAGAGGGGAGTCCGGCACCGGGAACCGGCGGCAGGGCATCCCGCACCGGGCACCGGGAGCGGGGCATCCCGCACCGGGAAACGCGAATGGAGCATCCTGCACCGGGCGCTGGGAACCGAGAGCGGGTTCTGCACCGGCTCGTTCTGCTCCGGGAGCGGGGCACCGGGAGCGGGGCATCCTGCACTGGGCACTGGGAAACGGGGCACTGGGAGCCCTGTGCTGGGCATCCAGACCTGGCATCCGGTACCGGGAACTGGGAGCACGGCAGAGGGTGCCGGGTCTGCATGCCCAGGGCAGGATTCCCAGTGCCCATTCCTGGTGCAGGTTGTCCTGGCATGTCCTAGGATGTTCCCTGGCACTGGGAACTGGACACCTGGAAGGAAGCATCCTGTACTAGCACCTGGCACTGGGAACAGGGCAGCCAGACCTGGCACCCTGCACTGGGAACCAGACACTGGGAATGGGCACACTGCACTGGGAAACTGGCACTGGGAATGGGCACCCTGCACTGGGAACCAGACACTGGGAATGGGCACACTGCACTGGGAAACTGGCACTGGGAATGGGCACCCTGCACTGGGAATGGGCACCCTGCACTGGGAATGGGCACCCTGCACTGGGAAACTGGCACTGGGAATGGGCACACTGCACTGGGAACCAGACACTGGGAATGAGCACACTGCACTGGGAATGGGCACCCTGCACTGGGAACCAGACACTGGGAATGGGCACCCTGCACTGGGAAACTGGCACTGGGAATGGGCACCCTGCACTGGGAATGGGCACCCTGCACTGGGAATCAGACACTGGGAATGGGAACCCTGCACTGGGAAACTGGTACTGGGAATGGGGCACCCTGAACTGCGATCCTGGCACTGGGAATGGGTGTCCTGTGCTGGAAACCAGATATTGGGAATGAGGCACTTTGTACTGGGCACTTGGAATCTGGCACTGGGCATCCACACCTGCCAGCCAGCACTGGGAAATGGGCACCCAGCACTGGTGACCACGCACTGGGCATGTGGCCTCCTGCTCCAGAACATGCAGAATCAGGAATGGGGCACCCAGCCCTGGGCACCAGACCATGGGACTGGGATATCCTGCAGTGGGTACCTGGCACAGGAACTGGGCACTGGGAACCTTACACTGGACATCCAGACCTGGCACCCAGTACTGAGAACTGGGCACCCAGCACTGAGCACTGGGAACTGGGAATGGGCGCTTCCTGCACTGGGAATGTGGCATCTGGCACCAAGAATCAGGACTGGGAACCTGGCACTGCAGAGCCAGACGTGGCACCTGGTACCAGGAACTGGGCACTGGGAGCAGGGCATCCTGCACTGGACAGCCAGCACTGAGAACTGGGATGGGGCATCCTACAGAAGCTGCCCAAACACTGGGAACCTTGCACAGGACAGTGGGCACCTGGAACCGGGCACTAGGCAGCCACTCTGGGCACTGGGATTCAGGAGCTGGCAGCAGGATCTCTGCAGTATGAATTGGGCACTGATGTGGCACAGGCACCCCAGGCTGCCCACTGGGAGCCCTGTGCCCGTTATTGGCTGCCCCATCCTGGGTTCCAGTGGAATCCAGTGGTCACTGGTGGGAGCAGAGCAGTAACTGCAGAGCCTGGACTGGGAGTTTGCTGCCATCATTACCCCAGACCAGGCAGGAGGTACTGGGAGCCCTGGTGGGGGACTGGGCATCACGTGCTGGGCACTGGGATTTCCTGCTCTGGGAACTGGGCAGGGCACACTGGGAGCCAGGTGCTCCTTACTGGGAGCTCTGGAGTGTCCCAGTGGGCTCTCAGCACTGGGACTGGCTGTCCCAGACTGGGCACCAGCCATGGTGCATCTCAGTGGGGCTGGTTACCCAGTGTGGCACAGCTGGATGGAACTGGGTGCCCAGTATGGCATGGCCAGGCAGGCAGGACTGGTTATGCAGTGTGGCACAGCTGGATGGAACTGGGTGCCCAGTATGGCATGGCCTGATAGGACTGGGCATGGCCTGGGCACCCAGTTTGGCACAGGTGGCCAGGTCACCACTGCCACTGGCTCAGTGGCCACCAGTGCCCCCAGAAGAGAGCCCAGGCACAGCCAGTGGAGCCACGAGTGTATGGGAACCAGGGTGACCCAGGGGTGTCACATCCTGGGACCAGGACGTTCCCAGGGGTGCCATGTGCCAGGACTGGGATGTCACACCCCATCCAGGATGGGGCTGTCCCCAAGGGTGTCCCATCCCAGCACCACGGTGTCCCCAGGGATGTTTCATCCCAGGGCAAATACATCCCAAGGATGTCACATCCCAGGAGTGTCACATCCCATACTGGGATGTCCCCAGGAACATCCTGCTGGCACTGGGCTGTCAGGATGGGGACCCTGGAGATGGTGACACACCACAGGGCGACGTCACTCACAGGATGATCTGTCTCTCTGGTCTAATTTTGTCTGCTTTAATTGTTCCAGGAGCAGGAATGCCAGGAGCACCCCTGTGTGGGAGCACCGGGACCGTCCGTGTGCCAGCCACTGACAGGATTTTGTCTCTGGCAGGATCAGGGTCAGAGCTGGAGGAGAATGGCAAGAGTGGCAGCAAGAAACTGGACACCATGACCCTGATTAAGGAAGGTGAGCTCCTCTCTGGGGTGAAACCCAGCATTTCAGGGCTGTGTGAGCTGGGATCCTTGTCTGCAGTGCTCCAGCAGCGCCAGCTCTGTGCCAGCTTACTGAGCTCTCCCCACAGACATGGACATCTTCGGGCACTGCCCTGCGCACGACGAGTTCTACCTGGTGGTGTGCAACCACTGCAGCCAGGTGGTGAAGCCCCAGGCCTTCCAGAAGCACTGTGGTGAGCCAAGGAATTTGGGGAATGGCTATTCCACCCCGTGGTGCTGGGAACAGCACCGGGAATGCCACCAGGGCTGGCTGTGGGGGCACAGCTACGGGCAGGGAGGGGGCTCACAGCAGTGTGAGCTCTGGTGCGGGCTAACAGTGGGGTTATCCTATCCCATCCCATCCCATCCCATCCCATCCCATCCCATCCCATCCCATCCCATCCCATCCCATCCCATCCCATCCCATCCCATCCCATCCCATCCATCCCTCTGGCAGAACGCCGCCATGGCCCCCTCAGCAAGCTCTATGCCCGTGCCACCGCGTGCCACGTCGCCGTGAACGGGCAGCCGGTGCCTGGCAGGACGCCCGGGGCAGCCAAAGCCCTGCAGGAGAAGCTCCCTGGTGCCCGTGGCAGAGCCCAGCCCCTCCCTGAGCACACGGACAAGGACAACAACCTCTGGTGAGCGCCCGGCACTGGGCCACGGGGCTGATGCTCTTGTGGGGCCGCTTCGATGCCACCCCCTCCTCCCCAAACCTCTCTCCACAGCTTGTTTGTGCCCGTGGTGAACCTGGAGAAGATTCCCAGCATTCCCAAACCGGACGGGCACGGGATCAAGGTGCCCCCCAAAGCCGTCCCCACCAACTCCAAGGAATCCCTGGGGAAACCCGCGGCTGCCGCGGTGCCCAAAGAGCCCCCGGTGCCCGCCGGGGTCGGGGGGGATTCCGCCATGCCGGAGAGCGTCCCTGCTCCGGGGGACAAGGATGTGGGGGCCCCCAAAGCGCCCCCCAGGTCCCACAGGAAGCTGGCGCGTGAGTCCCCCCTTTCCTTGGCCGTGGGGGGGGGCGGATGATCCCAGCGGGACTCCCTGGGGCCGGAATTCCGCTGGCCGGGTCTAGCAGTGGGGTAGGTACCAGGGGAGTGGCTCCCCCGTCTCCTCTGGAGGGTCGTTGGGGGGTCCCTGCCCTCCCCCCAGTTCTGGTCAGCCTGTAGGTTTAGGGTCCCCACTTGGCTGCTCCCAAGGAATGGGCACAGCAAAGGAGGGAGTTGAGGATGGATCCCAACGTGATCTTCCAAAAGTGGGGGTCAAACGTGTCCCCCATAAAAATATGGAGGTAAAACATGTGCCCCCCCCACAATATGGGGGTTAAAATTGTGTCCCCCACAAAAATTTGAGAATTGGATATGTGACCCCCAAAACATAGGGGTCAAATGTGCATTCCTCCCACAATATGGGGGTTGAATACGTGTCCTCCAGAGTAGAGGGGTTGAATATATGTCCCCCCCAAAATACAGGGTTTGGATGTGTATTCCTCCAAAATATGGGGGTCAAATGTGTCACCTCAAAATACAGGTGTTAAATAGGTGGTCCCCCAAGATATGGGGGTTAAACACATGTTCCCCCCAAAATACATGGGTGAAACGAGTGTCCCCCCAAAATACGGGGGTCAAATGAGTATCCTCTGGAAATGTGGGGGTTGAACACGTCTCCCCAAAAATCATGGGGGCTAGGCATGTGTCACCCCAAAACATGGGGGTTGGACATGTGTCACCCTGAAATATGGAGCTGAACCCATATCCCCCCAAAATATGGGGGGGCAAACATGTTGTCCCTCCCAAAATATGGGGGTATAACACATCTGTCCCAAATATGGGGGTCCAACGTGTATCACCCCAAAATATGTGTGTCAAATGTGTGTGCTACCCCAAAATATGGAGTTGGGATGAGTGACCCCCCCAAAACATGGGGTTTGGACAATGTCACTCCAAAGATGAGTGTTGAACACATATTCCCCAAAATATGGGAGTCAAGCATGTGCCCCCTGCCCCCAAAATACCAGAGCCAATTGCTGCTGTGCCCACAGACTCCCCCAGATGATAGCAATGCCATTAGCAGGACCCAGCTGAAAATGGGGGGGGGGTCACCCCAGGGAAGGGGCAAAAAAAGGGAGGGGCTCACCCTGCAGAGGAGCAAAAAGAGGAGGGAGCAGCACATGGTGACCCCTCCCCACTCCCTCAGAACTTCTCAGGGCTGTGTCCCCCCCTCAGAGCTGCTCTGAGGAGTGGGTGCTCCATGCCCAGCCCTGGTGGGGGGTGTTGGGGTGCCCCCCCAGCACTCCCCAGCACCCTCTGCCTCCATGTCCCCCCAGGTAAGGAGTGTGACCTGAACCGGCAGTGTGGGGTGCGGAACCCCGACACCAACAAGCTCTGCACCCGCCTGCTGACCTGCAAGGTAGTGGGAAACGGGGAGGGGACACCCCAATATCCCAGCCGGGGTGTTCTGGGGGGTCCTGAGCCCCTCCCTGCTGTCGCCCAGATCCACTCGGTGCACCAGCGCCGGGAGGTGCAGGGCCGGGCCAAGGACTTCGACGTGCTGGTGGCCGAGCTCAAGGCCAGCACCCGCCGAGGGGACCCCCCGAAAGACAGGAGCCCCCCTGAGAAGGACCCACTGCACCCTGCCCTGCAGGACACCCCCTCACTGCTGCAGCCCCCCAGTACCCCTCCCTGCCGAGCCAGGCTGTCCCACTGCTTGCACCCCCCCAGGTGAGTACCCCGTGGATTTGGGGGGTCTCCTCTCACATTTCCCCACCTGAATTGGGGGGGATGTACTGAAAGGGCAGGAATGGGAGTGGGGATTTGGGGGGGGTCCATCTCACATCCTCCCCACCTGAACTGGGGGGATGTGGTTTGGAGCAGGGATTTGTGTCTCACCAGCTGAATTTGGGGCGATGTGGGTGGGAGCAGGGATTTGGGGGGTCCCATTCACCAGCTGAATTTGGGGGGATGTGGATGGGAGCAGGGCTTTGGAGGGGTCCTGTCTCACCCCCTCCACACCTGAATTAGGGGAAGATGTGGCTGGGAGCTGGGTTTTGTTGGTCCCATCTCACCTTTCCCCACCTGCACTGCGGGTGTGGCAGGGCAGCAGGAATGTGAGTGCAGAATTGTGGGGTCCTGTCTCAGCCCCTCTGCACCTGAATTGGGAGGGGAAGTGGATGGAAGCGGGGATTTGGGGTGGGGAGGTCCCATTTCTCCCCACCTGGATTGGGGGTGACATTGTAGAGATTAGGAGTGGGGATTTGGGGGGCTGGATATTGTCTCACAGTGCCCCCCCAGTATCGAGCACCCCAAAACTTCTGTGGTGCAGGGCCCGCCTTTCCTCTGCCAGTGACCCTGAGGATGCTCCTGCCACCTCTGGGGAGGGGGGCACGGGAGGCCTCCCCCTCCCCCTGCCCAAGGGGGGCAGCCGCGTGTCCAGCGAGGAGAGCGAGGAGGAGGGGGGCGAGGAGCCCCCCCGGACCCCAGCGCGCCCACCACGGCCTCAGGCGGTGAGTGAGGGGACCCCAGAGCGGGGCAGGGACCCCCAAATCCACCAGTGACCCATCCCTGTCAGACCCCAGAGTGAGGCAGGGGCCCCCAAATCCACCAGTGACCCATCCCTGTCAGACCCCAGAGTGGGGCAGGGACCCCCAAATCCACCAGTGACCCATCCATGCAGACCCCAGAGTGGGGCAGGGACCCCCAGCTCCATCCCCGTGTCCTGTTCCCGGCTCCGTGCCGGGTGGGTGTTTGGGGTGGGGGTGTGGGGGGCTGCAGTGACCCTGGCACGGTGCCCCCCAGTTCTGCACCTTCGGGAGCCGCCTGGTGACCCCGGGCTGTTACGTGTTCGACCGACGGCTGGACCGGTTCTGCGCCGCGCTGGGCTCCATGCTGGAGCAGCACCTCAGCGCACACAGGTGGAGGTGAGGGGGGCTTTGGGGTCCCCGGGATCCCAGCGTGGTGTTGGGACTTGGGGGGGAGGAAGGGAGTGGGGATTTGGGGGGGTCTTGTTGTACCCCCCTCCATTCAAAGTGATGGGGTAGGGTGGGGGTGCAGGGATGTGAGTGGGAAATGAGGGGGTCTCGTTTCACCCCATTCTGATCCAAACTGATGAGGATAAGGTGGGGATGGAGGGATGGGAGTGGGGATTTGGGACCCCCTCCCTGCCTGAATCAGGAAGGATTATGGGGTTGGGAGTGGGAATTTGAGTGGTCCCATTTCATCACCTGCTCACCCAAATTGGGAAAGACGGGATGGGGGTGCAGGATTGAGAGCAGAGATTGGGGGGGCCTTTTGTTCACCCCCTCCTCACCTGAACTGGGGTGTCATGGAGATTTGAGGGGATGTCCTGTTTCACCCCTTCCCATCCAAACCCGGGGGGACAAAGTGGGGATGCAGGGCTGGGAGTGAGGATTTGTGGGGGCTCCCATGTCACCTTTCCACACCTGAACTGGGGAGGATAAGGTGGGGCTGGAGGGATGGGAATGAGCATTTGCAGAGGTCCCATCTCACCTCTCCCCCCTGAACTGGGGGGATGTGGTTGGGAGCAGGAGTTTTGGGGGTTCCCCATCTCACCCTCCCCCTCCCTTCCCACAGGAAGATCCCTCCAGCCGTCGTCCCCCCTCTTCACCTCCCCGCAGCCCCCCCCCAGCCCCGCTGCCCCCCTGTACGGCCCTGCAGCCCCCTCCCCGCCCCTGCGGCCCCTCCCGGCGGCGGGGGGCTGCCGGCTGCCCACCAGCCTCACCTACACCGTGGGGTCGCCCCCGGCGGCGGCCGCCTGCAGCCAGCCCGAGTGCGGGGGAGGGGGCACGCAGTCCATCACCTCCCCCCTGCCCGCCAACACCCCCTCGCCCTCCTTCAGCAAACTGCCCCCCAGCAAGGCCAGCAGATCCCCCCGGGCACGGGAGGCGGGCACGGACACGGAGCCCCGGCCCTGGCAGCCCCCCGCCACGGCCGGCAGCCCCCCCTACAAACGGACCTGTTTGGGGGACGGCGCCAAGGGCAAAAATCAGGGCTTGGCTCCCCCCGGCAAGACGAAACTCGCCCCGCCGGCTTCGCCCTCCATCGCCATCCTCAACGGGACCGCGCGGGTGCGCCGGCCGCCCCCCGGCCAGCCCTGCCGTGCCCCCCCCGCTGCCCTGGACCCCCAAACGCCGCCGCTGCACGGGCTGGGGCTGGGGGGGCCCCCCCGGGGGCTCTCCGAGGATGAGGTGAAGAAGCGCAAGAACGCGGCCACCTACTGCCGAGCCCTGAAGGCCAAAGCGCCCGCCCTGCCCGCGCCCCCCCGGCCCCCCCGGCCCCGGCAGCTCCGGCTCGGGGGGCTCCATCCGCAGGAAGAAGCCGGGGACGCCCCTGGGCTTCGAGGAGAAGAGGAGCGCCCTGAAGGTAGGGCTGGGGCCGGGGTGGGTGGTGACCCAAGGGGACCCCCCTGAGGGTCACTGGGACCAGCAGGGAGTGGGAACGGTGGGACTGGGGTCACTGGGCCCTGAGAGGTGCCCTGTGCTGGGGGGGACACCGTGGTCTGGAGGGGGAAAGCACCGGGACACCCTGTCGTGTAGGGGACACCCTGTCCTCTGGGGGGACACCCTGTCCTGTAGGGGACATCCTGGTCTGTGGGGGGACACCCTGTCCTGTGAGGGATACCCGGTCTTGTGGGAGGACACCCTGTCCTATAGGGGACACCCTGTCCTATAGGGGACACTCTGTCCTGCAGGGGACATCAGTTCCTGTGGGGGAACACCCTGTCCTATGGGGGACACCCTGTCCTGTAGGGGACACCCTGTCCTATAGGGGACACCCTGTCCTATAGGGGACACTCTATCCTGCAGGGGACATCAGTTCCTATGGGGGACACCCTGTCCTGTAGGGGACACCCTGTCCTATAGGGGACACTCTATCCTGCAGGGGACACCCTGTCCTATAGGGGACACCCTGTCCTGTAGGGGACACCCTGTCCTCTGGGGGGACACCCGGTCCTGTGGAGGAACACCCGATCCTGTAGGGGACACTGGTCCTATAGGGGACATCCTGTCCTGTGGGGGGACACCCGATCCTATAGGGGACACCCTGTCCTATAGGGGGACACCCTGTCCTGTAGGGGACATCCAGTCCTGTGGGGGGACACCCTGAGGACCTCCCCAACCCTGGGGCTCCCCTAAGCCCGTGGGGAGTCCCTGCGGGTCCCCTGTCCCCAAGGTAGGGCTGACTCGTCCCCTCTCCCCCCTGCAGTCCAAAGCCCATTAACAGAGGGGTCACCGGGGACCCCCTGTGTCCTCCCCACCGGGAAACGCCAGAAAACCGATGAAGGGGGAAAAAAAATCCCAAGGAAACACGAAGGAAAAATCCCAAACTTCCAGAAAATACCTCAAAACTCTCAGTTCTGTTCTCTTGCTGCTAAACCAGCCCCGGGAGGGGGGGGCGGCCCTGGGGACCCCCCGGACCTCCCGGGGCCCCGTCGGCCGCGGATATTTATAAGAAACGGTTGTTGCTGTTTTTGTTCTTTTTGTAAAAAAAAAAAAAAATAGAGAAAAAAAAAGAGTTGTGTGCTGGGGGTCGATGGGTTTGGGGGGGCTCAGTGGGAATTACTGGGGGGCTGGGGGAGTGATATTGGGGAGCTGGCAGGGGTCACTGTAGCTGTTCAGTCTTGAGGGGCAGTGGGGGACTGGGGGCTCTTGGGGGGGCTGTGGGGGGTAACTGGGGAGCAAAGGGGGACTTTGGGGTGCTGAGGGGCCTGTGGGGCTGGGCTGGAGTTCATAAAGGTCTCTGGGAGGGTGAGGGGGTCATTGGGGTGCTGGGGAGCTTACTGGGACTATAGGGGGTCTTTGGGGTGCTGCAGGGTGGGCAGGGCCCCATAAGGGTCTTTGGGGGGCTGGGAGGTGGTCAGTGGGGTCACTGAGATTCTGGGGGTTCTCTGGGGTGCTGGGTGGTGGTTAAATGGGGTCACTGGGGTGCTGGGGAGGCTCGGTGAATGGATGGGGGCATACTGGGGACCACAGGAGGCTTTTGGGGTGCTCAGGGGGCAGGTGGGGGCTCATAAGGGTGAGTGGGGTTCAGTGGGGTGCTAGGAGGGTACAGGGGACCATAAAGGGCCTTTGGGGACTTGGGGGGCAGTGGGGTCATTAAGGGGCTGGGGAGATCAGTGACTTGCTTGGGGGTGGCCTCACTACAGTGGGGAGGTCCTGGGAGGGTCACTGGCGTGCTGGGGGGTTAAAGGGCAGGTACTGGGGACCATGGGGGGTCTTTGGGGTGCTGGGGGGACAGGGGGGGGACCATGAGGGTCATTGAGGTGCTAGGGGTGTCAGTGGGGTCCCTGGGGTGCTGGGGGTGAGCAGGGGCTGGCCATGGGGGGGCCCAGAAGCCCCTCCCAGCACAGCCTGTTGGGGTCAGAGGGACCTGGGTGGGCACCTGGGGTCACCGGGGTGCCTCCCCCTGCCCCCCCACCCAGCCTCACCCCGGGGAGTCCCCCAGCACTGTCACTGTCCCCAGCCCACCCCCAGGGCAGCAAGGGGACCCCCCCGGGAGCCCCCCAAGGGTGTGAAGGCTGCACAGGCACGAGGGAAACGCGTTTATTTTGGCCAAGGCATCGGTGGGCATTGCCCGGTGCAGGGGGGGAATGTCCGGGGTGGGGGCACCGGGGACACAGGCTGGGCTGGCATGGGGACACCCATGGGCACCCATGGGAGGGGGCACCCCCTTTTCGGGGTGCAGGAGCCCCCGGGTCCCACCCCCTGCGGGGGAGGGGGCTCTGCTTGCAGCTGTGGGTTGCAGGGGGCTCAGGAGGTGTTGGGGGTTCCCCAGGGGGTTGACACACCCCCGGTGTCCCCATGGGGGTGGCACATGCTCCCCGGGGGACTCATGCTTGGCCATGCACATGCCAAGGGGGGCAGGGGGAATGGGGGGGCCCGGGGCTGCAGGAGGGGGGTTCTGCCCGGTGCTGCCGCTCCTGGGCGCTCACAGCTGCCACTGTCACTGTCCCTCAGTCCTCCAGTGCCTGGTGGGGCGGATGCCCTGCAGCTGGTGGCCACGCTGTCCTCACAGAGACGTGTCCCTGGGGTCCTGCGGTGAGCTCAGGGCCAGCAGCCATGCTCAGTCCTGAGGGGCAATGGTGGGACCCCCAAAAACGAGGGACACTGTGGTGGGAGTCTCACCATCCCTCCTGCCCAGAGGCAGGTCACAGCAGGAGACTGTCCCCACGGCGTGTCCCCTCACACCCTTGTCCAATGCAGGTGACCTTGGCAGGGGCCAGGGATGATGCTCAGTCCTGGGGGGTGACAGTGGGATCCCCAAAGGTGGTGACACAGTGACGGGGGTCCAGCCACCCCTCCAGCCTGGGGACAGCCCGCAGTGGCAGTGGGGACACGGGATGTCCCTGGGGACTCCCCACGGCGTGTCCCCTCACACCCTTGTCCCTCGCAGTCCCTCAGTGATCTCGGCAGGGGCTGGGGATGATGTTCAGTCCTGGGGGGTGATGGTGGGACCCCCAAAAGCTGGGACATGGTGGTGGGGGTCTGGCCACCCCTCCTGCCTGGTGACAGGTGACAGTGGGGGACTGCCCCGTGGTGTCACACCCTTGTCCCTTGTGGCTGAGCAGTGACCTGGGTGGGGGCCAGCAGTGATGCTCCATCCCGGGGGGCAATGGTGTTGGTCCCCAAGCTGGGGACACGGCAGTAGGGGTCCAGCCACCCCTTCTGCCCGTGGCGTGTCCATGGGGAACAGGGGACAGCAGCAGTAGGAACACAGGGAGCCCCAGTGGACTGTCCCCACGGTGTATCTCCTCACACCCTGTGTCCCTCACGGTCCCTCTGTGACCTCAGCGGGGGTGTGGGACAATGCTCAGTCCTGGGGTGATGATGGGACCCCCAAAAGCTGGAGCCATGGTCGTGGGAGTCCGGCCAACTCTCCTGCCCAGGGACAGGTCACTGTGGTGGGAGACTGTCCCCAAAGTGTGTGTCACATCTTTGTCCCTCACTGTCCCATGGTGTCGGTGACCTTGGCGGGGCCAGCAGCGATGCTCAGTCCTGGGGTGTGATGGTGTGACCCCCCAAGCTGGGGACACGGCAGTGGGCATCTGGCCACCCCTCCTGCCCAGGGACAGCTTGCAGTGGCTGACGCGGGGTGTCCCTGGGGACTGTCCCCACAGCGTCCCTCACACCACGATGGGCGTGTCGGAGAAGACGGAACTCACCGAGTCTGGATCCGACACCTTCCTCTGCGCCTTGGGGCCCTGCCGGGCGGGCGGCGGGGGGGTCCCCCCGCCCTTGAACCGGCCGTTCTGCCCCGTGCCAGCGCCGGAGGCCACGTGGGACCCGCAGGGCTCCCCGGTGCCGCCGGCGTGGTTCGGGGTGGTGCTCAGCACCGAGGAGTTGATGCTGTCGTCGCGCGGCGCCGGCGGCTTCTCGCTGCCGCGGCAGCAGCAGCAGCGGCACGGCGTGAGGTACAGGTAGATGAGCACCAGCACCACGCTCAGGATGCAGCCCACCAGAGTGGTGTAGGCCGTGTTCAGGGTGTCGTGGGGGCCGTGCAGGGTGAAGTTGTGCACCAGCAGCTCCACGTAGAGGGTCTCGTTGAGGAGGGGCCCGGCCACCCAGCAGGAGTAGGTGCCGGCATCCTCGGGGCGCAGCGCCCGCAGCTGGAGGCTGCCGTTGGCCAGCAGGACCACGCTGCCGTTGCCCCCGTCCCCCAGCACCCGCTCCCCGCCCGGGGTCACCCAGTGCCGGCTGCGCACGCCCTGCCAGCGGCTGTCACAGCCCAGCGTCACGCTGTCCCCGAGGTGCGCCTCCAGCACGGCCTCCCGCGCCCTGCTGCAGTTGAGAGGCGGCTTGCCCGCCAGCTCCAGGATCTTGACGGGAGCGGTGCTGCCGGGCGGGTGGCAGCGCAGCTCATCCTGGAAATCCTCCACGGCGCTGAGGTGGCGGCGGCGGCCGCGGTCCAGCAGCTGGAAGAGCAGGCAGTCGCAGCTCAGGGGGTTGTTGTGCAGGTAGAGGCGGTCGCGCAGCCAGGCGGGCAGCGCCTGCAGCTCGCCCGCGGGCACGGCCCGCAGCCGGTTGGCCGACAGGTCCAGCAGCGCCAGCTGCGGCAGCCGGGTGCCCTCCCGCAGCAGCTCCAGCGGGAAGCGGGCGATGCGGTTCTGCCCCAGGTAGAGCTTACGCAGCCGGCCCAGGTTCTCAAAGGCCGTGCGATCCACCGTAGCGATCTCGTTGTTGTAGAGCAGCAGCACCTCCAGCTCGCCCAGGTCGCTGAACAGGTTCTCGTCCAGCGTCCGCAGGCGGTTGGAGGACAGGTCGAGGTGGCGCAGGCGCGGCACGTGGGCGAAGGCCTCGGTGGACACGAAGGCCAGCCCGTTGTGGCTCAGCAGCAGCGCGTGCAGGTGCGGCAGCCGCGCCGGGGCCCAGTCCGCGCGCAGCCGCGTCACGTTGTTGTGGCTCAGGTCCAGCACGGCCGCGAAGCGCGGCAGCGGCGCCGGCACCGCGCTCAGGTTGGCCTGAGAGCAGCTCAGCAGGTTGGAGGCGCAGACGCAGCGCGGGGGGCAGCTCCCGGCCGCTGAGCCCCACGGGGACAGCAGGGGCAGCGCCAGCAGCAGGGACAGCACGGGGACACGCATGGCCACGCGCTGGCGGGACGGTGGCATGATGGGACAACGCAGCGTGGAGCGTGGGGGGGCTTCAGTCACATGGTGTCACGACGTGGAGCGGCTTGGTCACCCAGTGTCACTGCAGTCACAGCAGGTGCCGAGCTGAGGGTTCACCAGGTGTCATGGCAGAGGCTTGGTCACTTGGTATCACAGTCCAAGGTGGCTTTGGTCACCCAGTGGCAGGTGCCAGGCTGATCACTTGTCACAGTCCAGGTTGGCTTTGGTCTAGCAGTGTCACAGCACGTGCCAGGCTCAAGGCTCACCGACGAGTCACGGCACAGCGTGGTTTGGTCACCCAGTGTCACAGCACCTGCCAGGCATGGGGTCCCCCCGGTGTCACAGCATGTGCCAGTCTGGCTGCTCACCTGGTGCCATGGTGCTCGGTGTCACAGCGCTGTCATCGAGTGCCGTGGCGTGCACCCAGTGTCACTGCCTGGGGTAGCTGCGCTGCCTCGGTGTCACGACATGGAGTGGCTTTGTGCCCCGGTGCTCCCCCAGTGTCACGGCTCGGGGGTTCGCTCCTGGTGTCACACGGTGTCCCTGGGTAGTGACCCAGGTGCGGGGTGGCTCTGTCTCCACTGTCACGACATGTCCCCACCGTCACGGCCCAGCCGGGGCACGTCTGGCCCGGGCTCCTGCTGCTCCCCCCGGCCACGTCCCCCCCGCCCCGGTCCCGGCCGTGCTGCGGACGGAGCGGCGGAGGATGCTCGCTGCCTCCCCCCGCTTCCTCCCGGGGTGTTCCCGGGGCTGGGCTCGGGCCTGGGCCGGGGATGGGGTCGCAGCGTTACCGGGCCCGGTGCGGCGGCGACCGGGCAGGGTCGGGCCCAGACGAACCGAACCGAACAGTCAAGCGGAGCCGAACCGAGGGAATCCCAGCGGGGCCGAACCGAGCCGAGAGAAGCCGAACCGAGACGAGCGAGGCCGAAGGAAGCCGAGCGGGCCGCGCCGAACCAAGACAGGCCGAACCGGGTTGGGCCGAACCTCCCCGATCCTTCCCGAGCTCAGCCGAGCAGAGCCGAGTTCGGCCCGAACGTAGCCGAACCTTCCCGATCCTCCCCGAGTTGAGACGAGCGGAGCCGAGCCCGGCCCGAACGCGGCCGAACGGTTCCGACCCGGCCCGAACGCGGCCGAACCGCCCCGATCCGCCCCGGGACGGGGTCTGGGGCCGGCCCGGTGCGCACGGCCCGTCCCCATTGGCTGCGGCCGCTCCGCGCTCCGCCAATGGCGGCAGCGCGCGGCTTAACCCGCCCGGCGCCGCGGCAGCGGCTCGGCCCGCGAGGGGCAGCGGCCCGTGAGGGACAGCGGGCCAGGAACCGGCCCAGCCCGTGAGGGACAGCGGGCCAGGAACCGGCCCAGCCCGTGAGGGACAGCGGGCCGTGAGTGACACCGGCACCGTGAGGGACACCGGCACCGTGAGGGACAGCGGGCCGGGACCCGGCACGGCCTGTGAGGGACAGCGGGCCGTGAGGGACACCGGCACCGTGAGGGACAGCGGGCCGTGAGGGACACCGGCACCGTGAGGGACAGCGGGCCAGGAACCGGCCCTGCCCGTGAGGGACACCGGGTCCTGAGTGACACCGGCACTGTGTGTGACACCGGGCCATGAACCGGCCCAGCCCATGAGTGACACCGGGCCGGGACCCGGCACGGCCTGTGTGGGACAGTGGGCCATGAGTGACACCGGCACTGTGTGTGACACCGGGCCGGGACCCGGCCCAGCCCGTGTGGGACAGCGGGCCATGAACCAGCCTAGCCCGTGTGGGACACCGGCCCCGTGTGTGACCCCTGCCCCGTGTGTGACCCCTGCCCCGTGTTCCACCCCTGCCCCGGTCCTCTGTCCGACCCCAGCTCCAACCCCCATCCTCCACCCCAGCCCCGTGTACCCACCCCGGCCCCCAGCCCCATGACCGAGCTCGACCCCATCTCCCGGCCCTGTGCCCATTTCCCTCCCCAGCTCTATGTCCGACCCCGTCCTCATCCTTGTCCTGGCTCGCCCCCACTCCTCACTGCCCTCTCCATCCCTGTTCCTGTCTCCATACCATCTTTATCCTCATCCAACTCTCCCTCCCCAGCTCCTTCGCCACCCCCATCCTCATGCCTCTCTTTGTTCCCATCCCTATCCTGTATCCTATCCTCATCCCTATCCCTGTTCCCTTCTCCGTCATCCCAATCCCATCCCCATCCCTATGCCCCATCCCCACACTTATCTCTCCCTTATCCCATCCTCATTCCCATCTCTGTGCTCCATCCCCATCATCCCCCTTCCAGCCCTGTCCTCATCCTCGTCCCCATCTCCCATCTCCCATTCCAATCCTCCCCATCCTCATTCTCACCCCCGTCCTCTGGCCCTATCCCCATCATCCCCATCCCATCCCTGTTCTCATCCCCATCATCCCGTCCAATCCCATCCCATCCCACTGCTGTTCTCAACCCCATTTCCATTTCATCCAATCCAATCCAGTCTCATCACGGCTTTCATCCCCATCCCCATCCCTGCCCCCATCCTCATCCCTATCCCCATCCTCATCCCCATCACCTCTATTCCATCCCTGTCCCCATCCCCATCCCCATCCCTATCCCCATCCTTATCCTCATCACCTCTATTTCATCTCCGTCCCCATCCCTGTCCCCATCCCATCCCCATCCCCATCCCTGCCCCTATTCTCATCCCTATCCCCATCTTTATCCTCATCACCTCTATTCCATCCCTGTCCCCATCCCTGTCCCCATCCCCATTCCCATCCCCATCCTCATCCCCATCACCTCTATTCCATCCCTGTCCCCATCCCTATCCCCATCTTTATCCTCATCACCTCTATTCCATCCCTGTCCCCATCCCTGTCCCCATCCCCATCCCCATCCCCATCCTCATCCCCATCACCTCTATTCCATCCCTGTCCCCATCCCTATCCCCATCTTTATCCTCATCACCTCTATTCCATCCCTGTCCCCATCCCCATCCCTGTCCCCATCCTCATCCCCATCACCTCTATTCCATCTCTGTCCCCATCCTCGTCCCTATCCCCATCCCCATGCCATCCCCTGTCAGCCCCAGCCCCATCCCACTCCCATCCCCTCTCCTGACGGCACAGCCCCCATTCCCCCGAATTCCTGACCCCATCCCTCAGCCCCCCACCCTGGGCAGAGGGGGCTCCCCTGCCCCAGCCCCCGAGGGGCTCTCCTGGGTGTCCCAGCCCAGCCAGCAGGGAGCCCCGCACCCCCCACTCGTGGCTCTGCTTCCCGGCAGTATTTTTAGATCCAAACATTCGTGCCGGATTTTGGGTCCAAAATTAGAGGGAAAAGAGCTGGAACAAACCATGCTGGGATGATGCAGCTTTTTATCGTGAAGGGGGGCAGGGATTAAAAGGAACCCCTGGAACACAGAACAGGATGTCCTCAGGGTGCCCCTCACCCTCTTCCCTTCACCCTAACTCCCCCCCCGGCTGGGTGCCCCCCTTAATCAGACAGGGAATTTTGTCCTTGGGTCGTCCTTATTTTCCCATTTTTAATCCCGGAGTTAATCCCTGCCCAGACCCACTGCCCACACCCCTCCCTGCAGCCGGCCCCACCCACACCCCGGCATCCCCAGGGAGCGCTGGGATTTGGGTGTCCTTGGGGGGCCCTGGGTGTCCCAGGGGACAGCGGGAGGGGTCCCGGGGCCATGCGGTACATGGGGGCACACGTGTGTCACACACACACAGACACACGCGTGTGCACAGCCCAGGGATGTGTGCGTGTCCCTCACACGTGTGTGCACACACAGATCTATCCGCCAGATGTGTGTGACCCCCAGGCAGGCACGCATGACACAAGCGTGTACCCAGGTGTGCACACACACACAGACACACAGACACACACACATGTGTGAACATGTTTAACCCTCACGTCCATCAGGGGTTCTGCAGAGGGCACAGGGACGGGGATACTGGGGTGCCAGGGGTGGCCACTGGGACACTGGTACCCCGGGGTGTTGGGGTGCTGAGGTGCCTGGGTGCTGGGGTTTCATGACATTGGCTGCTGGGGTGCCAGGTGCCTGGTTACTGAGGTATTGGGGTGCAGGGGGATGAGTACCCCAGGGTATTGGGGCACTGGGGTGCCAGGGGCTGGGGTGCCAGGGGGATGAGTACCCCAGGGTACTGGGGCACTGGGGTGCAGGGGGATGAGTACCCCAGGGTATTGGGGCACTGGGGTGCCAGGGGCTGGGTACTGGGGTGCTGGGGGATGGATAGCCTCGGGTATTGGGGTGCTGGGGTGCCAGAATGTTGATGTTCTTGGGGGACCAGAGTACTGGGGTTCTGGGGTGCCAGGACAATGAGGCACTGGGGTACCACTGGCCTGGGGCACTGGGGTGTTGGATTGCTGGGGTTCCAGGGTCCTGGGATAATGGGGTGCTGGGGTAGCAGGGTGTTGGGGCGTCAGCAATCTTTGGATGCCATAGTGCTGGTATCCTGGAGTGCCAGGATGCTGGGTACTGGGGTGCCAAGGTATTGAGGACTGGGATGAAGGGATGCTGAGGTGCTGGGGGCCCAAGGTGCTGGGATAGGGGGATGCTTGAGGATTGGGGTGTGGGGTGCCAAAATAATGGGTACTGGGATGCCAGGGGCTGGGACAGTGGGGTGCTTGGGAACTGAGGTGTGGGGTGCCAGGATGCTGGGATAGTGGTGTGCCAGGGCACTGGGATACTGGGGTACCAGGGTGATGGCATGTGGGGTACTAGGATGCCAGGGTGCCATGTGTTGGGGTAGTGTGGTGCCAAGGTATTGAGTACTGGGGTGCCACGGTGCTGAGGCACTGGGGTGCCAGGGCACTGGGGTACCAGGGTGACGGGGTGTGGGGGACTGGGATGCCGGGGTGCCATGTGCTGGGGTACTGGGATGCCAAGGTATTGAGTACTGGGGTGCCAGGGTGTTGGGGTACTGGGGTGCCAAGGTACTGGGATAAGAGGATGCTTGAGGATTGGGGTACCAAAATAATGGTACTGGGATGCCAGGCGCTGGGACAGTGGGGTGCTTGGGAGCTGCAGTGTGGGGTGCCAGCAGTGTCAGGGGTCCCAGGGGTACCAGAGCGGGGTGTGTGCCACGGCGGGGTGTCCTCGGGTGTTCCACACAAGGGCAGGGTGCCCACAGGGGCTCCCAGGAAAAGGGGGGTTCCGTGTGTCCCCCACTCTGTGGACCAGGACTCACTCCCGTGCTCGCCTTCCCCCACAGGGGCTGGAGCCCGGGCAGGAGGGATCCCCGTGGATCCGCCGCGCTCCTGTTCCCGGTGTTCCCGGTGTTCCCGGTGCCCGGGGTCCCACCGGGAGCCGCCCGCGGCCCCCGGAATGCCGGGGCTGGTTCATCCGAGGTCGGGCGTTTCTAATCTGGTTTGGGTGGATTTATTTTTGGGAGCCCGTAGCCTGGCAATGGCCACGTGACGCGCGGGGACACGCGTCACCCACGGATCACTGTCACCCCCAGCCGGGAATGGGATCTGGTGGCCGCGCATCCCCCCCGGGCAGCCTTGGCAGGGGGCCAGGGCACGGCAGGGGGAAAGTTCGCAGCCCGAGCAGGATTTTGGAGGGATGCAAAAGATGGGCACCCCTTCCTGGAAGGGAACGGCCGTGTCCTGGGGAAACTGAGGCACGGGGCGTGGCGTGGCGGGGAGGGGCACGGCCCCCATCCCATTTGCTCCATTGCTGAACTGGGAGGGAGGGAAAGGGCTCTGGGGTGGGGGTAGGCGGAGCTGGGGGGGCTCTGCGGCCCCTCCGAGCGACCCCCCGGCACCCTCCGCACCCCCACCCTGTGCCCCCACTGCGAATCTGCACCCCATGCCCCCCTCCCACCTCTCCCCGCTGCATCCCCCGAATCCCCCTCCCCTTCCCCGAGGGGCTTCTCCCCGCCATGGCCCGCCCCGCGCCCTCCCCATCGCTTTCGGGAGGCGAACGGGGAAACTGAGGCACGGAGCAATAGGCGGGGCGGCACCCGGAGGTGTCCCACCCTCCGCTCCCCACTGAGGGGGCTCAGCCAGGCTTCGGGGGGCAGCGAGCACCCCAGTGCGGGGCCCGCAGCCGCGGGGCTCGGGGGCCGCTCCCGGGGTACCGAGGCGAGGCGGGCGGCACTAGGACCCAGCAGCCGGGCGGCGCGGAGCAGCCCTCGCCGCAGCGGCTCCAGCCCCGAGCATCCCCCGCCGCCCCGGGGACACCCCCCAGCCCCGAGCCCTCCCCCGGCCGCAGCGGGGACCCGCGGGCTCGGGCCGGCTCCATGCAGACCCCCAGGGTAGGTGCCGCGGCCGAGCAGCCCCGCCGGGACCACGGCCTGGGGAGGTGGGGAGATGCCGGGGAGGTGGGCGACACTCCCCCGGGGGTGGGAGGGGGGGGTCCCCAACCGGTGACATCGCTCCGGGGCTCTGGGAGAGGGACACGGGCAGTGAGGAGAGGAGGGGGAGCCGCGGCTGCACCCCCGTTCCGTCAGCATCCCTCCCTCGGGGGGCAGGGGTGGGACCCCCGCCCCCGTGGGGAGCACCCGGGGGGTCCGGGGGAGCCCCCACATCGCCCTCATGTCCCCGTGGAGGGGGTGTGAGCTCGGGGTGGGGGGGTCACACAAGGCCTCCAAGCACAAGGGGTGAATCCAGGACTTGGGGGTGCTGGGCCCCCCCCCTCCTCATTGCCGGGACCCCCCACCCATCCCGGCCCCCCCGTGTGGGCCCCACACTCTGGGCAAAGGGCTCCACTGGGGTGGTTTGGGTTGAAACGTTGGGATTAGGGGGGCTCACCCCAGAATTGCTCATTTTTGGCTGAGCAAGGCTTTTGGTAGAGGAAGGGATTTGATGTAGGGGGTTGTGGAGATGGGTAGGGGGTGAAGGGGACTACGTGTGGGGTGTCACAGCTGTGCTGAACCCTGCCTGGGATCTCAGGTGTCCCCCGGAGCTCTCTGTCCCCTCTGGCAGCTCTACCTTCCCCCAGGTGCCTGGGGGCTGTGGATGGGGGCCACAGCTGGGCTGAGCCCCACCCTGTGTCCCTCAAGGGTCAGCTGTGATCCCACAGGGCTCTCAGGGGTCCCCCCAGGGTCTCCCCTCTCTTCTGACAGCTCCACCTGCCCCCAGGTACCTGTGGGGTGCGGGTGAGAGTCCAGCTCAGCTCTCAGGGGTGCCCCCAGGGTTGTGTCCCCTCCTGACAAGTCCACATTCCCCCAGCACAGCCGTGGCTCTGCCATGGCTGTCAGAGGTGACCGTGAGCCCCCCCGGGCTCTCAGGGTTCCCCCCGGGTCTCCCCACCATGACGACTCCACATTCACCCCAGGTACTGGGGGGGCTGCAGCTGGGGGTCCTGCTCAGCTCTCAGGAGTCCCTTCAGAGTCTCTCCCCCTTCTCTGACAGCTCCACCTCCCCCCAGGTACCCGGGGGCTGCAACTGGGGGTCCAGCTCAGCGCTCAGGGGCCCTCCAGGCTCCTGCCCCCTCCAGTGACAGCTCCACCTCCCCCAGGTACCCCCTCTCTGAGCAGCGGGGACCTGAGCGGGGCTGGGGGGCACCTCTGGGTACTGTGAGTGCCCCCCGACCCACGGACCGGCGAGGATGTGACCCTCTGGCGATGCCCGGCTGCGCCGCGCTCGCCGCCAGGCCGGCGGCACAGGATGGAGCCCTTCCTGCCCTCCCCGTGGGGCTGGAACGGCTCTAGAGGGGGGGCCCGGCCTCCCAACAGCACCGCCGAGGCCAAGCCCAAGGACGCGGCCTCCAAGTCTGTGGGATTGTTCTTCATGGTGCTGCTGGACCTGACGGCCATCGTGGGCAACGCCGCCGTCATGACGGTCATCGCCAAGACGCCGGCGCTGCGCAAGTTCGTCTTCGTGTTCCACCTGTGCCTGGTGGATTTCCTGGCCGCCCTCACGCTGATGCCGCTGGAGATGCTGTCGGGCTCGGCCGTGTTCGAGAGCCCGGGGCTGGGCGAGGCCGTGTGCCGCGTGTACCTGTTCCTCAGCGTGTGCCTCACCTCCATGTGCATCCTGTCCATCTCCACCGTCAACGTGGAGCGCTACTACTACGTGGTGCACCCGCTGCGCTACGAGGTGCGCATGACCGCGGGGCTGGTGGCCGGCGTGCTGGCCGGCGTGTGGCTCAAGGCCGTGGCCACCTCGCTGGTGCCCGTGCTGGGCTGGCTGTCCCCCGACCGCCCGCCGGCGCCCGGCGCTCACGGCTGCTCCTTGCAGTGGAGCCGCGGGCCGTCCTGCAAGGTCTTCGTGGTCTTCTTCGCCGCCTTCTACTTCGTCCTGCCGCTCCTCATCATCGTCGTGGTCTACTGCGGCATGTTCAAGGTGGCGCGGGTGGCAGCCATGCACCACGGCCCGCCGCCCACCTGGATGGAGACGCCGCGCCGGCGCTCGGCGTCGCTCAGCAGCCGCTCCACCATGGTCACCACCTCGGGGGCTCCTCGGACCACCCCACAGAGGATGTTTGGCGGGGGCAAGGCGGCCGTCGTGCTGCTGGCCGTGGGCGGCCAGTTCCTCTTCTGCTGGTTGCCCTACTTCTCCTTCCAGCTGTACACGGCGCTGAGCACGCGGCCCTTGGCCGGGCCGGCGGCCGAGACTGTGGTCACCTGGCTGGGCTTCTGCTGCTTCACCTCCAACCCCTTCTTCTACGGCTGCCTCAACCGGCAGATCCGCGGGGAGCTGGGCCGCCTGCTCACCTGCTTCTTCAAGCAGCCCCCCGAGGAGGACCTGCGGCTGCCGAGCCGCGAGGGCTCCATCGAGGAGAACTTCCTGCAGTTCCTGCAGAGCACCGGGCGCCCGCCGGAGCCCCCCAACCCCGAGCGGGACCTGCCCCCCGTGGATTTCCGCATCCCGGGGCAGATCGAGGAGGAGGCGGCCGAGGCGATGGAGTGGGGTGGGGGCAGCGGCGTGTTCGTGCCCGTGGCGGGCTCTGCCAAGGCGGGGCTGTAGCGTCTGGGGTAAATGTGGCTGTGAGGGGAGAGATGGTCACAGTGACTTGTTGGGGGGGGCTTCGTCACCGCCGTGGAGGCTTGGAGGTCCCACAGTGCTTACTGGGCTGGGAGTACCACGCTGCCATGGAGGGTGGGGGTCCCCACTGCAGCCACAGGAACTGGGGGGCCCACAAGGCCCACTGGGGTGATGGGGTGGGGGCTCCTTGCTGCAGCCATGGAGAGTCGGGGGTCCCATGGCACTTGCTGGCGTGGGAGTGATTCTCACTGCTGTGGGGGGTCCCACAGCACTCATTGAGGTTGGGGGGTCTCTGGCACCACAGGGGGGGATTGGGGGTCCTGTGACTCTCGCTGGTGTGTGTGGGGTCCTTCCTGCCGTGGGGGATTGCGGGTCCCACACGCCCATCGGGGTGTGGGGGTCCCCACTGCTGCCATCGCAGGTGACGGGGGGGTCCCACCACCCTCGCTGGGCTGATGCTGGGGGTCAGCCCTGCGGGGATCGGGGGTCCCGTGGCACCACGGCGGCTGGGGGGCAGCGGCTGGGGGCACGGGGATAAGAGTGGGGGTTCGTGTTTGGGGTCTCCCCAGGAGGGGTGGTCCCTCCACAGCCAGGGAGGGGGGGCTGCCTGCGGAGGGGGTCCCCTCCATCCCCCCATGGCCCTGAGACCCCT
Organism: Passer domesticus; assembly: GCF_036417665.1. Classification (NCBI taxonomy): domain Eukaryota; kingdom Metazoa; phylum Chordata; class Aves; order Passeriformes; family Passeridae; genus Passer; species Passer domesticus. Next base: position 1,741,087 of record NC_087498.1, read on the forward strand.
CCTCAGCCCCGGAGACCAGCTCTCCTTCCCCCGAGGCCCGGCCCTCTGGGGGTGCGGAGCCTGGGCCCCCCTCATGAGGGCAGGCTGGGGCCGCCATGGACCCCACCGACCCCCGCGAGGACTACAACTCCCATCATGCCCGCCAACAGAGCCGGAAGTAGCATATTTCCCGTCATGTCTCGCTCTATCGAGGCGGAAGTAAAGCGCTCTTCCCCCATCATACTCCGCTCTAACGTGGCGGAAAGTGATGCCTCCTCCCATCATGCCCCGCTCTACCGAGGCGGAAGTACTCGCGCTATCAGCCCGCGGGACTTCATTTCCCGGCGTGCCCTGCGGCCAGGACCGGAAATCCGGCGCCGCCTCAGGAGCCGCCCGGGCCGAGGCAGCTGCGGCCCCGATCCCGATCCCGGTCTCGGCCCCATCCCGGTCCCGGTCCCGGTCCCCGTCCCCCCGCTCTCGGCCGCCCGGCCGCCCCCGCCGCCGCCATGGGGTGCACGCTGAGCGCCGAGGATAAGGCGGCGGTGGAGAGGAGTAAAATGATCGACCGCAACCTGCGGGAAGACGGCGAGAAGGCGGCCAAGGAGGTGAAGCTGCTGCTGCTCGGTGAGGAGGGGCCGGGGCAGAGCGGAGCGCGGCCTGGCGGGCTGCGGGGGGATTCCGGGGGGCACAGGGGCCTCCGGCCTCAGGGAGGAGTTTGGGAATGGAGGAGTGGGGGCATCCCTGGATGGGCTGAGGAGCGTCCCGAGGGATCCCGGATGGGCTGAGGTGGATCCTGAGGGATCCCTGAGGTGGATCCCAAGGGATCCTTGGGGGAGCTGATGTGGATCCCGAGGGATCCATGGCAGGGCTGAGGTGGATCCTGAGGGATCCCTGAGGTGAATCCTGAGGGATCCCGGGGGGGGGCTGAGGTGGATCCCGAGGGATCCATGGCAGGGCTGAGGTGGATCCCGAGGGATCCCCGGGGGAGCTGAGGTGGATCCCGATGGATCCCTGGGGGGGCTGAGGTGGATCCCGAGGGATTCCTGAGGTGGATCCCGAGGGATCCCCGGGCGCTGAGGAGGGTCATGGCTTACCCCACCCTAGTGGGGGCCGGGGTGTTGTGGGCTGTCCTGGGATGCGGCCATGGCTTTTCCCATGGAATGTCCCCTCTGTGGAATTCCCCGTGCTCCCTGCGGGTGGGACTGGGCCGAGCCTGGCAGAGGCACGGCTCATCCTGGTCCGGGCATGGAAGGGGGGAATGCTGGGGCTGGAGTTAAATTCCTGGTCAGGGAGCTGGGTAAAACGGTAAAAAGGATTTCCCCTTTAGCAGAGTTTTGCTTTGTTTGGTCTGTGTTTTGTTGTTCCTGGAAGTGGTGATGGGAGCTCAGAGGAGGCACAAGCTGCCCTCCCTGAAGGCTGGAGGAGCAGACTGAGATGAGATACTGGGGAGAAATTGGATTCTGGGGAGAGATCCCTCCCTGTGAGGGTGGGCAGGCCCTGGCACAGGGTGCCCAGAGCAGCTGGGGCTGCCCCTGGATCCCTGGCAGTGCCCAAGGCCAGGCTGGACAGGGCTGGGAGCAGCCTGGCACAGTGGGAGGTGTCCCTGCCATGGCAGGGGATGGACTGGGATGAGTTTTTAAACCAAACCAGTGTAGGACTCTGGAGTTCTCTTCAAATCCCCACAATTTTGTAAGCACCACTCGGGGCTGATGAACCATCTGCTCGTGCTGATTTCTCTTTTCAAGCTCTGGGTGTATATTTTAGGTTATCCTGATTTTTCTGTCTCGGAGGAGACAGATGGAGTCTGTGAGGATCTGAACAGCAGTGCTGAGTGGGTCCTGTTAGAGCAGGACGTGTGAAGGAACCATCCTGCTTCAGGAATCCTTTTTCTTTCCCATTTAGCCCTTTTTCTTCCCTCCCTGCAGGAGCTGCTCCAAGCTTTGTACTTGGTGTGTTCATGGAAAAGCTCTTGGCTGCGTGTCAGGAGAATCCTTTGTTCTCCAGGTGTTTGTTTTGGTGTTAATAAGCAACACTTGCACATTCCCTGGGATGGAATTATTCTTTCCTCATATTTTGTATGACATTCTTTCCAAAGCACCCAAGGCTTCAAGGCTGAGATTGTTCTTATCAGCAAACATGGAAAGGGGGGGAGTATCCCAAAAATCATACAGTCAGCAGCTGGAATGTGTTAAAAACCAGGTGAGGCTTTGGAACTCAGAGCAGCAGCTGATTTTGGGTCACTGTTGGCTTTGGATGGCAGGAAAATTCCTGCACTTCCTGGTGTGTCTGCAGGTGAGGAGCTTTTTAGGAGTCATTGGAATGCTGATCTGGACCTCCCTCTCCATCTGCTGATCCCAGGTCAGGTTTGCACCTGGCTGTCACTTGCAAATCTCCCTCAGGTATTTCCTGGCTTTAAAGCTGAGTGTGGTAATTCCTGGGAATACCAGGAAATGCTGGAATCTCCCCACACACATCCTGCTTGGTGTGCAGGTAAAGCAGAGCAGGGAGAAATTATCTGCAGTGGGAGCATCCCTTCACTGAGGCACTAGGAGCCAGTGGAAGAGTCCATGAGGATTTCAGGAAGGGTTTTTTATCCCACATAAAACTCTCTGGATCTGCAGGGTCTTTTGTCATTCCCTGAGTGGTTTCTAACCCTTTCAGAGAGGGTTGGTGAAAAAAGAATGGAATTTTCCTGAAGTTTGGAGTCTGCACATCCTTCCCAGCTCCATTAAAAGAGCTGCCCCAGTTTGAGATCTGCAGTGGTGATGAGCAGGGAGAGGGAGCTGGATCCTTCCCAGCTGGGGTGTGAGGAGGCTGGGGAGGCAGGGATGGACCCAGAATCTGCAGGGCTGGAAGAGGAGAGGGAGAAAATGCAAATGCAGTGAAATTTGGGAGAGGAGAAGTGAAATACAGCCCAAATCAGGAGATTTGGAAGAGGAATCAAATACACGTGAAAATCAGGAGATATGTGGGAGAGGAAGTAAAATACACCTGAAATTGGGAGGTGTAGGAAGAGAAGAGAGAGAGGAAGGTAAAGACACTGAAAACTTGGAGATATTTGGGGAGAAAAGAGAAAGTAAAAATCCAGCCAAAAGTGGAAGATCTGAGGAGAGGAAAAGAAGTGAAATACCCCAAAAATCAGGAGATTTGGGAGAGGACAGGAAGTCAGAAATCCCCAAATCAGGGTTTGGGTGTGTTTTCCTTTCTCTCCTCCGTAACCCTTATCTTCTCTTGGGCAGGGGAGGAAGAAGAGAGAATTCCAGTTGTGTTCCCTTCTTTTGGGAGCTTTGGCTTGACTTTTTCAGCACCTTCCACCTGGGAGAGGGCTCAGATGCTGGAGGAAGTGGCCCCAGCACCAGGAGAACTGCAGGATTGCTGGGATAAAGTTAATCCTGGAGCTTCTCCTCGGGGATTTCAAGTCCCTCTGTTGTGTTTGCCTTTCACAACTCTGGAGTTTGTTGAGCAATTCTTAGTTCTGGGGATATCTTATAAAACAAATGAAACCTGAGTATTGAATAATGAGTGACCCTCTTGTTAGGACCCTGTGGGATGTAATGATTGTTCCATGCTGGAATGCCACCAGCAGCTCTGCTGGCATTGGCACTGGTGTGGTTGGAGTGATGGCAACAGTGGATTCACTCTCTGGAACAGCAGCTCCTGGGAAGCTGGGAGCAAGCTGGGAATGGCCCAGGAGCCCTCAGTCCCATTTTCCTCCTCCCATTTGCCCCCAGGAGAAGGCTCCTCACACTGGGTTCTGCTGGTGGGGGAACCTGGCAGATTTTTCTGCAAAGGGAGGAGGGTGCTGCAGCTCCTCCTGCCTGGGTAGGAGCTAAGGCAGATCCTTCACTCTGCTTGCAGAGCCTTCTCCAGGCTCTGGCCTTTTCTGGGCTGTCTCTGGGCTGTGACCCCGGGTGCTGAAGCTGCACTCCAGAGCTGTCCCATTCCCCAGTCCCTGTGTGAGGGGTGGTTTGTGGCTCTGGCTCTGTGAATGCACCAAAGTTGGGCTGGTTTTGCCCAAAACACCCTGTTAGCCAGCCTGGACAGCTTCCCTGCATTTGGATACACTGTGTAATTACGTTGAAGTGGTGCTGCTAATTAATGCAAAAACAATTAAAAGCATAAGTTTGTTTTAAAATAACCTTAATTTGCATAATTCACCCTTCTCCACTACTCCAGGAGCCCTCAGCTTTTTCCTGACACTGATTTTTCCAACCTTTTTTCTTTCCTGAATTCCCCAAGGCTTCCTCAGCACTGTTTTGGTTCTGTTTTGGTTTAAGATAGGAAAGTGTTTTCTGGGAATACAAACTCTGGCAGAGCTGGTGCTGCAGTTAATGATGTTGTTAATTGAAGTGGATTTTCTCAGAGCTCAGCAGCTGTGCCTTGGATCCCTATTCCAGAGGATCCATCTGAGGGTCAGACCTGGCTGCTCCTCAGCTCTGGAGCTACTGGATGCCCTTGGAATGGTGATACAAAGTTCTGTGATGGGGTGTTGATCTCCAGATGTTATCCCAGCAGTGGCTGCTGCTCCAAGTGTCCTTCCTTGTGGGATCTGCTGTAGGAGTCCTGCTGGGGAAGCTGCAGGGAGCTGCTGTTTCTCTGATCTTGGAGGTATCTGGGTCTGCTGGAGGCTCCTGGTGACTCGTGGCCGTGGGAGGATTCTCCTCACACGGCTCAAAGGAACTGCCTCAGGCCAGATTGCAGCAGGGAAGGTTTGGGTTGGATATCCGGGAAAATTTCTTCATGACAAAGGTTGTCCAGCCCTGGCACGGGCTGCCCAGGGCAGTGGTGGAGCTCCATCCCTGGAAATGCTCAAAAAACGTGTGGATGTGGCACCTGGGACATGGATTAGGGGTGGACATGGCAGTGCTGGGATACAGTTGGACTTGATCTCAGAGGGCTTTTCCAGCCTGAATAATTCCATGATTATAATTCATTTGACAGCAGGTCAGATCTCTTTGAAGATGCAGCTCTTCTCTGGGCTTTGAGCTCCATGGAGGTCTTTCCACAGCTGCACTGGAGGCTGGAATTTCCCTGTCCTCAGGTGTGGGAGCTGCACCTTCCACCTGTGTTCTCCCACCTTTCCATTCTCTGTGTTTTTTCCCCTTGATTTCTGTTCTGCCCTTTTCCCACCAAAACCAGCCGTAGGGCAGGCAAAATGCTCCTTATCTCCAGAGTGGCTGAACCTGAGGTTTTCAGGAATCAGCCATGATTTATTTCATCTCCTGGAAAAGAGAATTTGTTCCACCCGGGTCAGATGCTCTCTTTTCTGCTGTGGGATGGGAATGCTTCTGCCCCTGTGTTGTGTGTACATCATGTACTCTTGTCAGGACACATGGGTGAGTGTCCATACCCAGCACTGGGATTTGGGGATGGACAATTTCCAGCAGACAGCTTGGAATTGTGATTCCATCTATGCTCCGAGAGCCCTCTGGATATGATTCAAGTTTCATTAAATTCTGAGGCAGAGCATTGAAATAACTTTTCTCAGAAGAGCAGAGGGAGCTGTAAAGAGGAATTTTTAAATTAGATCATGGATCTCATCTTCTGGAAGTTTGGAGTGAGCAGAGCTGTGCCTGCACCTCCTGGGATGCAGCACTTGTTCCCTGCAGAAGTGGGATGGAAAATGGAATTCAGGACTTGGATGGTTTGGAGCTGAAATGAGGGACAGATGCCGATTATTTTTCCAGCACGCTCTTTGTGGTGATCCCTGTGCTGTCTCCTTTGTTCCTGGGGATCCGATGCCTGGCTCTTGTTTCATGTTTTCCCAGTTGGTGTTTGGTCACTTCAGTGCATCCTTTAACCTTCTCTGGTTACCGGGGTGGTGCTGCCTGGGTCAGCTTTAGAAACAAACACCAAGGGCTGGCCAGGGTTGGCCTCCTGGAGCTCGGTGCTTCGGGGTCTCCATCCCTGCAAGCTCCTGGTGTTTGGGGAATGAGCTTATCCCTCAGCAGGAGCTGCTGGGCAGGGAGAGCCCAGCTGCTTGTTTGGAACAGCTCAGGGTTGTTGTTCCTGCAGGAAATTCAGAGGGTGTTTGACTTTTAAAAACAGGCCCAGCACAAGGTGACTCTTGATAATCAGGAAAACTAAGAAATAGGTTTTCCAAGCCCAGATCTTCCCAGTGTTCCCTCTCTTTCCAAGTTATCTGTTGCTTTACCATCCAACTCCTGTTTTACAGGCCTTGCTTGGCTGTTTCTCTGCTGTGACCACCCAGACTTGGATCCAAAGACACCAGACTTGGGTTTTTTATCCATATCTCCAAGCACATCCCATTTATCATGAAATCCTGAAATGGATTGAGTTGGAATGGACATTGAAGCTCATCTCATTCCGTGGGCAGGGACACCTTCCACTATCCCAGGCTGCTCCAAGCTCTGTCCAACCTGGCCTTGGACACTTCCAGGGATCCAGGGGCAGCCACAGCTGCTCTGGGCACCCATCACAGGGAGAATTCCTTCCCAGTATCCCATCTATCCCTGCCCTCTGGCACTGGGAAGCCATTCCCCCTTGTCCTGTCCTTCCCACCCTTGTCCAAAGTCCCTCTCCAGCTCTCCTGGAGCCCATTTAGGCTCTGGAAGGGGCTCTGAGGTCTCCACCCCTGGCAGTGCCCAAGGCCAGGTTGGATGGGGCTCAGAGCAACCTGGGATAGTGGAAGGTGTGCCATGGCAGGGGTGCAATGGGAAGAGCTTCACAGCCCCTGCCAGCCCAAAGCATGCCATGATTCTGTAATCCCCTGGATGAGGAGCTGTGGGTGCCCAGGAGGCTGGAGATGGTGGCTTGATGTTCAGCCAAGGGCCACACAAGGCCTCTCCATGGGGGTCTCCAGCCACGCTGGTCAACAGCAACCATAATTCCTTCAAAACACTCCTGGGGGAGATCAAAGAGCTGGGAAAACAAATTCAGTCTGAGGTCTGTGCTTATAGAATCCCAGGATGATTTGGGCTGGAAGGGATTTTAGAGCTTATCCCGTTCCATCCCCTGCCATGGGCACCTTCCACTAGCCCAGGTTGTTCCCAGCCCCATCCAGCCTGAAACACTTTCAGGGGTGCAGCAGGGGGTGTTTGCTGCTGCTTTGTGGCTGTTTCAGCAGCTCCTCAAGGGATTTCTCTGTACCATCAGTGGTCACTCAGGTCTGGGGGTAAGGGACGGGGGCAGGTTCCTCCAGCCTGATGTTTCCCAGGAATGGTGAAGAATTCCTGGAGATATTTCAACCCTCTGAGTAGTCATGGGATGTTTTTAAGCTAAGTAATTGTTTAATTAAAACAGAGTTGAGGCTCTAATAGTTTCAAGGCAAAAAGGAAACCCCCTCTGCTCTGGAGCCAGTCTGGGAGAGCTGGGAATGCTCAGCCTGGAGAAGAGAAGGCTCTGGGGAGATCTTAGAGCCCCTTACTGTGCCTAAAGGGGCTGCAGGAGAGCTGGAGAGGGACTTTGGACAAGAGCCTGGAGTGCCAGGATGAGGGAATGGCTTCCCACTGCCAGAGGGCAGGGATAGATGGGAAATTGGGAAGGAATTCTTGGCTGTGAGGGTGGGCAGGCCCTGGCACAGGGTGCCCAGAGCAGCTGTGGCTGCCCCTGGATCCCTGGGTGTGTCTGAGGCCAGGTTGGACAGAGCTTGGAGCAACCTGGGGCAGTGGAAGGTGTCCCTGCCATGGCAGGGGGTGGAATGGGATGGGATTTAAGGTCCTTTCCAACCCAAACCATTCCAGAATTCCTTCTTTGTTTCTAAATCTTCCATCTGGGCTGCTGCTCTTCCTGTGCATCTACCAGGTGCCTTTTGGTGGGTAAAGCCTCCATGCTTTCATGCCTTCTTCAGCCCATGTGCTCCAGCAGTGCTTGGGATGTCACTGGTGTGATCCCAGGGTTAGTGTTGCTCCTGTTTTCAAGATGCCATTCCTTACCCAAGCCTTCACTTTTTATTCCTCCAGAGGCAGTGACAGCCTCAGGTGGTTTGTCCTGTGCCATTGGCTCCTGTTCCTTCTGCAGTGATGCTGTAGCCAGCCCATGTGCCCTGTTTTATTTGAATATATTGTTTTTCCCATCATTCTTGTGGAACCAGGAGTGTCAGCCTCATCTCTCCTGGTTCCTGTTGACTTTTCCAACAATAGCTGTTATTTTCAAGTCTGGTGGTACAACACTACTGCTCCTTTTATTTTCCCTTTCTCCTGATTCCCAGTGCAGTTCTCTGGCCACATGTGATTCTGTGGTGTCCAAGAGTTTTCTAGGTGTCCATTGAAATAAGAAACCTCAAGAAGGGAATGTGGGATCTGTGTTACCAGGGATGGCAGCACTAGGAAGGTCAGGGTGCTGGGATCTGCATTCCACACGATGAGGTTGGAAGGAGGGGAGTGGTGAAGAGGATGAGGATTTGCTGCTTCAGCTTTCCCCAGCTGTGGCTGCACAGGCCCATGGGATGCTGGGGAGATATTCCTCATGGAATACAGCTCAGGAATGCAGTGCTGTGGAGAGCTAAGGACGGTGTTGGTGGGTAAGGGGAGGTGTCTGTGTTCCTTGTGGGGTGGGATTAGTGCTAAATAAAGAAAATGTATTTATCAGGGAGATACCCATCGGATTTAGGGTGGTTTGAACAGTCCTGCTCCATGCTTTATTTTATTTTTGGACCTGGACTCCTCCCAGCTTGGTTGAGCTGTTCTTTGGGCCTGTCTGAGGGGAGAGCTGGTTCCGTTTGGGATTTGGGAACTGCAGCCACAGCCAGATGATCCAGCACTGCTTCCAGCCTGCCCCTCATATGCAGGGTCCTGTCACATTCCCAGGTCTGTAACTCTCCCCTGGAGCTCCAAGTGAACTCCTGGGGTTGTTCCTGAGCTGTTTATCAGGGGATGCTGGAACTACTGAGAAATACCCTTGGATTTGGAGCTCACCGAGGGCTGCAGCACGTCAGGAGTGGGCTAGTGGAGTTCCTGCCAAATCCCTGCACAGTTTCTGAGCTGGCTGTTGCTGGAGAGCCAAGCCCCAGGCTGTGTCAGGCCCTTCAGTTTTATCTTCCTCACTTGTACTTTAATGGATTTTCCGGTGCATCCCTGCTCCGTCCCTGGCAGGATTTGTTTCAGCAGTGACCTGGTTTCTTCTTCAGAAACTTGCAGATGTTCCAGGGCTTTTCCCCTTAATTATGTGTGTGGAATTCCTTTCCTGAAGTACAGTTTAATGCAGTTTTGATACAACTGCAGGGGAAAATACCACTGAAAACAGGACTTTTAGGACCTTCTGGAGCAGGAAACTGGATGCTTGTGTCTGGAAGCTTTAGGGAGCCTGACCTACCTCCTTGGAGATTTTTAAAAGCAAAAATCTGGGGTTGTGTGGCATTCCTCTCTTGGAATTCCCAGTCCAAGCTGTGTTTTGTTGCTCTTTTCCTTGTAATCTCCAGCACATGGCCATGCCAAGTTGCTTGCCATCTGCTGCTCCAGGAAATCCTCTGGCTTTCTTGGGGGAAGTGGTTGGATGATAATTTCCCCCCTGTGTGTCCTTTGTTTTCTCAGGGCCAGTACTGATACAGCTGGAAAGCTGCCCCAGTTTGCTCCTGCTCAGGAGGGAGAAGGGATCTGGCTGTGGGATCTGGCTGTGGGAACGTGTACAGGGATTGCCACCCTTGGAGATGGAATTCCAGCTCTTACATGCTGAGCATTTCCCTAAGAACTTGGGGTGTTACTAGGATGTTCTTGGGATATTACTGGGATGGTTTGGGATGTTATTGGGTGTAGGAGTGTGCTCCCTAATGACAGAGTGACAAAACTGTCTTTTGTCCCCCAAAAAAGGAAAGAAGCCTAGAAGTTTCTCTCAACGATTAGGTGAAAAGCCACTTCATAAGGCCTCAGTGACTTCACCAAAAACTTGAGAGCAGCTAATTGGATAGAAGCCAAAAAGTCCCACCCGAACCATCAGGTAGAAAAAGAAGAGAACAAAAGAGCTAAGGGCTTTTGTGAGGTGTTTGTACCAGGAGCAGACCTCTGCACCTGGCTCGGGTTTTTCTGTTTGTTATTTTGCCTTTTATGAAACCTTTTTGTTTCTAACACTGCAGCAGAAGTCATCCTGCTTATTTTATGCCCCCAAAATAATAGCTGAGCTATCCTTGGGTGTATTATATTTCTTTTGAGAGCTTATGAGAACTGGCTCAAGAAAAAGAAATATAATAATTGGGGATGTCACAGGTGTCATCTGGCGTGTTGCTGGGTGAGGTGTGGGGGTTTCAGAAGCTGTGATGCCTCCTGACTCCATCTGCTTTCCAGAGGGAATGGTTGAACGCTTGTGGAAGGATGGGGATCCCTGTCCCTGGGGACAGGGACATTGTGGAATTCTTGCCCAGAGTGTCCATGGAGTGGGACAGTCCCTGTAGCAGATGAGCTGCTCTTTGTGTCCAGGGTGGGATGAAGAGACTCCTCACTGCTATTTTGGGAAAAGGGAAGTTAAGGCTTCTGAAGCAGATTTTCCATGGGGTTACGACATTCACGCTGAGCTCAGCCCTGGTTTCTTGTGGCAGAATGTGATCCCTGTCTGGCTGTGTTCATGGGAGCAGAGGAGAAAGGTTTGCTTCTCCTTAGACAGGCAGAAATGTCCCATAAACACCCTGATTTCCATGGGTTTGAATCCACTCTCACATCTCATGATCTCTGAGGTCTTCCTGGCTCCCCATCCAGTCCCTGCCTAAGGTCCCAGAGTTGCCTGAGGAATCTGTAAGAATCCCAGTGTAACTTTATCCTCTCTTGACGTGAATTTCTTGCGTGGAGCATCAGTTTGCTGTAGGCTAAAGCAGTGTTTTAGTAGCATTCAAATTCCCATTTGTTATTCCCCTGCTGAAGGATTCAGCCACACAGGGTATAAACACCACATGGAAGTCCCCAGAGGTGGGAACAAAGGGTGCAGGATAAAAGCTCCTGGGCTGGTCCAATATGGATCCCTTCAGGCAAACCCTTTCCAGTGGGCTGGGAAAAGGGGAATAGCAGCTTCTCTGGTGTGAACATCTGCAAGTGTTTAGAGAAGCATCAAAGGACAGGAGTGAGACCTAGAGATGTTGAAATTAGGTTCAGAAAGGAAGAGTAAAATGGGAATGATTAGCCGGAGTGGAGTGAGAGAACCTTCCAGGCATTGCATTCCACAACCCCTGCCATGGCAGGGACACCTTCTACCAGCCCACGGTGCTCCAAGCTCTGTCCAGCCTGGCCTTGGACACTTCCAGGGATGGAGCAACTGCTCTGGGCAACCTGTGCCAGGAGCTTGCCACCATCACAGGGAGTAATTCCTTCCCAATATCCCATCTATCCCCGTCCTCTGGCAATGGGAAGCCATACCCCCTCATCCTGGCCTTCCAGGCCCTTGTCCAAAGCTCCTCTCCAGCTCTCCTGGAGCCCCTTCAGGCACTGGAAGGGGCTCTGAAGTCTCCCCAGAGCCTTCTCCAGGCTGGACACCACCAGCTCTCCCAGCCTGGCTCCAGAATAGAGGGGCTCCAGAATCATGGAATCCAGGATTGTCTGGGTGGGAAGGGACCTTCAAGCGCATCTCACCCCCTGCCATGGGCAGAGACACCTTCCAATAAACTTGGTTGCTTCCAGGGATGAGGGGGCCACAGCTTGTCTGGGAAAGCTGTGCCAGGGTCTCACCACCCTGTAGAAATTTCTTCCCAATATCCCCTCTAATCCTCCTTTTGTCAGCAGGAAGCTGTTCCTCTGTGTCAGGCTGGACCTGGGCAGTGTTAATCCCTTTTTCCCCCAGCACTGCCCATCTCCTGGGCCATCCCAGCAGGAGCTCCAGCTTCCACCCCAGAGCTGCAGCTGGAGGGGAGATGTTTTTCAGGGAGTGTTAATGAGGTGCCTTGTCTGGGTGGCTCTTGCCTGAGAGACAGAACCTGGAACAACAGGAAAAACTTCTTTAGGAATAACAGCTCACTGCTTGGCCGTGGCTGAGGAGCCAGTCTGGGGTAGTGTGTTGGTGAGGAGACAGTTCAGAGGATGTGGGTTCCTACTTTCCCCCTCTGAAGTAAGGTGTGAGTAACCTTGGAGAGGGGAATTCCTGCTCTGCCAGGCAGTGTTTGGGGTTGGGAGGGGAAGGGAAGGGGTTAAAGGAATCTGGTTGGAATTAGTGTTTATTGGCAGGGCTGGATCTGATGGGGTTGGTGAGAGGTAGAACAGCTTGGCTGTGGTGGGAGATCATTTTGGGATAATCTAAGGAGGAAGCAACAGTAAATGATGCTGAGAAGGCAAAAGCAGACAGGTCATGTCAAAAGTCCCTTCTCAGTCTGGATTTGGGGCTGTTTGGGGACACCAGAGTTTTGAAATCCCAGCACTTGGATCCTGAAAATGTGGAGGGTTGGCGTGGGAAATAAAAGTAAGGATTTGTTTTCCTCCCAGGGTGGAAGTGCTGAGTCCACAGAGTGTTAATGTTTTCACACCTCACCACAAACACTGAGCTGTTCTGGGAGAGCTGGGAATGTTCACTGTGGAGAAAGGGAGGATCCAGGGAGACCTGGGATCTAAAGGGGCTTCAGGGGAGCTGGAGAGGAACTCTGGACAAAGGCCTGCAGTGACAGGACACAGGGAATGGCTTCCCACTGACAAGGGCAGGGTTACATGGGATATTGGGAAGGGATTCTCCCTGTGGGGTGGGGAGGGAGGCCCTGGCCCAGTTTGCCCAGAGCAGCTGTGGCTGCCCCATCCCTGGATGCATCCAAAGCCAGGTTGGATGGGGCTTGGAGAAAACTGGGATAGTGAAGGTGTCCCTGCCTGTAGCAGGGGGTGGAGTGGAATAGGATGGGATTTAAGGACCCTCCCAACCCCAACCATCCTGGAATTCTATGGGTGAATTATTCCATCCAGGCTCACCTGAGTCGTCTGTCCAAATCCAAGCAGGTCCAGCACCATTCCTTGCCTCCAGCCAGCCCAGCTCTGCAGCTCAGGGAGTCTGGAGGCCACGGAGCCCTCAGGCAGTGGCAGAGCCAGCTGAGCTGAGCTCCTGCTGCCACACCAGGTGAAGTCCTGGAGTTCTGCTGCCTTCAGGAGCACCGTGCCTGCCTTTGGCACGCTCCTGGCTGGGACAGGCATGTGGGCCAGCTCTGCTAAGCTCCATAAACCAGGAGAACTGATGGCTTGCAATCCTGGTGTCCACTGCCCTGAGCTATGCAGGAGGGACTTGGTCTGGGACAAAAAAATAGGAAAACCAGGGAACTTGCTGGGTTTTGCAGTCACGAGTAACTGACCCTGCTTCAAGGAGTAATTTACCTCCCCAGGATAACTGCCCCTCCTTCAAGGGATAACTGCCCCTCCTTCAAGGGATAACTGACCCCTGTCTAGGGATAACTGACCCACCCCCAGGGTTAACTGATCCCCCCCAGGGTTACCTGGCCCCCCCAGCCCTGCAGAGGTTTGGAAGCCAGGTGTTCTTGACACTCCTTGAAGGAAGGCTGTTGGGATGCAGACGTGCCTGCAGCTCTGAGGTCTCACCCTGTGCCAGGGGTCACGTCCCACCTGGCTGTTCAAGGCCTTTCCTGGCCAGCTCAGTAACGGTGGCAGCATCTGGTGGTGCTGATGCACTTTGGTGTCTTGGCCTGGAGTGAGGGATGGGAGCTGCTCTGTTGGATAAATCCTCATCCCAGCCCTCAGACCTGCCTCCCAGTTGGCTGCCCTTGCTGATCTCTGGAAATTGAGAAATTCCAGGGTTTTTTTAGCAAATGAACTCATGGTGACTGTTGGCATCTGTAAATAAAATCCGGGAAGGATGTGCCAGGACAGTCCAGTGGAACTCTACTACCAGCAGCAATGCACAAGGATTATCCTACTCCAGACCCCATCTGCTTCTCTCTGGGAACTGGAAAAAGCACATCCTGCTTTTCCTTTCAGTTTCACATGGTTAACTGGATGGTTTTTGTGCTTTTCAGGTGCTGGAGAGTCTGGGAAAAGCACCATTGTGAAGCAGATGAAGTAAGTGAGTGCAGGCTGCAGCCTTTGTTTTTGTGGGATAAAAAATGTGTGGTGCCCTTCTGGTTTGGCTTGGGAATAATAAGCTGGTTTCCTTCCAGGATTATCCATGAGGATGGCTACTCAGAAGAGGAATGCAAACAGTATAAAGTGGTTGTGTACAGCAACACCATCCAATCCATCATCGCCATCATCAGAGCCATGGGGAGGCTAAAGATAGACTTTGGGGAAGTTGCCAGAGCAGTGAGTATTGCATTTATTTCCTTAGCCTGAACTTGTTAATGAATCCTGGAATTTCAGTCCGGGCCAGAATATGTTTTTTTTCAAGATGAAGTAGCATAAAATCCGTCATAACTTCAATGTACTGTCAGTACAAAACATCAATATTTTACTAAAGGTTCTTACCCAGAACCTCAGTAGTTTGAATGCTCAAAAAAAAAAAAATCCCAATCTTTCTCTAAATTATTTGAATTTTTGGGAGGTTTGAGGCCCTGTTTTTCCCCTCCCCTCTAGCTCTGCTCATTCCCTGGCCTGTTTCTTGCATTTATGGTCCAGCACTTTGGGCTGGAAGTCAGGAAGCCTTGATCACTGTGATGGTGGGAAAGGCACAGAAGGGGAACTAGGGATTCCTGGAAATGTGCAGGAGAAAGGAATTGTGTCAGCACAGGGCTGCACTGTAACTGTTCTGCCTCGTGCTGCAGTTGATCCAGTCCCAGATAGTTTGAATTTATGGTATTTATTTTGGATTTATGATTCCAAGTCCTGGCCAAAGGGCACATCTTCACACGTGTTCACCCAGGCTGTCATTCAGCTACTGCTTCAAATCTTCCCAGAGTTCTCTTCCACCTTTCTTGGTGCTTGTTGAAGCTGAGTTGGGATCTTGGAGCTGGAACAGGGAAGATGCTGAATCCAGGTCCTTTCTCAGTGACCTGCCCATGCTGAGGTGCTTCACAAGAGCTGAATGCCATGAATTTTCACCACCCCAAAGGGCAAAAACCTTGCCATGCTTTCTCAGGAAAAGGCCAAATGTGTCAAACCATGGAGTGACCTCCAGAGATCCAGAACTGGGGTCCCTCTGCATTTGGCTGTTATATCTCAATAAGGTGGATTTGAGCTTGGCACATGCAGGGTTTGGGGCTCAGGGGAAAGGAGCTGATGTTAGGAGGAGAATGCTGGGGTGGTGGAAGGTCTCTCACAGGTCCCAGAAGGACCTAACAGGTCTGATCAGGGTAGGAATAAAAGCAGAGGGGGCCATAGAGCTCTGTGGGGTTCCCTGTCCTAATCCACTGGATAACCAGGACAAGAGCGTGATCCTGCTCTGGCTTTTGAGGGGGATTTTTCATGCTCAGATCCTGATCAGTCTATCCCATCTCCTGGTGAAATGTTTTATTAAGGAATCAGTCTCCCTCACTTCCGACAGCTCTGGCAGCAAAAAGCAAATCCTCAAAGCTTTGGTCCCATTATCTCTCAGAACTCATTTTTTTCCCTTTTCCTGGTGCTGTGCCACACCAACAAAGGTTTTCCAAGTAAAACCTCTAGTTCAGTTCATTGGTCTGTAGTAGCACATCAGACCAATGAACTGAACTAGAGGTTTTACTTGGAAAACATCACACTCCCACCAAAACCAGGGGGTTTCAGACATTTGGTGCAATGTTTCAAGAAAAGGTGGGAGTGCTGCCTTTGGAGCTGTGATCCCCATGGAAGCCCTGTGGCCATCCCTGATCAGGGCATCTCACCCCCCAGCCTGGAGCTTCCTCCCAAAAATTGCCTCTCTGGCTGCAGCAGGTAAACAATCCATGGCTTGTGGGAGAAAGCTGGATGGACTGGGCTGTGATTCATTAGAGCAGTGGTTAGTTAATGCCGAGCTGGTGCTGTTGGTGGGTGTCCTGTCCCAGAGCTGTGTTCTGTCGTGCAGGACGATGCCCGGCAGCTCTTCGTGCTGGCTGGCAGCGCGGAGGAGGGCATGATGACAGCGGAGCTGGCTGGAGTCATCAAACGGCTCTGGAGAGACCCTGGAGTGCAGGCCTGCTTCAGCAGATCCAGGGAATACCAGCTGAACGATTCTGCATCCTAGTAAGGAACCAACAGCAGCTCCTGGGCTCTTCCCAGCTCCCACAACGGTCCAGGAGGGGCCAGGGTGGCTGGAGTGGGGTGGGATGGGCTGGGAAGGTCCTGTCTACACTGGTCTGACTGGGTGACACTGGGGGTGGAGTGCTGTGTGTCTTCTCTCTGGGGAAAACCCCACATTCCTTGTTTTGTGCCTTGGTGAACTTAATCCTGAAGTGGTTTGAGTTGGAAGGGACCTTGGAGATCTCCTTCCACCCCCTGCCATGGGCCTGGACACCTTCCACTGTCCCAGGCTGCTGTGAGCCCCATCTAATCAACCTAAACACTTCCAGGGATGGGGCAGCCACAGCTCCTGTGGGCAGCCTGTGCCAGGGCCTCCCCACCCTCACAGCAAGGGATTTCATCTAATTTTGAAAAATGTGATTTTTGACAAACTTGCTGGTTTCATGGAAGAAACTTTGGCCCCTGGCTCGGGTCAGGCCCAGTGTGTCCAGCAGGCCCAGGCCAGTGATTGTCCCTCTGCTCTTGGCACTGCTGAGGCCTCACCTCCAGTCTGGGGTCAGTTTGGGTTTCTCATGACAAGAAGGACATTGAGGGGCTGGAGCGTGTCCAGAGAAGGGAACAGAGCTGGGGAAGGGAATGGAGCACCAGGAGGGGCTGAGGGAGCTGGGAAGGGGCTCAGCCTGGAGAAAAGGAGGCTCAGGGGGACCTTGTGGCTCTGCACAGCTCCTGACAGGAGGGGAGGGCTCTGCTCCCAGGGAACAGGGACAGGATGAGGGGAAACAGCCTCAAGCTGTGCCAGAGGAGGTTCAGGTTGGACATCAGGAGGAATTTCTTTGTGACCAGTCCATGGAAGGGGCTGCCAAGCAAGGTGGTGGAGTTCCTAGCCCTGGAGGTTTTTGTGGACCAACTGGACGTGGCACTCGGTGCTCTGTTCTGCTCTGGTGACAAGGTCAGGGGGAATTTTGGGATTCTGTTCAAGTGGCAGGTGCTTGGCTGTGTCACCTCCATTGTCCCTGCAAAGGGGAGCAACACTCTTAAAATGTAAACTGCCACTTTCCTGACATTCAGCAATTTCCAGAATGGGATCTCCTCACCTGGCAGGTCAATATTCTCAGTTTTCTCCTTACAGCTTTCCCTTTCCTCCTGTCCCTGTGCCTGGCACCTCAAAGGCAATGCTAAACTGTTCTGATTCTAAAATCTTCTTGTCCTGGTCCTAAAATCAACACAGCTGCTGAACAACTGGAAGGTTCCAAGTAGATAAACAGGCTGCTAATGGAATTTTTGATGAAATGCCTCAACTTTTTCCAAGGGCAGGTTGGTGCAGGAAGGGGAAGCTGTTCCTTTGATGAGCAAAACAGTTGTTGGGTTTTTTTCCTCCTTTTTTTTTAACTCACATTTTTTTGTCTCTCTGCAACAAATATTTGACACTGAAAGGTGATTTTACACCTGAAAACTCATCTCAGTTTAAGCTTGGAAAAACAAACCTTGGAAAAATGAGTTGGGAAGAGCTTTGTGGAGAAGTTTTAGCTGTACCACAGCTCACTGCCTGGAGGGTTTTTCTGTTCAGAGCATATTTGAGCTTGAAAATAAGGCAGAATCCTTCTTAATTGGCAGCATCTTGGCAGGGGTTTGGATCAAGGGAAGGGCTGACAAGAGTTTTCTTGGATTTGTGCATGTCTTTGCATGTCTTTGCAGCAGGAAGGGAGAAAATTCAGGTTCCAAGGGAGGAAAGATTGATGAGGAGGGGGAAAGGAAGGAATGATTGGATGGGAAGAAGAGGAGGAAAGCTTAAGGACTTGGGCAGAGAGCAGGAATGGAGCTGAAGGAGCAACCTTGGTGTGTGTCTGGGTGGCTTTGGAAGAGGAGAAAGATGAAGGCAGCTGAAGAAATGGAGCAGATTGGGAAGAGAGGGTGTTACCCTGCTTTTGTGGGTACCTGCCTGACCCAGCTGCCTTCCAGAGGTGGGATTTTGGAGGGTTCTTCCTGTTCTGGATATTTGTCACCCACCTGTGTCCAGATCCAGGTCTGGCTGCTGTGAGGAGCTGGCACAGCCTGGGATGGGCCACCCAGGCATTTCCTGAGAAGTGCCCCAGAAAATTCAGCTTCCTGTCCCAAAACCACAGGAAGTTGCACCAAACCAATGTTCTGATGCTTCTGCAGCTCGGCAGCTCCGCGGTTGGGAAACACCAGCAGTGGGTTGATCTCTTCATGGCAAATTCACCCCATTAAAGGGCTGGTTCTGCCTCAGGACTTGCAGAATTCCCAGGATTTTCCTCTCCCTCCACACATGGCTGCTGACCTGCCTTATCAGGTGTTCCCTGATTCATTTCCTTGTCCATGCCTAGATCATGGAATATCCTCAGCTGGAAGGGACCTGCAAGGATCATCAAGTCCAGCTCCTGGCCTTGCACAGGACATCCCAAAATCCCACCCTGTGTTTGGGGGGATTGTTTTCCATGGGTGAGAGCATTGCCCAAATGCTCCTTGAGCTCTGCCAGCTGTGGGGCTGTGACCATTCCCTGGGAGCTGTTCAAGTGTCCAACCACCAAGGATGGATGTCCTGCACCCCGTTTTGTGGTGGGATGACACAGGCTTTGTCTCACTTCTCTTGGGAATTTCACTTCCCTGTTCCTTTCATTACCTTCCAATCAGCACTGAACCTCAGTGTGAGCAGCTGTTAAATCTGTGCCCCTTTTGCTGGTTTTCCAGCTGAGATCCAGCTCTGTGCTGTGATTCCAGACCAGTTCTGGCTCCACATCAGATTCTGGGGCTGGGACACGTGGAATGGAGGAAGAGAGGAGCAGACAAGTAACTGCTTGTGAAAATCAGGTAGCATCAAGAGCAAGGCTGCTGTGGCAGAGAGCCAAGCATTTCAGCAGAGAATTGTTCCAAAAACTCCCCTTCCTGCTGTTTCCTGCATCACAGGGCACTTCTCCCTTGTGCAGGCTGAGATCCTGCCTGTCAGAGCACTGCCCTGGCAGGCTGGAGATGGTATGGGAGAGGAGGAGGTGGAGGAGAACACTAATCCAAACAATCTCTCCTGGAATTGTAGTGTTTTCTGTGTTTTCTTCTTTTTTTTTTTTTTTTTTTTTGTTTAAGAACACTTGAGTAGCTCCTGGTCCAAGCTGTTGATGTGGAAATGCTCAGTGCTTTTCCCAGCACCATCTGCAGCTACCCTGGGTTTTGTGGAATGTTGCAAACATTTATTTTTTTTAATTTGCCTCTTTGCAACTTCCTATTTGTCTTTCCCTCTGACGTGAGCAATGAATCTGTGGCTCCCAGCTCCTGCCTCCAGCCAGGGCTGTGAAGAAGCATTGAGACCTCTGTGCATACTTGGGGAAGGGAACTTAAATCCCATCTAATTCCATGGGCAGGGACACCTTCCACACCTTCCCAGGCTGCTCCCAGCCTGGCCTTGGACACTCCCAGGGATCCAGGGGCAGCCACAGCTGCTCTGGGCACCCTGTGCCAGGGCCTCAGCACCCTGACAGGGAAGAATTCCTTCCCAATATCCCATCTATCCCTGCCCTCTGGCAGTGGGAAGCCATTCTCTCTGTCGTGTCCCTCCATGCTCTTGTCCCAAGTCCCTCTCCAGCTCTCCTGCAGCTCCTTTAGCAGGGGCTCTAAGGTCTCCCCAGAGCCTTCTCTTCTCCAGGCTGAGCAATCCCAGCTCTCTCAGCCTGGCTCCAGGATCATGGAATCCCAGATTGAAGGGACCTTAAAGCTCATCCCATTCCACCCCCTGCCATGGCAGGGACACCTTCACTGTCCCAGGCTGCTCCAAGCCCTGTCCAGCCTGGCTTTGGACACTTCCAGGGATGGGGCAGCCTCAGCTGCTCTGGGCATTCCATTCCAGGGCTGCACCACACTCACAGATAGGAATTCCTTCCCAATATCCCCTCTAAACCCCTGTTTGGGGTGCAGCAGGGTGAATGTGAAGGATATTTCCATTTCACACCTCTCCAGATTTTCAGGATACTTGGAAATGTCACCAAGCACATAATGCTTTGAAGTGTTTTCGTTCCTTGTTTTCATACTTTTCCTGGATTTCAGGCAGATCCCAGCCTGTGGAAGCTGTAGGTAATTATCTGCAGTCTCATGGGCAATTAGCACAGTCCTGATCAACCTTCCTCTAGTCCTGCACATCTCCTCGTGTTCCCAAATGCCAGTTCTGCCCTAAATTCCCTCACATGGTGCTGGATAAAACCTAGATTATTTCCAAGTGAGGTTTTTCCTTCTCCTTTTCTGCCCTCCTCTTTTTCCCCTCCCTCTTTTTTTCCCTCCCCTCCTCTTCCACTGCTTTTTCCCCCTCCCCTCTTTTCCCCCCTTCCTTTTTTTCTCATCCTCCTCTTCCTCCCTCCCCCCCTAAGGATTTCAGAGCCATTTGTGGCTTTGAAATCCTCCTTCTCAGCACCAAAAGGAGTGAATTGTAAGGAAAATCACCATGCAAGGTTGCTGTGAGCAGGAGGAGGGGAGCTCTGCTGTCTCTCCTGTTCATTTCCCAGCATCCCCGTCCTGCCCTCTGTGCTTCCTGGAGCTGCCTGGCTGGGGGATGAGACAGGACTGGCATGTTTGCTGCTCAGGAATTCCCAATGCAGTGATCAGGGTGCTGGGGTTGTACAGCCTGGAGAAGAGAAGGCTCCAGGGAGACCTTAGAGCTCCTTCAAGTTCCTAGAGCTGGAAAGGGGCTTTGGACAAGGGCTTGGAGGGACAAGACAAGGGGAATGGCTTCCCACTGCCAGAGGGCAGGGTTGGATGGGATACTGGGGAGGAATTGTTCCCTGTCAGGGTGGGCAGGCCCTGGCACAGGGTGCCCAGAGCAGCTGTGGCTGCCCCTGGATCCCTGGGAGTATCCAAGGCCAGGCTGGACAGGGCTGGGAGCAGCCTGGGATGGTGGAAGGGCTGGGATGGGATGAGCTTTAAGTTCCCTTCCTGTCAGATTAAGCCCTTTTCTGACCCAGAGATGGGATAACTGAGAGGTGTTTCAAAAACTTCTATTCCATTTTCAGTCTCATGAGAGGGGT
Source organism: Passer domesticus (assembly GCF_036417665.1). Lineage (NCBI taxonomy): Eukaryota > Metazoa > Chordata > Aves > Passeriformes > Passeridae > Passer > Passer domesticus. Next base: position 1,762,076 of record NC_087498.1, read on the forward strand.
GAGACAATAGAGATGTTATAATTAACACCATTACCATCAGAAACCAACTATTTCCTAATTACAATGCACTATAAGCATTGCTTGGCTTATCAGCTTTTGCCACACCATACTGTAAGTACCTTAAAACCAATAATTTAAAATTTCCCCTTTGAAGTTCTACTTCAATGTATCTTTTCTAGTTTTATTTCTCTAAAATAGCTAATCTTATTTACAAAACCATCCTTTGAAACTTATTTCTAGTTCCATTTCTCTCTCAACAATGTTTATCTTGTTCCATGGCATTTCTAAGTTAACATTTCTTATCTCAAAAATTACTTACAGATACATACTGTGTGAGCCTTCTGTCAGGCTTTAAGAATTTTCTATAAATCCATTTCCCACATCTTCCCACCCAACCCATGCTGGAATTTTGGGATTCAGTGATCTCTGCACACGCTGGCCTTGTGCCAGCCTGGCACAGGATGTCCCAGGGGTGCTTGGAGAGTCAGCAGGACAAACGAGTGACACTGTAGGTTTGATCAGCACTTTTTTTGTACTTAGGGCCTCATTTCAAGCGTGAAAAAAGAAGGAAAACAAAGCCAAATTGGCTTTTTGGAAGCTTGTGGTGTTGAAGGATGAGGAGTAGCTGGCTCTGTAAACACAGGGATCCCAGGTGGGGAAGGAGGGATGCAGCCTCAGCCTGATGGAGGTGGAGGAGGTGGGAAGGGACTGGAAGTGCATGGGATGAGGGGAGGCACAGCAAGGTCAGTGTTTGCCCTCAGGGCTGGTTGTGAGGGGTGTCTCTGGCTGGGGCCAGGAGCCACTGGGAACAAAGAGATTCAGACTGTGTTTTTCCAGCTTTTTGGGGTATCCTTTTCAAGTTCCATTTAATCTGAAATACAAGTGGCGCTAGCTGGGCTCCACAGCCTGGATTTTTGGGAGGGCACAGCTGCTTCCTCTGCCCACACTTGGCAGGACCTCCAGGCTTTCCCAGAAATCCCCTTTGCTGGGTTTTCCAGCTGCTTATATTTCCATGGGATTTGCCCTTTAGGTCTCCCTGGAATTAGTCTGGCACAGTTTATTGTTTGAGGCAGCACACTGAATCTGATATGCCTTATTCCCTGACTGAGTTTGTTTGCCAGCTCCATTCCCCAGCCCTGCTGCTCCCAAAGCCTTAATTAGGAACTGTACCACTTTCAGTGCCCATTGTTCCAATGGCTCTTGGGAGCAGGTGCTTTGCAGCTTCAGCTTGGGCTTGGCAGTGCTGGGGTAAGAGTGGGACTCCATCTTAAGGGACTTTTCAGCCCAAACAGTTCCATGATTTAATATATCAGTGGTGTGACCTGTATCAAAGCCAGGCTTTGAGGAGCTGCTGGGTCAGTTCTTATCATTCCCACTGGCTTTTGATACACTGTGTCTCAGCTAAACTTACACTGGTAAGAGGGAGAGGAGAAAAAAATCTGGGCATGTTACTGCCTCAGCAGAAGTATTACTTGGTAGAAGCTGAGGAAGGTAAATACCTTCCAAATCATGTTGTAGTAAACTGAAACTAAAGCCAGGCCCAGCCCTGGTCACACAGCAGCTCACAAACCTGCCATCCTTCTGGACTTGAGAGAGGGATGAGAGGACTGGCTCCTCCTGCACTAAATCCTCTCTCAGATCCCAGCTCTGTGGGAAAAGCCCCGTGGCACTGGGCAGGTCCTGGCAGATCACTGGGCTCTGGGGTTTGGAAACAGGGCAGGGCTCTGCAAGTCCTGGCCAGGGCAGTGCTGGAGCTGTTGGAGGAGGGTTGTGTTGCTGGGGTTCCTGGCACAGTTTCCAGGCACATGGGAAGAAGCAGTTCCTGGCTGACAGTGGATCTGTGATAGTAGTGTAGATTTGGGAGGGTTTATTACACCCATCAGAGCCCCTGAACCCTGCCAGTGCCACAGGGCTGGGGTGACTAAAACCTGCTCCTAAGAAAGAGCACGGCCTGTGCCATCCCTGCAGAGCTGTGGGATCCATCTCATCTCTGTGAGAGCAGGAGGGAAGACAAGCTCAGAGGTGTTGCTGGCTGCAGTGGGATTTCTGATCCTGCTGGGAATCATCTGAACCTCGTGCTGCTGTGCCTGAGAGCTGAACTCCAAAAGGAATGTCCTGGGGCTGGAATTAGTTGAGGTCTTGATGGAAAAATTTCTGCAAGGATGTGGCTTCTTCCAGGGCTATACCCTCAGAGTCAGCTTGTTGGGGAAGGAGGTGCCTGGATCTGCCTGGTTTGGGATGGTTTTTAGGGCTTCATGCTCCCTCCTGGCTCCCTTGGCGCATCCCTGCCCTTTAACAGCAAACCCGTGGATTTATTGCCTTGTGCTTTGAAGCGAGAGACCTTGACTGTGGGTTGCCCTGGGAGATCCAGCCCTGGCACGGCTCTGCATTCCCTCCCTACCCTCCCCAGGCAGCTCAGCTCCACCAGCACTCCCTCCAAGGTCATCCAGGGAGGGGTTAAAATGCCCAAACCCCCAAAACATCCCTCAAGACAGCCCCAGGGGGTTGTTTGCTACGAGGGCTGTGCTGTGTGAGGGAGATAAATAAATTCTGCGCTTTGTTCTGCAGTTTATAAAAGATTCATGGTGAGGCAGCCGACTAAAAAAAGCCTCTTGTGTTGTCTCTTCTGGTTTAGTTACCTAAATGACTTGGATAGAATATCCCAGCCGACCTACATTCCGACTCAGCAGGATGTGCTGCGGACCAGAGTGAAAACCACGGGAATCGTGGAGACTCACTTCACCTTCAAGGACCTGTATTTCAAGTGAGTGAGGGCTCTGCCCGTGCCCTGCACTGGGGGCACATCCCACTCTTGCTCCTGGTTTAACTGTCCTCCTTACCCCTCTCACTGGAGAGACCAGTTTGACTTTGATTTGCCTTCTGTTCTTTTCAGCTGCTTTTATGTTGGAATCGCAGACACAGGTACTGACTGCTTGTTTCCAGGATCCAATCCCAAAAATAATACTAAAAGGACACTGACTGGAGTTTGAGTTTGAGTTTAACCCTTTCCTCTGAGCAGAGGAACCGAGCTGTGTCCGTAGCCAGGCTGTGGCTCCGGGATGCATGGTGTGCTCCATGTGTTCCTCTGGGAATTGCCAGCCTGTGCTGGCACTGCAGGGGCTGGGACTTCCCTGTCCCCTCTGCTGATCCAGTCCCTGCCAGGCTGTGGATCCAGCCTGCTCCTGGCAGTGTCCCTTTACATGTCACTAACGAGCTTCCTCTAACCTCAGAGTGCCTCTGAGGCTGCATCCCTCCCCCCTCACCTGGATCCCTGTAGCTCCCCTTCCTGCTGCTTAGGAATTCCTTGCTTCAGATCCCACTGTGCTCCTGACAAACAGCTGGAGCCCCACAGCACTCCTGTGCTGGAGGGTGTAGGACAGTGCAGTGCCTGTGGCTCACCCCCTTCCCTCTGTCTGTGCCAGTGGTTTGGAGTCTTTCCTGCTCACATTCCTAAAAATCGTGTGCTGGCTTATTTATAAATGGGCTGTGAAACACTTTGGTGGAGTTGCAGCAAAATCTGTGTGGTGCTTCTAAAATCCAAGGGTTTTAACAGGATCCCAGGTTGGTTTGGATTGGATGGGACCTTAAATCCCATTCAGTGCCACCCCCCTGCCTTGGGCAGGGACACCTTCAGCTATCCCAGGTGGCCCCACAGCCTGTCCAGCCTGGCCTTGGACACTTGCAGGGATCCAGGGGCAGCCTGTGCCAGGGCCTCCCCACCCTCACAGGGAAGGATTTATTCCCAATATCCCATCTAACCATGCCCTCGGGCAGTGGGAAGCCATTCAACTTGTTCTGTCCCTCCAGGCCCTTGTCCCAAATCTCTCTCTGGCTCTCATGGAGCCCCTTTAGGCACTGGAAAGAACTCTCAGGTCCTTCTGGAGCCTTCTCCTTCCCAGCTGTCCTGGATCCAGAGCAGAGGGACTCCAGTCCTTGGAGTATCTCCGTGGTCTCCTGTGGAGAAGGAAACTTTTGCACAGTTTTTGAGAGAACAGCATTTTGGCTTCCAAACTGTGCAATTTAAGAACATTTTAAACAAAAATGCCAAAATACTCGGCATCATCAATTTATTTATGCAGCTTCTGGTCCGTGCAGGGAATAACTTGTCTTCCCGTGGTGATGGATCAGGATTAGCATCTCCAGTGTGTTCTTTAATCATCTCCACCCTCCTTCCTGATCCTGCCCAGAGCCATTGATCATGTGCAGGGCCCCAGACACAGGAGGTGCCGTCCCAGAGGGATTTGCTCCACAAAGGGAAGCATTAATCCATCAGAAACCCTGGTGCTGCCAGCTCTGCCATGGTATTCCATCTCAGACATTAATAATGGGCTGGGGAAGCCACAGTGACTGGAATTGGGATGAGCTGAGGTGTCAGGGATGCTCTTCCTTCATGAATCTCTCTGTGCTAATGGCAAATGATTCAAGCCATGGAAATATCCTGGATTCTTGCAGAGATTTCCATCTTTCCTTCGAGACCAGAGGGTTAAATAGAAGGTGGGAGGTAGTTTGGGATCATTAAATCCCCCCCTGGACAGCTCCTTGTCTGCTCTGGGAACAAATCAATATCTATGACTTAATAACTCAGATATTAACTTGATTTAATTAAATCCCAATCCTGGGCTCTCAGCAAAATATTTGGATGAGCAGGGGGGCTGGAACTACCTGTGACACAAATTCCTATTTAATTAGAAATTAATTCAATTTATATAGAAATTCCATAAGCAACTGCTCAGCCTTTAACCTCCAGTACCTCAGATTATTTTTAATAAATGAAATTATTTCTTAACCCCCTTAATCTCCTCCTGGGTCCCAGCAGGAGCTCGCAGGTAGTGTGTTCCCAATAATCCATATCCCTGGAGGTGCTGTGAGAAAGTGTTTGGAGTCCAGTCAAGCAAATGAGTTGTTGCTAAGGAAGTAGGGAAGGGAACAAAATCACCAGAGCTCTGCATGGTGACTTCCAGTTCTTCCTGCTGAAAACCAACTCATGGAATGGTTTGGCTTGGAAGGGATCTGAAATCTCATCCAGGGACAGCTGGAACCAGACAGGCAGGGACACTTTTCCTTAGCCCAGGCTGCTGCAAGCTCTACCCACCCCAGCTTGAAAGAAAATAGAGAATACTGATTTAAAATGCCCTCTCCCAAGAAGGGAATTTTAACACCCCCTCTCCTGAGGGAAGCTCCCGAAACCCTGCGTGTTCCCAACCCCTGCTCAGCCTCCCCATCCTTGGGAACCCCACGGGGGCTGGGCAGGAGGGCTGTGCCCGGGTGCTGAGCACTTCTCCTGCCTCTGCCAGGATGTTCGACGTGGGCGGGCAGCGCTCGGAGCGGAAGAAGTGGATCCACTGCTTCGAGGGGGTGACAGCCATCATCTTCTGCGTGGCCCTCAGTGACTACGACCTGGTGCTGGCTGAGGACGAGGAGATGGTGCGTGCTGTGGGATTTGGGGCTGCATGGAAGGGAGCTGGGAGCACCCTAGCTCCATCCTGCACCAGGCTGGAGCATTCCTGGTGCAAAGATGAGCACTCTTTGGATAAGACAGTGGAATCTGGCTCCACAAAGTGATAAATACAACCCATCCATGAGGTTTTCCACCTTCCTGGTTGTTAGGAGGTGCCTGAGTTGTTCTCATGCCTTGTTCTCTACATGTGAGTCACTCCAGGAAGGAACAGGGGGAGGTGAACTGTCCCCTGTGCTCCCCCTGGGGCAATGGCACTGAGGATGTGGTGGTGACACCTTAATTTTGAGTCAGGCCTGTGCAGCAGTGTAGGAGTGTGCTTTCTGTTGACAGAGTGGCAAAATTATCTTTTGTCTTTTTAAAAAGGAAAGACGCTTAGAAGTTTCTCTTATCAATTAGATGAAAAGTTGCCTCATAAAACCTTAGAAACTTCACTCTGAACTTAAGGGCAGCTAATTAGATAAGAGCTAAAAAGTCTCGCTTAGGCAATTTACTAGAAAAAAATGTGAACAAAGAAAGTAATTGCTTTTGTGAAGTGTTTTATCAAGAGCAAGATTTCTTGCACCTAACTCGGTTTTTTGTTTGTTATTTTGCCTTTTATTAAACCTTTTTGTTTCCAACACTGCAGCAAAAGCCGTCCTGCTGATTTTTATACCTCCAAAAGTAGCTACGCTATCTTAAGTGTATTATATTCCTCCGAAAGCTTATTAGACCTAACTCAAAAAAACCCCAAAAAACATCAGGGCCTCTGTCCCCCTTCTGTCCCACCCTTCCCTAACGTCTCCCCCATTGGATTTCCTTTTCCAGAACCGGATGCATGAGAGCATGAAACTGTTTGACAGCATCTGTAACAACAAATGGTTCACAGACACCTCCATCATCCTCTTCCTGAACAAGAAAGACCTGTTTGAGGAGAAGATTAAGAAGAGCCCGCTAACGATCTGCTACCCAGAGTACACAGGTAGGCTGGGATCCCTGGGGTTGGAGATCATCTGTGTCACTGGGCCAGCAGTGAGTGAGTCAGAGCCTTACACAACCCAAAATCAGTTGCAAACTTTTCCCCCAATTCCTTCCCTGTGCTTCCTGGACAGTTCTGGCCTGTTCAGTTGGCTGGTAGTTTGTTTTCTTGGAAGAGCTGTGGTTGGGAATAACCTTTGTCCTTCCCTGGAAAAAGGGTTGCACTCCAACAAATCAAGGTCACTTCCCCATTTCCACACCTAACTGGGACAATAATTCCATTTAAATTCAATTTTAGGGGCTGTGGAACTTAACCACATCTTGCTCTGGCTCCTGTCCATCCTGGAGTGTCCGTGTTCAAAGTGGATTGTTCCAGAACCCATCCCTGCTGTGGTTCCACACAGGTGGAAGGTTTTACCTGGGCACTGCTCAAGGCATTTACATGTTTAAAAAATCCTTCAAATCTCTTCAAACCTGTTGATTTCTGTGATTCCCAGAGAAGCTGTGGATTCCCTGTCCCTGGAAGTGCTTGAGGCTAGGCTGGACAGGGATTGGAGCAATCTGTAGTGCAAGGTGTCCCTTTTCCTGGCAGGGGGTGGAAGGAGATGGGATTGAAGGTCCCTTCCAGCCCATGACTCCCAGGATTTGTTACTCCCTGTGGAGCCTGGCTGTCCCAGCACACAGCAATCCCTGGATCCCATGTCCAAGGTCAGTGCCCAGAGGATAGACTTCAGGTCCCCCAGAAGGAGTTAATGGTGGATTTGGATTTGTAGCTGGATAAGGCAGATGGTTGCAAGCAGCTTAATGTGGACTTAAAAGCTCCCGTGAGCCGGTGGGCAAAGCCAGGGATCTTCTCCTTTGCAGGCTCCAACACGTATGAGGAGGCAGCTGCCTACATCCAGTGCCAGTTTGAGGATCTGAACCGGAGGAAGGACACCAAGGAGATCTACACCCACTTCACCTGCGCCACCGACACCAAGAACGTCCAGTTCGTCTTCGACGCCGTCACCGACGTCATCATCAAGAACAACCTCAAGGAGTGTGGGCTCTACTGAGAGGTAAATGCAGCTCTGGGCACCCCGCTGGGAACAGCTCTCTCTGCTCCCTTCTCCATTCCTGGTTTCCTTCCCAGTGTTTCTGCCTGGTGAGCCCCAGCCTCTTGGTGCCTCGTGGGGACAGCGACGAGCATGAGCCAGGAGCAGAGAACATGTGGAATCCTGGAATTCTTTAGCACAATCTTCTGTCTTAGGGACCTTTTATTGCTGTGGGATGTGGAATTAGGGCACAGTGAAGCCACGTAGTGGGAGTAGATCCTCCTGGCATCGTTGGACGGCGTGATCTCCGGGATGTGCCGTGGATTCCAGCTGGATTCCAGACCTTGGATATGTAGCTTTCTCTCTTCCTTTGGTTAACAAGCCACCACTAGTCTGTTTTTAAGGTTATTTTTTTTTTCCATCGAGAAAACTATAACTTTACTAAACTTTATTTCTTTATTTGCAAACCTTGTTTTAAAAATAATAATAATTAAAAAAGCAACAAAAAAAAATCACTTAACTATGCACATGTGAGCAGATCCTGCAGAAAATATTCCTCTTAGCAGGAATTCCTTGTTTTTAACACTTGCTATGGCCAGGATTTAATATTTCTGCAGCTACTAAGGGATCCTTATAGCTTCGGCTTTTTTTCCATGTGTGATTTGTTACCATCCTGCTCCCCCCAGGCTTTGGGAAAGGCTCCTGCAGCAGAAGGAGGGGTTAGGTTCTGTTGGGGGTTTCAGCCCAGTTTTATGCCAGTATGGGAATGGATTTGTGCTCAGCATAATCCTAGCTCGGTGGGGAGAGGAGCTGAGCCCTCGCTGGGGGGAAAACTGCTGCTTCCCAGCTCCCAAACCACTGATTCCTGTGCATTTTTTGGGATGAAAACGGTGCATTATTCTGTGCTGCCTTTCCCATGGCCCTCCCTGCCCAGCCCTGTCTTGAGCATGCCTTTACTTTGTCTGTGTGGTGCCAAATCCCCGTTTCCCTCTAGTGCCATCCCTAACCAGTCCTACATTCCTTTGCTGATCCATGATTGCATCCAGACTCCTCCCAGTTTGTCATGTGTACAGTTGGATCTGTTAGACTTGTTGGCAGTATTAAAATGGTGAGTAAAGATTGTAGCCTTTTCTCCACTTTATTCTTCCCTTTTCCAGGAGTGTTCCCAGCTTTTGTGCTTTGCTGGAGAAGGAAAGGAAGAGCTTTGATGGACCTGGGTGGAATTATCTGGACAGGGAGGTTCCTTGTGCTTTATCAGCCACCACTGGTGGTGTTGTGCTGCTCCCAAAGACTTGAGTCGTGCTGGCACAGCTGGAACATGCCAGGAATCCCATTGCCCATGGGATTATTGGCAGATGGATAATTACTGTTCATTTGTAGCCCAAATCTTACTGGCTGCTGTGCCCCCTTGGGAATTCTGCTCTGGGCACTTTGGGATGGAGGTGGGACTGTTCTTGTTTAGAAATCCAGGATAAATTCCTCAGGGAGGCTGGTGTGTGCTGCAGGGGGAGCCCTGAGGGAGATTCCCTGTTCTGGAATCTTTTCCAAGCTGTCTGGAGCTGTGTCTGTTTGACAGTTCCCTTCCAGCTATCCCACATGGGATAACTCATCCTCTAAACTCATCCAGGAGCTTCATCTGATCCAGGGGTGCTGGCCAGGAAGTTTTTTGGCATGGTGACCCCCATCCCACCCCCCAGGAGCCCAGCAGTGGCCGTGGGGTGATCCAGAGATCCATACACCCCAGAATGGAGGCGAAGCAGGTGAAATATCCCTTGATCCAAGCTCTGGGACACAGGAATGGAGCAAAGTGGGAGAAAGGAAGAACATCCACATCATGCGTATTCCTTTATTGTGTTTTCCTACAGTTAAATGAAGCTGGATGGGAGATCTCTGCAGGAAACAGGGACAGGATGGATACAGGGCTCACCTATGGATTATTTACAAACAGACAGAGCAAATGCAGCTCTAAGTAGCAGAGTGAAAATCTTTCAAGTAACCATTTCCTCTTTATCCAGCCTGTTGCTGGGCTGGAGTTGGGATTCCATTCCCCAGCCCCTCCTGCCTGAGAAATTCCCTCCATTTAGGGCCCAAACAACCCCACAAACCCCTGATTTGTCCTGCCCAAGGGCTGAGGTTGGTTCCCAGGAAAGACTGAGGGACTGAGGTTGGTTCCCAGGAGGACTTGGGGGTAACAGAGCCTCCACCTTTCCCAGAAATTCCATCCTGGATTCATCCAGCTTCGATCAAGGGCAGGAATGGGCTGCACAGGGATGGGCAAGGGGGCCATGTCTATCCTACCTCCCAAATTCCCTCAGTATTCCCATTCCTGCTGTGCTCTCTGGTGTCAAACCTCCTGTAAAACACTGAGAACAGGGGTTCTTCCTTGGAAAAAAAAGAGGAAATGGCCATGAAAGGGAGCAGGAAGTTGAGCTTCAGCCCCTTCCAGGTTTGGGTTTGGAAGGAGGAGGATTTGGGCAGGTCATAGAAAAAGTGGGAGCGAGTGACGTGTGGTGAGGGTTGGTTCTTCCTTTGGCTCTGCTCAGCAGAACGGTGAGATGGGAATGTTTTCTTCTTCTTCTGGGAGGGAGGGAGAGAGAACAGGGAGTTAAACACACCCAGGGAAGGGCTTAGAGGAGCAATTTTATGGAAACAAGAGAAAAGCTCAGGTGGGGTTCAGGGACATGTGTCACTTCATCCCTTTGCCTTTCTCCGTGGTGATGAGGATGGAGCATTCCCTCCCTCCCCACCTTCCAAGTGTCACCTTCTGGTGCCTCCTGCCTTCAGGGAACCTGCTTGATGGTTTTTTGATTGCTTTGGTTTCTTTTTGTAGCTTTTCCCTGCTTTTTTGTTAATATTCAAGGATAAGGGAAGCACCAGAGGTTCTCTGAAAAGCAAAGTGCCAGAGCCAGTGGCTGGGAGCTGCTTGGAAAGGAGGGAGAGAGGATGAAATTCCTGCTGCTGCTCAGAGTTAGTGCAAGATTTAGGATGATAAACCCTAATTAGGGTGATAAACCCTAATTAAAGTTTTAGGATGAGCTAAAAGGCTGGGAGCAGCAGAGTGTGCCTTGGGATATTCCCATCCACTGAGGCTGGGCTGCAATTGCAACAGGAGAGCAATAAAATTATTCCCTTTAGCTCAAGTGGAGGATTTGGAAATCTGTTTTCATCACTCCATGTGCAAGGATGGGAATTGTCTGTCTGAGCCCACCCCACTGTGGGATGGACTGAATCCCATGGGAGCTCAGCACAGGGATGTGACCATGTCCCTGGGCTAATGGGACCCCAGACTTCCCCCTTCCCACTGCTCCCACTCCATCCTCCCCTACTCCTAGGATTTCCAGGACTTGATGGCAAAACCAGGGGGACCTACATCCCACCACCCCAGAAAGCAGGATGGAGCCAGCTCTGTTCGTCCTTCTCCCCCTCCCAGCCCTTTTCTGGGGGTGGAGCCAGCTCTGATCATCCCCATCCCCAGCTCTTCTTTTTGGGATGTTGCTGACTCTGCTCATCCTTATCTCCAGCCCCTACCCCAGCCTTTTATTGGGGAGGGATGGAGCTGGCTCTGCTTTTCTTCATCCCCTTCTCTTTTCCTCAGCCCTTTTTGGGGGATTGAGCTGGTTCTGATCATCTGTATCCCCTGCCCCAGCCCTTTCTTTTGGGGATGGAGCTGGTTCTGATCATCCCCCTCCTTTTCCTTCTTCCCCGGCCCTTTTTGGGGGATGGAGCCAACTCTGCTCCTCCTTTCCCAGCCCTTTATGGGAGGAATCCAGGTTTGATCATTTTCAAATCCCTCCCCTTCCCCAGCTTTTTTTTTTTTGTGATGGAGCCAACTCTGCTTTTCCTTCTCCCCTTCCCGAGTTTTTCTGGAATGGAACCAGCTCTGATCAGCCTTACCCCTTCCCCAGCCCTTTTTCTGGGATGGATCTGGCTCTGCTCTTCTTCACCTCCCTCTCCTTCCCCAGTCTTTTCCGGGATGGAGCCAACTCTGATCATTCTCATCCCAGTCCCCTTCCCCAGCCCTTTCTTCAGAGATCCAGCTCTGATCATCTTTATCCTCTCCCCTTTCTCAGCCCTTTATGTGATGGACCCAATAGTGATCATCCTCCTCTTCATGCCCCTTCCCTTTCCCAGCCCTTTTTGGGATGGAGCTGGCTCTGCTCATCCCCCTCCCCTTCCCCAGCTCTTTTTCTAGGATGGAGCCAGCTCTGCTCTTCCTCATCCCCTTCCCCAGCCATTTTTGGGATGGATCCAGCTCTGACCACTCTCCTGTCCCTGGTTTCTGGCCCCAGCCTCTCCCATACCTGCTGGTGCTCAGAAGAGGCCGCAGTCCTTGAGGTTCTCTTTGATGATCACGTCTGTGACGGCGTCGAAGACGAACTTGACGTTCTGTGTGTCTGTGGCACAGGTCATGTGGCTGTAGATCTCCTTCACGTCCTTCCGCATGTTGAGGTCCAGGAACTGGGTCTTGATGTAATTCCCTGCGTCCTCAAATGTGTTTGGACCTGCAGAGGGGGGGAATGCTTCCAAGCTGCTCCCATGGGGGTGGGTGTTGGAGGAAAAGGGTGGAGTGCTGACCATGTGTGTAGCACAGAACTCATTTTTACCCCGTTTCTGTTCTTCCAAACACCTTCCTGAGGCCACATCCATCCTTTCCTCAGCTCCAGCCTCCCAGGATTTGACTCACCACCTCACAGAGCAGGATGGAGCTGCTTCTGCTCATCCTCATCCCCTTCCCCACCCTTTTTTGGGGATAGAGCCAGTTCTCATCATCCTCATTTCCCTTCCCCAGCCCTATCACAACATATCCCAAAACAGAGTTGCTGCATCTTTGCTGGGACCACACAACTCCCCAGGCCCTGGTTTGGGGGCGTCCCACGGAGGAGGGGTAAGGCTGGGAAGGTCTGGACTCACCATCATACTCTGGGAAGCAGATGCTGAGATGGACTTTCTTGATCTTTTCCTCAAAAAGGTCCTTCTTGTTGAGGAAGAGGATGATGGAGGTGGCGGCAAAGAACTTGTGGTTGCATATACTGTTGAATAGGTGCAGGGATTCATGCATGCGGTTCTGCAGGGAAGCGGATTGTCACAGATTGACACCCCCTTTGGGCCACTGCAGCCCGCCCCATTCCCAAGAAAAGAGCTTTTCCCTGTTTGCTGCAGCAGCAGCTGCTCCTGCTGCCTGCCCAGTCTGCTGCCCACCCAAAATCACAGATAAATCCACGTGATGCTCGGGGTAGGGACTGGTTCCAGTCCCTCCTGGGATTGGCAGAAGTGAAGAATTGTGGTGATTTCACTGAGCAAATTATCCATGGAAACCTTGCAGCCTGCGAGGAAGGTGCTCAGTGAGCACCATTCCAGTCATTGGGGGATGCTCGTGTTGGACCGTGGCTTCTGGCCATCATCTACAGCTTCAGGAAGGAGCTGAGAAAAGGGAAAGTCCAGTTTTAGAGCAGATGTTGAGTTCTTAGTTTGCTGCTGGGTCATCCTGAGGGGATGAGGATCCATCTAGGCAGAGCCAAGTCCGGTGGGGGAGTTTTCTTCATATAAGGGGGATCCTCCATCTTTATGTGCAGGTGGGTTCTCCAGGGATGGTTTTCTCTCATCCAGCTTCCCATCACAGCAGCTTTTCTGTATGCAGAGTACTGACTCTGCCAAAATCCTGCTCTGTCCTGTGCTGGGTGAGCATTCCAGCCTCTCCCAAGGGCTCCCATGGGAATGATGCTCTCCTGAGAACAGGCTGAGAAAAGGCTGCAAGTTCCTGCCTGGCCAAGGCAGGGCCCAGGGATGGCAGATCCTGACCCTGATCCAGCTTCAGAAGGTATTTGGATCCCAAGGAGCAGCCATGGGACCTGGAGGAGATGCCAGGAAGAAGCCAGTCCTGCTCTTCTTGTCTTCACCCCTTATCTCATTTCTTTAAAGAAAAACTCATTCTGGAGCATCCGTGTTCCTTCTTTCTGGATCTGTGCCCTCTGAGCTGCTTTTCCAGGGCTTTGCTGTGCATCCTTCACTGGACACACTTTGGATCGCGTCCTTGTGCCCCCGCACTGGGAGGGTGGGAGCTGCCCCTCCGTATCCCCTCTGCTCACCTTGGAGGGCACAGCGAGGCACGCGGTGCCTCAGAACCAGATTTTCCTTCATCCCAGTGGGTTCCTGGCTCTTCCTGCCCTTCCCTTCAGCTTTGCTCCAGCTGTCTGGCTCTGTGGCCATTCTCTGGTGGCTCTCAGGATCTGCTCAGGAGCACCTGGGGGTTTCCTCATAGGCAGAGCCATGGATTCATGACCCAGAAGAAGTGCAAACACCTTTACTGGGTGCAACTGGGTGGGAACCAGCTCCATCCCGCACCTCCCACACCTTTCCTGGATCACCCAGAGCATCTGACAGTGCTGAGTGCTGTTCCTCCCTCCTCAGAGCCTCCTTGGAGCTCCCTGTTCCTCTCCCCCTTAGCTCCCAGTGCCTCCAGGACCCCAACCCACCACTTCGTCGTCCTCCACCAGCACCATGTCATAGGCGCTCAGGGCCCCGCAGAAGATGATGCAGGTCACCCCCTCGAAGCAGTGGATCCACTTCTTCCGCTCTGAGCGCTGCCCACCCACGTCGAACATCCTGGGGAGGGGACAAGGATGAGGGACACACACACCCCTGCTCCTGGCACCCCCCATGTGATAGTTCCAGTGCCACGTCCTCAGGGGACAGGAATCACTGTCTGGGAGGGCATTGGTGCTCCCTCGAGTGTCAGGGTCATCCCAAAATCCCTCCCCACCATCAGGGCTGGGGGGAATCATGGAAGAGTGATCAAGGAGGTGGGGGAGGCTCCCACCCACCTGAAATTCAGGTCTTTGACAGAGAACTTGGTCTCGATGATCCCTGTGGTCTTCACTCGGGATCGCAACACATCCTGCTCGTTGGGGAGGTAGTTGGGGGCTGTGATCCTGTCCAGCTGGTTCAGGTAACTGGGGGAACAGGAAGGGATGTGACCTGCTGCCCATGCCTCACTCTAGGGAACTAGATTTTTGGGATGGGGATGGCACCGGTGGGATGGAGGACGTAGGACAGCTCTGATGGAATGAGGATGGCAGTACTGGGATGGGGGATAGCACTGATGGGATGGAGAAGGGCACTGGTAGGATGGGGGGATGACACTGGTGGGATGGAGAAGAGCACTGGTGGCATTGGGGAATGGTACTGGTGGGATGGATGGGTGACACCAGGGGGATGGAGGATGACAGTGCTGGGATGAAGAATGGCAGACTCTGGGTACTCCCAGGAGCAGGGAGGAGATGGATTTTGCCAGGCTGAGTTGGAGCTGGCCAGGAGCTGTCAGGGGGTCCCCAGGCCGGTCCCTGTTGTGCCCGCCGTGTCCCCACTCACTACGCGGCTGAGTCGTTGAGCTGATACTCGGCAGCGCGGTCAAAACACGCCTGAACGCCCCCGTCCTTCCACAGCTTCTTGATGCAGGCCACCAGCTCGGGGGGCATTGTGCCCTCCTCGATGGAGTCAGCCAGGTTGAAGAGCAGCCGGCCTTCATCCTGCAAGAGGGACCTTGTCACCAACCCTCCCGTGGCCCCTGTCCCCCCCAAAGTGCCCTCAGGACTGGAGGACAACATGGGGCCGCTGTGGACCCTGGTTCTGAGGGCTGCCCTGGCCCCACATCACGGGGTTTGGGGACAGGGACACCAGCCAGACTGACCGCGCACGAGGACTCGGCGTAGTCGATGCCCAGCGTAGACATGGCGCGGATGATGGCCAGGATGGACTGCAGGATGTTCCCGTAGATGATGGACTTGAACTCCATGCACTCCTCCTCCGTGTAACCGTCCTGGTGGATGATCCTGGCAGGCACAGTGGCCTCAGCCCCGAGCCAGGACATCCCCTCTGGGGTGGGGATCACCACCCCACACTGGGAATCACAGGTGCCACCACCAGGTGACATGGGGGGGTGACTGGGGATCCAGCCACCCCATGTCCAAGAGCTGATGGCTCATCCTTGTGGCCTCCCCCTCCCCAGTCTGGCTCAGGCCATACTCACTTCATCTGCTTCACGATGGTGCTCTTCCCTGACTCTCCAGCCCCTGGAAAAGGGTGGGAGGGATGCCTTAGTGCCCATCAGGGCCTCTTGCCACAGTGATAGGTCCCCCATGGGGACCAAAGCCACTGTCCCCCACCCATCCCCTGCCTAGAAACCCAGCCTGGCCTCTTCCCACCACCGCTGTCATCCCTACACTCCTGTCACCCTTTGCACCGTGTGGGACTACAGCTCGGGGACCCCCAGGGTGGTGGGAGCCCCCTGGGTGCAGGTCCCCCGGGTCCCACAGCTCCCGCCCGCCGTGGGCAGTGCCCGGCGATGCCTTTGGGGCCGTAAGCGGCTTAGGGCAGCACAGGAAGCTGCTTAGAATTAGGGTGTTAATCGCCTTGACCCCAGCCCCCCCACCTGGATAAGGCCCCAGTGCTGGCCCCTGCCCCACGGAGTCACCCCCTGCCCCACAGGGTCACGCCCTAGCCCCGTGGGGTGCAGAGGGACCCCCAAGGAACCATCTCCTCCTGCCTGGCACCCACCAGCAGGTTTCAGGGTGCTGGTGGCAGAAGCTCCCCAGGTTCTCGCTGGGGCTGTGTCCTGGGTCCCACCGAGATGTGGGACCCAGGGTCTTGGCCCCTTCCCCATCTCTCCACTGTCCCCTACGTGCCTGCTGTCCCCAAGAGCCGATGCCACATCCAGCCCTTCCCAGGGATAACGTCCTGTCCTGGACAATCTCTCCAGGCTGGTGGTGGCTTGTCCAAGGGGTGCCAGAGCCAGAGCAGGAGGAGCCCAGGGGGTCATGGGTTCCCTGTCCCCCTCCCCATCCCCACATCCCCTCAGCCTCAAGGGAGTAGGAACAGGGACCTGTCCAGGGGACATCCCCTCCAGCCTTACCAAGCAGCAGCAACTTGACCGTCTTGGCTTCCTTATCCGCATCCTCCTGGAGCTTCTTCTCCAGCTCCTTGGACCTCTTGGCCATCTCCTTGTCCTCGGCACTGGCCCCGCTCCCCATGGCTTCGTCCTCCTCCTCCTCCAATAACTCCACAAGCTCGTCTAGGTCCCCAGGCTTTTCCAGCTCTTCAAGGAGATAGCACGCACACCTCGAGGACGAGGTGGGCACTGGGAGATGAAGCAGAAATTCAAAAAAAGGAGAGCCAGGTACCCCCCACCCTGATGTTGGGGTGCCCCAAGCTAGCAGCACTCTTCGGTGGGTCCTCGCTGCTGCCTGCCCCCCGCTCTCTCCCTTAATTCCCCATGGATAACCTGATTTTTTTTGACCGTGGGATTTGGGGACTTTTTATCTTGCCATGTGACCCAGGAAATCCAATTAGCCCAAGATGGCAAAGATTAGGGCTCAGGGAGAAAAAAAAAGACGGAGCATCTCAGGGAGGTGGGCAGGGGGCTTTACATAAGGGGGACATCAGCGTGACACCCCCTGCCCGTGGTGTCTTGGGATGTGGGGATCATTTTGGGGGTCCCTCCTGTGGGCTTGACCCCACTTTTGGGGGGCATTGAGGATGGGATCAGCCCCTGCCTGTGTGTGTCCCCCACCCCTGGGTGCTCCAGAGCAGTGGCAGGGGACTGGGTGGTAACAGGGGGACAGGGTGGTGGCAGGGGGTGATGGCAGGGGACGGTGGCGCTGGGGGATTCCTCCTGCAGGGAAAAGGGAGCTAATTACCCCGGGGTGGGTAACGAGGCCCCCTAATCCTGCCCCGCCGGGTGCCGCCCTCCCGCTGCCTAAGCTCTTTAATGGGATCGTGGCTCAGCCTTCCTCCTCCTCCTCTTCCCGGGCTCAGGACCCCCCTCGCAGCCCATCCCCCAGCCCAGCAGGTCCCCCCAAACCCTGGGAACAGGTCGGTGCCTCCCCCTTTCTCCTGCGAGGCTGGCTTTAGGGACACCCCGCCCCGGGGTGGGCTTTGGGACCGCCACAAGTCCTGCAGGTGCCCGACGTTTGGGTTTAAGGTGTCCTAAACCCCTGCACTTCACAGGGCCGCTGGGGGCTCCGTGTCCCCGCAGCGGTGTCCCCACGTCCCACCGGGCGCATATTCGCTGCCAGCGCCGTTGCTTGGGGACACTCTGTTCCCGCTGTCCCCGCGGACACAAAGCCCTTTCTGAGCCTCTAATGAACTCGGCGCTAATGAGGGGGGTCCAATTAAAATACCAGACAGCACCCCCCCTCCCCGCGGTGTGCGGACAGTGCTGGGCAGGGGACATGACCCAGGCTGGGGGTCCCCACTGTCCCCGCGGCTGCTGTGCCCTCCCAGCCCGGCCCTGGTGGGTGGTGTCACCTCGCTGTCTCCTCACCCCCTCGACAAGGGGTGGGGGGCACAGAGGGGGGTGGGTGACATTCCCTCCGCTCGAACAGCGGCTAAAAATACCCCCCGCGCCGGTGGCAGCCTAGGGGACACCCGGGGCGCTCGGAGGGGACACAGCCCGACAGCCACCCAGAGCCACCCCGGCCCAGGTAGGGACACGCGGGGACCGAGGCACGGGGCACAGGTGACACCCCGGCACCCGCGGCCAGCTCTGCTTCGGGGGTGGCCCCGCTTTGGCTGGGGGGTGAGCTGGGGGACTTGGGGGGGCAGGGGCTCCTTGGGGACATCCCTGGGGGGCTCAGGGCAGCCCCAGCAGGGAGTGAGGCGGGGAGTGCGAGTCCTTCTTTTGGGGTGCGGTCCATTTCTGGGCTGGGGGTGTGGATGGAGGCGATGCCCCGTTTTGGGGGGTACCGGCTGATTTCGGAGGTGCCCGGTGCCTTTGGGGGCACAGTGCTTAACGCGGGGGTGGTGACGGTCTGTGTTGGGGCGCAGCGCCAGCCCTGGGGAGGGGGATGCCCATCCTGGGGGTGACGGTGCCTGTTGGGGGGCACACGGATTCCCAGTGGGATGGGGCGGTCTCTGGATGGGGAAGAACGACACCCTGTCTTTTTGGGGAGCAATGCCTGTGCGGGGGTCACAGTGTCCATATTGGGGGGGGCATAGCGTCCACCTCGGGGGGAGGGGGTTACCCTATTTTGGAAGCATCGCTGTCACTTTGTGGGGGTCCAGTCCCATCTCTCGGGGGGTACGATGCCCGCTCGGGGGGGACGTGAGGGCTGAACCGGGGGGGAACGACTGTCCCCGAGGAGGGGCTTGGGGCTGTCCCGGGGGTCCCGGTCCCGGCTCTCCCGGGGAACACAGAGCTGTCCGGCCCGGGGGGGGGGGTACACGTCTGTCCCGGGGTGTCACGGCTGACCCCACACGGGTACAGGGCGCTCCTCCGGGGGTGTCACGTTTGTCCGGGGGGGCACAGGGCTGTCCGTGAGCGGGGTCACGGCTGGCCCGGGGCTGTCACAGCGCCGCTCCTCCCGTAGCTCACAGCTCCATCCCGGGTCTTCCCCCCCCCCCATCCTCCAGCGCCGCAGCCACCTCCTTCCTCCTCCTCCTCCTCCTCCTCGCCACATCCTCCGCCCGCCCCATCCTCTTCCTCGTGCCGGTTTCCGGCCGGGCCCCGCCGGGGACTTTGGTCCATTCCCGGGTTCCTGCATCAATCATCAACCAGGGGAGGGAGCGGCCGCTGCGGCCCCGCCGCCGTAAGAGTCCCCCGGGCGCCCCCCGCCCCCCTCACCATCATCACCATCATCATCATCATCACCGCCAGCATCAGCCCCTCCGCTCCTCCCCGGCCCCCCTGCAGCCGCCATGTCCTCTGCCCCCCCGGCCAAGTGTTCCTTCAAGAAGCGGGGTAGCCTGCAGACCCCCAGCCCCGCAGGTGAGACCCCCCCCAGTGCCCCCCAGCCCCCGAGGGACAGCCCGCGGGGACAGCCAGGTCACCCCGCGCGGGGGGCGCGGTGCTGCGAGGAGGGGGGATCAGTTTTGGGGGGGGGGGGGGGTGCCGCCTGGCTCTCAGAGGGTTTTTGGGGGCCTGGGGGGGAGCCCCACCGTGTCCCGGCACCGGGAGGGGTGGCACGGCCGTGGGGGGCCCTGCGTGTCCCCTCCCGCCAGCGCCTCGGTGGCGCAGTGAGAGCGGAGGAAGAGGAGGAGGAGGAGGAAGGAGGGGGAGCGCTGGGGGATGCGGGGGGGGCGGGCCCGGTTTTGGGGGGGCTCCGCGGGGGAGACCTCGGGCACGTGGGGGGCTGCTGGCACGGGGTGGGCAAAAGTGGCGCTCTGTGGTTGGCACCGGGCTGGCACTGTTGAGAGAGGGTCTCCCGGTGTCACCGGGGCTGTTCCCACACGTGGGTGGCACACGTGTGTTCTGGGTGGATGGCAAATGGTGGTGACACAGGGTGAGTGTGGTGACATCACCGGGGTGAGGTGGCACTTGGGGGTTGTCACCTGGCTGGTATTTCTGGGGGCTCTAGGGGCATCGCGGGGTCTGCCCCTGGCTCTGGTGACCCACATTTGTCCTGGGTGGGTGGCACAGGGTGTCCTGCATGGTGGCACGAGGTGGGCGAGGTGGCGCCGTGGGGTTGTCATCTGTCTGGCACCCGCGCTGGGGGGGGATCTCGGAGTGCCACCAGGGCCACCAGCTGTCACACGTGGGCAGCACAGGATATGTCCCGGGGGCACAGGGCACCACCAGCACATCTGGTGACACCAGTGCCATCCCTGCCCGGGGTGACACAGCCCAGCCCCCCATTCCCACGGGGTGGTGCAGGGAGCAAATGGGATGAGGCTCCTGCTGGAGGGTCAGGGGACCTGGATCTTCCCCCGGGCTGTGCCGGGTGGAAGGGCTCTTACTGGTGGGCCCAGTTTAACCAGTAGGACCCAATTTCCAGTGCCCCCAGGCAGGTGTGTGGTGGTTGGGGGCTGCAGAGGAGGGTGTTGGCATTGGGGTGGCACTGGGCACCCCCAGGCCGATGGCCCCAGTGCTGGTGGGACGGGGGGTGTGGGGCAGTGGGGTGGGTTTGGAGGGGGGCTGATGTTGCCTCCCCTCCCCTCAGTGTGGAAGGGGGGGATGGGGGCAGGGAGGCAGCGCTGGCAGGGACCCCAGTGGGGTGCCCCCCGTGCCATGGGGGTCCTGCAGCCCAGCCCTGAGCCCCTCAGTCACTGCTGGCTTCTCCAGCCCCCAGTGGGGCAGCAGCCCTCCCGGTGCCCCAGGGGGATTACAAAGGGGGGGTCCTCTTGCCCTTCAGCTGCCTCAGTTTCCCCATCATCCCCATTGGGAAGAGCATCCCAGTTCCATGGTGGGGAGGGGGGGCTGTGGAGGGGCCGATTAACCCCTTCCTGCCCAGGTGGGGGTCCAGACCCCCCAGCTGATGTTGTCCCACTCCCTGCAGAGCTGCGGGGGGGGCCAGGGGCCCGACCCCTGCAGTCAGCCTGGTCCCTGCCCGGGACCCCCCATAGCCTGAAGCATTTCCCAGTGGATCTGCGCACGTCCATGGATGGCAAATACAAGGAGATCGCTGAGGTGGGTCTGGGCACCGAGTTTGCCAGGTCTGGGGGGGTGAGCGTGTGTTGGGGGAGTGGGGGGGGGTCTCCCCTCGATCTTTCTTCCCCTCCTGTCCTCCCCAAACCTTCCCAGTTCTTCAGCTCTGAGTGTGGGAATCCCTGTGAGCCTTTCTCTGCCAAGCCAGGGGTTGAGGTTCATGGCAGGGCTGAGGCTGCACCCAGCTCATGGCAGGGCTGCTTGGGGCACAGTTCACAGCAGGGCTGCTGTGGGCTCAGCTCTGGGTGTTCTGGGCACAGCTCATGGCAGGGCTGCTCTGGGCACAGCTCAGGCTGCTCTGGGCTCAGCTCAGGGTGCTCTGGGCTCAGCTTAGGGTGCTCTGGGCTCAGCTCATGGCAGGGCTGCTCTGGGCTCAGCTCAGGGTGCTCTGGGCTCAGCTCAGGGTGCTCTGGGCACAGCTCAGGCTGCTCTGGGCACAGCTCAGGGTGCTCTGTGCCCAGCTCAGGCTGCTCTGTGCCCACCTCAGGGTGCTCTGGGCACAGTTCAGGGTGCTCTGGGCACAGCTCAGGGTGCTCAGGGCACAGCTCAGGCTGCTCAGGGCACAGCTCAGGGTGCTCTGGGCACAGTTCAGGGTGCTCTAGGTTCAGCTCAGGGTGCCCTGGGCTCAGCTCATGGCGGGGCTGCTCTAAGCCCAGCTCAGGCTGCCCTGGGCCCAGCTCACGGCGGGGCTGCCCTGGCAGGAGCTGTTCTGCCGCTCGCTGGCCGAGAACGAGATGCGCACGGCTCCCTACGAGTTCCCCGAGGAGAGCCCCATCGAGCAGCTAGAGGAGCGGCGCCAGCGCCTGGAGCGCCAGATCAGCCAGGACGTCAAGTAAGCCTGGGGGGTTCCCCGCTGTGTCCCCCCCAAACCGCTGGAAGGGAGCCCTGCCCGGGGCCAGGCCACCTCCCTGCCCCAAGAGGCTGTCTCTGTGCCAGCTCTGTGTGCCCTCTCCCGTGGGTGTCGCACTTGGTGTCCCCTTTGCAGTGAGTTTTTGGCTGGTTTCTGTCTGGTTTCTGTTGTTTTGGCATTAACGGGGTGTTTTCTCTCCCCGGCCCCCCCCATTTCTCTCCCCCTCGTCCCCCCGGCTGTCCCCCCCCTCCACCGCCGCCTCCTTGTCCCCAGACTTGAGCCCGACATTTTGCTCAGAGCCAAACAGGACTTCCTGAAAATTGACAGTGCTGCGGACTTACAGTGAGTGTCCGGCTCGGTGTCACCGGCCGGGGCCACGGGGGGGATCGGGGACCCAGCTGGCCCCGCTCTGACCCAGCACACCCAAGCACGGAGCCAGGAGGTCCCTCCAGCCACTCGTACTGACACTGAATGCACCTGGGGAGGGGGGTTGGGTGAGCTGGGGGTCCCAGCTCTGCTGCTGGCACAGGACCCCTGTCCTGGCCCTGTCTTCCCCTGGATGGGGGGTCTGACGCTGTGTGTCCCCCTCCCTCCTGTCTCCGCTTGGGAGCTGTCTCTGTCGTGAGTTTTTTTGTTCTTTGTGCCCTTTCTCCTCCCCCCACTTTTCATTGTGCTCATCAGGGCCGAGGGATGTGTTTTGGGAAGGGGGACAATGCCACCACCAAAGAGGACACGGGTGGCACAGCTGCCACAGCCTCGTGGTGGCATCCCTGGGGACAGCGTCACCATCCTGCCACCCCAGGGCTGGACACAGTCCCTGGGGTGGGGCTCGTGCTGCCGTTGGCGTACACGGGAATGGGGCAGACCTGTCATTGTCCCACTGGCTACGTCTGTCCCCGCAGGCTCTTCAAGGAGCAGAATGACAGCCTGGTGGACCATGTCCCCAAGGAGCGGGAGGCACTGCTGGAGCGAGAATTCCAGCGGGTCACCATCTCTGGGGAGGAGAAATGTGGGGTGAGCCTCCCCCCGACCCCCCTGGAAACCAGGCAAGGGTCTCCAGGCTGCCTACCCCAGCTTGGGGGGTGGTTTTTTGTTTGGTGTCCCCTCTCCAGGTGCCCTTCACTGACCTGCTGGATGCGGCCAAGAGCGTGGTGAAGGCGCTGTTTGTGCGGGAGAAGTACATGGGACTGTCCCTCCAGAGCTTCTGCAAGACCACGGCCCGCTACCTGCAGGAGCTCTCCGAGAAGCCCCTGGAGACCCGCGGCTACGAGGAGGTGCCCGAGACCCCTGTGGCTGCCGGTGAGCACGCTGTGGGGGGGTCTCAGTGCTGAGCTGGGTGGCTGCAGGAGCTTTCGGGGTGATGTTGGGTGTCTCCTGACTGCAGATGCCCCCGTGCACCCCCCGTTTGCTGAGCAGCACCCCTATGAGATGTGGGATCCCCAGAACATGCCGGCGGACCTGGGCTTTGGGCTGAAGATGGTGGATGGTGTTGTGCATGTCTACACCAAGCAGGACATCACTGACAAGTGAGTTTTGTGAGGGGGAGGGTCCTGCTCATTGGGGTGAGGAGTTTTTGGGGGGCTGTGTGACTCCCACATGTGTTCCCCACCAGGAGCACGGAGCTGGACCTGCCATACCCCGACCTGCAGGAGTTCATCGCCGACATGAATTTCCTCATGGCTTTGATCATCAATGGGCCCATGTAAGGGGAAGGGTCCCAGCCTGGGGGGGATCCCATGATGGGGGTGTGACAGGACCCCAGGGACAGCCCCAAGGACATGGCAGTGACTCTGGCACACGGTGCTGGTGCAGCTCCCACGTCCACCCTCACCTGTGTCCAAGAGTCCGTGTTCCCATATCTGTGGGGGCACCAGCCCTTTGGGGCTGGATGTTCTGCTTCCTCACCCCCAAACTGAGCTCTTCTTCTCTGTTTTGAGCAGCAAATCCTTCTGCTACCGCCGGCTGCAGTACCTGAGCAACAAGTTCCAGATGCATGTGCTACTCAATGAGATGAAGGAGTTGGCGGCCCAGAAGAAGGTGCCTCACCGGGACTTCTACAACATCCGCAAGGTACCTGGGGATCCTGAGCTCATCCCAGTCCCGGCGGGTTCCTGGCTTGACTGGGGAGCTCTTGGAGGGTCTCAGGGCTGACCATCACCTCCCTGGTGCAGGTGGACACCCACATCCATGCCTCGTCCTGCATGAACCAGAAGCATCTCTTGCGCTTCATCAAGCGGGCAATGAAGAAGCACCTGGATGAAATTGTCCATGTGGAGAAGGGGAAGGAGCAGACGCTCAAGGAGGTGTTTGAGACAATGAACCTCACAGCCTACGACCTGAGCGTGGACACCCTGGATGTCCATGCGGTATGGGAGGCTCCCAAAGCCTGGGGATGAGGAGAGCCCCCAGCCCGTCCTTGGTTGGGGCGCAGGATCTTCTCCAGGGGATTTTCCCAGGGCACAGGGGGTTGGTGGGGGTTGGGGTGGGTGATGAGGACTCTCAGTCACACCTGTCCCACAATCAGGACCGGAACACCTTCCACCGCTTCGACAAGTTCAACGCCAAGTACAACCCCATCGGGGAGTCCATCCTGCGGGAGATCTTCATCAAGACAGACAACCGCGTCTCGGGGAAGTACTTTGCCCACATCATCAAGGTGGGCACCTCCCCTCCTCGTGCTGGCGGTGCAACCCATGTCCCCTTCCCAGTGGCCCAGCAGTGACAGTTGTCACTTGTCCCTTGCCGTCAGGAGGTGATGGCAGACCTGGAGGAGAGCAAGTACCAGAACGCGGAGCTGCGTCTGTCGATCTACGGCCGCTCCCGGGATGAGTGGGACAAGCTGGCCCGCTGGGCCGTCAGCCACCGCGTCCACTCCAACAACGTCCGCTGGCTCGTGCAGGTGCCCCGGCTCTTGTGAGTAAAGGGGGCGCAGGACCCCTCAGTTGGGTGGGGAGGGGGGAAAGCCAGCTCTGAGTGGGGTCCCTTCCCTGCAGTGACATCTACCGGACGAAGAAGCAGCTGGCCAACTTCCAGGAGATGCTGGAGAATATCTTCCTGCCACTCTACGAGGCCACGATCCACCCTGCCCAGCACCCAGAGCTGCACCTCTTCCTGGAGCACGTGAGTGCTGCGTCCTGCTCCTGGGGACACCCCTGCCCAAACCCAGCTGGAGCGAGGGGTGGCATCTCACCCTGGGGCTGTCTCTCCTGCAGGTGGATGGCTTTGACAGCGTGGATGATGAATCCAAACCAGAGCATCACATCTTCAACCTGGATAGCCCTTTGCCAGGCAACTGGGTGGAGGAGGACAACCCACCCTACTCCTACTACCTGTACTACATGTATGCCAACATGACAGTGCTCAACCACCTGCGGCGGTAAGGACAGCCCTGGCCTGGAACCCGCACCCCGCAGGAGCTTCTGGGGAGGTCAGAGGGTGATGCTGACAGTTAAACACCCCTTGCAGGAAGAGGGGCTTCCACACCTTTGTCCTGCGCCCACACTGTGGCGAGGCTGGTCCCATCCACCACCTGGTGTCGGGGTTCATGGTCTCAGAGAACATCTCCCATGGGTTGTTGCTGCGGAAGGTGAGTGGGGATGGGGTGCCTGGGGGGGCTGGGGGTGTGTTGGGACCCCCCCTTACCCTGCTGTGCCCCACAGGCCCCCGTGCTGCAGTACCTGTACTACCTGGCACAGATTGGCATTGCCATGTCCCCGCTGAGCAACAACAGCCTCTTCCTGAGCTACCACCGCAACCCCCTGCCCGAGTACCTCTCGCGGGGGCTCATGGTGTCCCTCTCCACCGATGATCCCCTCCAGTTCCACTTCACCAAGGTGAGCATTTGGGGGGGACACCAGGCAGTGACCCCCAGGAGGGGCTGTGGGGTGGGCACGGGGCGGGTGATGGGATGATTCTGGTAGTGGGGTGCAGGTGGTGGTGAGGTGGGGCCACTGGCAGCACTGATGAATTCTGGAGGGTGCTGATGGTGTAGAGGGGATGGGAGGAGGTGGGGACCCCCGTCCTGCCTGAGGGCTCTGTGTGGCAGGAGCTGAGGGGTGTCTGTCCCCAGGAGCCGCTGATGGAGGAGTACAGCATCGCCACCCAGGTGTGGAAGCTCAGCTCCTGTGACATGTGTGAGCTGGCCCGCAACAGCGTCCTGATGAGTGGCTTCTCCCACAAGGTGAGGCCATTCCCTCATTCCCAGTTCTGCAGTTTGCCTATTCCTAATTCCCATTTGCCCCCATTTCCCCATTCCCCAATTCCCTTGTTTGCCCAATTCCCTTCCCAATTGCCATTTGCATCCATTCCCATGCCTAATGCCCACATTCGCTCACTCCCATCCCCAGTTCCCCCACTCCCACTTCCCATTCACTCCCAGTTCCCCCATTCCAAATTCCCATTCGCCCCCATTTCCCCCATTCGCTACTTCCCATTCACACTCAGTTCGCCCATTCCCAATTCCCATTCACAGCCAGTTCCCCCATTCCCAATTCCCATTTACTCCCAGTTCCCCCATTCCCAATTCCCATTCACTCCCAGTTCCCCCATTCCCAATTCCCATTCACTCCCAGTTCCCCCATTGCCATGTGCCCATTCCCATTCTCCCTCCACGTGTGCTGGGAGCGCTGGGGCAGCCACGGGGCCCTGTCCCACCCCCCCAGGTGAAGAGCTACTGGCTGGGTCCCAACTACCTGAAGGAGGGTCCGGAGGGGAACGACATCCGCCGCACCAACGTTCCCGACATCCGCGTCAGCTACCGCTTCGAGACGCTGTGCCAGGAGCTGACGCTCATCACGCAGGCGGTGCAGAGCGCCGAGCTGGAGCCCATCCAGGAGGAGGACGTGCTCACCATCTCCCTCGGCACCCACTGACCCCCCGAGCCCCCCAGGGCTCCGCCGCCGTCCCCCCTCCCGCTGCCTCCTGCCCTGGCACGGGGCCGCTCCTGCTGCTGTCCTGGTGCCACTGCAGGGCATGGAGTTTGTTGAGTCCTCTCCGTTTCATCTTGGTTTGGTCATTTTATGAGTGGGTTTTTTTGTCTTTTTCTCTTGTTTTGAACTGGTGTCTCCTTGCTGACTTGGGCCCTGCTGGCCTTGATGGCACGAGGAGGTGACACGGGGGAGGGCACAGCCAGGGCGTCCTGGATTTACCTCCCAGGCTGAGGATGCAGTGACAGGTCGGGGGTCCTGGTGCTGCTGTGGTGACAGTGTGGGAGTCCCAGCCCAGCCCCACCTGGCTCCTGATGCTCTTTGACCCCGGTGCCCTCCCAGCCTGCTCTTCCACCCCGTGGGGACAAGCAGAGGAACCCAGACCTGAGGTCTCTGCTGTCGGTGGGGACACAGTGGCCCAGAGGACAGGGGGATGGTGCCTGGTGGGGGATGCTCCATCCTCATCACCACAGGGAGGAAGGCAAGGGGTGGGATGGGAATGTTTCATCCTCGCCACCTGAGGGATGAGGGGAAAGGGGTCCAGGTGACGTGTGTCCCTGTCCCCAGCACTCCCAGGAGATGTTTGTTGTGGCCCAGATGGGGCTGGAGCAGGCTTCTCCCATCCCGGTGGGCCATCACCCCCTGTATCCCTGCAGCCCCCCATCCCAGTGCTGCTCATCTGCATCTGGGGCCGGCGTTCCTGGGAAAACCTAATGGCGGCTAGGAAAACAACAAAGTTTTGAGAAAAAAAAACAAAACAAAAACCTAACCGAGCATGAAAAATAAAAGTATTTAAGTAAAAGACTGGAGTTGAAGTGCGGTGAGGGAGGGAGTGCAGCCCCAGAGGGAAAGTGAGGCACAGAAGGGGGTTGTGTGTCCCCTCATGCCTTGGGTTTGGGGGTCCCCAGGGTGATGTGGGAGGGTCAGGGGCGGATTCCGAGCGGCGGTGGCAGCTCCAGCGCTGGCAGGACGCCCTGGCACCCTGCCTGCAGCTGCTGACGCCAGGGGGAGGGGACAGGGGAGGGTCCTGCTCCGGTCCGTTCCGTTCCGTCCCGGTCCGTGTTCTCGCAGAGCCTCGGGCGGGTGTCACCATGGTGGTCACACTGGGCTACTGGGACATCCGTGGGGTGAGTGGCACCGAGGGGTGACAGTGGCATGCTGGGGACAGGGGTGGGCACGGGGATGGGGGTGCGGGGGGTCCCAGAGCGATGTGGGGGTGCTGTGGGTCCCAGGGTGTGGGGGGAGGTCCGGGGGGCTTTGGGGTGCCAAAAGCGGGTGCTGTGCCCCCAGCTGGCCCACGCGATCCGCCTGCTGCTGGAGTACACGGAGACCCCGTACCAGGAGCGCCAGTACCGCCCTGGCCCAGGTGAGGGGGGCACGGGCTGTGACCCCCAACTCCCTCCAGCCCCCGCCCCCAGCCCCCGCGTTCCTGCTGTGTCAGAAAGGGGGGGACGCCCCCCTTGGCAGCGTGTCCCGCCACCGCCACCCCCTCCTGCCAGCTCGGGGGGTCACCTTTGTTCCCCCCCGTCCCACCCGCCCAATAAAAGGACCTTGACCCCTCTCAGGGGCAACGTTCTCCTTTATCTGTCCCGGGAGGGGTCACCGGCTGCCCCGGGGCGGGGGGGACACCCCCAATGCCCGCACCCCCCATGGCTGTGAGTGCCACGAGTGGGGCAGAGGGTCTGGGGGAGCCCCCCCCCCCAATCTCTCTGCCCCCCCAGCGCCTGACTATGACCCGAGCGACTGGACCAACGAGAAGGAGAAACTGGGGCTCGACTTCCCCAACGTAGGTGATGGGGGGGATGGAGGGGGGTACGGGGGGTTTTGTGGGGGGGTCTCCGGTGCTGACCCCCCCCCCACCCCGCACCCCCAGCTCCCGTACCTCATCGACGGCCCCACCAAGCTGACCCAGAGCAACGCCATCCTGCGCTACATCGCCCGCAAGCACAACCTGTGTGAGTGGGGGTCCCCGCGCCCGGGGGGGGTCCCCGGGGCTGGTGGGGGCTGAACTGACCCCTCCCCACCCCGCAGGTGGTGAGACAGAGGAGGAGAAGCAGCGTGTGGATGTGCTGGAAAACCAGCTGGTGGATTTGAGGATGAATTTTGCCCAGCTCTGCTACAGCCCCGACTTTGTGAGTCCCCTGGGGGGGTCACGGGGGATGGATCCCCCCCAGCCCCAGGGCTGTCCCCACTCGTGGGACACGGGGGCCGAGCCAGCACCGGCACTGGGGCACATCCCTGGGCTGGCTGCACTCGGGGCTGATGCCCCTGGCTTCTGGGGGGCTGGGGGGGAGCAGCCCCCCAAACTGTGCCCCCCCCGCCGTGCAGGAGAAGCTGAAGCCAGCGTTCCTGGAGCAGCTGCCCAAGAAGCTGCAGGAGCTGTCGCGGTTCCTGGGCTCCCGGCCCTGGTTTGCGGGGCAGAAAGTAGGTGGGGGATGCTGGGGGGTTTTGGGGAGCCCCTGTGGGGAGCCCCTTTTGGTCTGACCCCCCTGGTCCTCCCCCAGCTCACCTTCGTGGACTTCCTGGCCTACGATGTGCTGGACCAGCAGCGCATGTTCGTGCCCGAGTGTCCCGAGCTGAAGGGAAACCTGGCCCAGTTCCTGCAGCGCTTCGAGGTGAGTGGGGCTGGGACAGCCCGGGGACAGCCCAGGGGACAGCCCAGGGACAGCCCGGGGCCACCGCGGTGTCCCGGCCCCGTCTCCATCCCTGATACCCCGGTGTCCCCATCGCCCACCCCGCTGTGCCTGCTACCATCCCTGACACCTCAGTGCTGTGCTCTTTTCCCATCCCAAGTTCATCCTTCTGTCCCTGGTGTTTCTGTCTCTATCCCATTCCTGTCAACCCTGTAACCAGAGCCCTGACCTGCGGTGTCCCCATGCCTGGTATCCCAATGTTCCCACTTCATTCCTGACACTCCAATGTCCCTGTCCTAATTCCTGACACCCCAGGCTCCATCTGTGTCCCCATCCCAGTGTCCCCATCCCTGTCCCAAACACCCCAATGTCCCTGTCCCCATCCCAGACATCCCAGTGGCCCCATCCCAGACATACTAGCATCCCATCCATGTCCCCAGCACCCCGATGTCCCTGTGCCCATCCAAGATACCCTGATATCCCTGTGCCTTTCCCGTGCCCCCCCTGACCCCAGTGTCCCCACGTGTCCCTGTCCCCCCAGGCCCTGGACAAGGTCTCTGCCTACATGCGCTCGGGGCGCTACATGAGAACCCCGGTTTTCTGGCGCACGGCCAAGTGGTCCAACACCAAGGAGTGATGAGCCGACCCCCCCGTGCCCCCCAGGTCACCAATAAATCATGGGGGGCTCCCCCTTGTCTCTGCTGTGTGGGGTGCACTGAGCTGCCGAGGGGCTGCGGTGGGAGCTGAGGGAACCCCGCATTTGTGGGGGAATCCCTGGGGGATGTTGGACCCTCCTGGGTCGTGGGAGGGGGGAGCCACCCCCCTGCATCCCCAGGGTAAGGGGGGACCCCGTGGAGGCTGTGGGGAGCAAGGTGGGGTCCCTGTCCCCCAGGATAGTGAGACCCCCCTGCAGCCGAGGGGACTGAAAGGGGGGACCCCAATAAAGCTTGGGGGGGGGTCACAGAGGGACCCATGGCCCCCAGGATAAGGGGTTCCCATGGAGTTTGGGGGGCTGCAAATTTCCCCAAGGAAAAAGAGGAAGCCATGGAATTTAAGGGGCTGCAGAGCCCCAGAACAAGGGGACCCATGGGGTTTGTGGGGTGGCAGTGCCCCCAGAACAAAGTGGTTCCATGGGGATGGTGGGGTGTGTCACAGAACCCCTCGGAGATGGGGGAGCCCATGGAATTTAGGGGCTCACAAAGCCACGGGGATGGGGAGGGTAACAGAACCCCCTGCTAAGGGGGACCCCCATAGAACTTGGGGTGGCCGCAGACCCCCCAGGATAAGGGGATCCCATGGAGTTTGGGCTGGTCACAGAACCCTCCAGACAAGGGCGTTCCCATGGGCATGGCAGGGACGCAGAACTGCCGGGACTCGGGGAACCCCGCGGGGTTTGGGGGGTTGTGGAGCCCCCGGGATAAGGGGGTTCCCTGTGGGCAGGGGGGAGCCACAGAACCCTCTACTAAGGGGGTCCCCACAGAGCTTGGGGGGCCTGCAGAGCCCTGGGATAAGGGAAATCCCTGGGATATGAGGGACCCCTGGGATAAGGGGAACCGCGGGGATAAGGGATTCCTGGAGATAAGGTGGACCCCAGGATAAGAGGGTCCCCCACGATAAGAGGGATCCTGAGATAAAAGGGACCCTGGGATAAGGGGGACCCCCATGGAACCTGTTCCCGTTAAGCCCCACCCCAGCCCTGCCCCCACCCCGCCCCATGGGGGCGTGGCCGTGTCCCAGCGGGGTGGTGCAGCGATCATGCGGCCGTGACGGTTTTGGGGTACTGGGACATCCGCGGGGTGAGTGGGGACCCGCCACCCCCTGGGGACACCCCCGTGTGGGTGAGGGGGCTGCAGGGACTCCAGAGGGGGGCCCGGGGGTTCCCTGCGCTTTTTGGGGTTTTAAGGGGTCTTCAGGGTTCTCCCCGGTTTTTTGGGGGAGTTGGTGGGGTTTCGGGGGTCCCGGGTGTCCCTTTGGTCTATCGGGGACGTTCGGGGTGTTTGTGGGGTCCCTTCTGGTTTTGGGGGTGGGGCTCTGGCGGTTGCGCTGCACTCTGGGGGGCACTGCAGGGGTCTGCAGGGTTCCCTTTTGGTTTTGGGGGGACTGTGGGGATACCTCAGAGCTTTTAGAGGGCAGCAAGGGGTCCATGGGGGTCCTGTTTGTTAGGATATGTAGAAATTTGTGCCAATGGATTATAGATATATTTATCAAACATGCTGTTAAAGTGGGGACCAGGGTTTAATCCTAGAGTGACACCTGGGCTGGCTGACAAGGGTGGAACTCGGCATTAACATACAGAGGAAACTTGGCTGCACAGCAGATGGTCATTCACAGTGGCACGTACCAGAGGATGTACCAGGATGATGGCCCATGAAGATACACATCTGAGATAACCAGGGCCATCAACACCTTCCGCCTGAACACAGGATTCTGGGAATCGCAGGAGGAACATTTGTCTCTTCCCGGACAAGGTTTTGTGCATCTTTGAGTGAAGAAACCAACATGAATATGATGAAGTTTGAAAGGAGACAAAGGGACTCTGCCACGGGCAAGAAAAAGAGTATAAGAACTGTCCCTGCGGAGGAGCAAGTGTGGACCAAGGGGGGTTCGGTGTGATAGAGGCCGGATCTGCGTCCACCCAGCCTGTATCCTGGGGTCTGCGCTGTCATTTTTTTCATTGGTGGCTGTCAGGACTGCAATACGGTCACAAATAAATTTTTTTGGTTTTATTTTTATTACAATTGGGTCAATTTTTATTTTTAGTTATAACAATCTTGGTGACCCCGACGTGATCTGATATCGGATTCCAGGGTCCCCTCTCCAGGTCCAGGAGGCGCCCCGCTGAGTTCAGCGGCCGGACAGGATTGGGAAAAGCCCAATGGAACCAAACAGATAACACAAACTATTAGCCAAAAGCCACAATCTAAAGTTTAAAAACAGGCCCTGAGCTCTCAGGAAAACGGACTAATTCTCCAAAGCCGGCAGAAATTTTTCACTCATAAAACTACGTGCACGAAGATTCCACATGGGAAAAAGGACCGTAAGTATTGTGTGGTTGAGTGGGGTGTGAGCGTGTGTGTGTGCGAGACGTGATATTATCACAAAGCGACTGTGGACCCCAAGATCGCAGTTCCACTCTTCCACGAGGAAAGTGGTCGGTCGCGGGGGAAGCAGGTGAAAAACTTGTTAAAAGCACACACATACACCAACCCAAAATCCTGGGAATTAGGGGAGGAAAGGGGGGTGTTTTTTGATCACGGGCCGGATCAGAGGGAGGACAAAAGGTCCATTGACGACCAGGAACAACAGAACCTCGCTGGCTCCAGGGAAAAGGTAAGAGAGCTCTTCTTCTTTTGGCGATTGAAAGTCTACAGATCGATTCACTGTACGACTAGTAGTTCGGCAAAAGTTTTTTAACTAAGAATCAAGGAGTGTATCTGTAAAAGGAAAACAGGTCTATTTGGGAGCTTATCTACCCAAAAAGGAAAAGGGTAAGCAAGATTAAGAAACATGGGACTGAAAAAGAGTAAACTACAAGGGAAAACCCAGGGAAACCAGAAAAGGTAGAAAAATATTGTACTCCCGATATAGCAAGAAACAGTCCTCTGGGGTGGATGTTGAAACCCTGGAAGGATTGCCCCATGAGGAGGGGGAGGTCTAAGGAGAGAATGATATATTATGGTGTGAAGAAATGGGCTCATGTGGAGGTCAAGAAATACTTATTTTGGCCTATGTTTGGGACTTTTGATATGGAAATGGCATTGGAGGAATTTGTGTTAGAGGAAAAGGGATCAACAAACGAGGAAAGGGAGTATGCACGGCTATGGGAATATGCCAGTACCGGGTTATTTCCTGTAAAAACCTATAAACAACCTAAGCACCTCGCAAAAATCTGGGAACCCCTGGAAAACCTCCCTCTCCCATACCCGAATCCCCAGGTGCAGGGTCCCCTCTCCAAACCCATGAATCTCACGCATCAACAGGCAGTGCCACAGGCCCCGCCATCCGAAGCAACGCCTCTACAGGGGCAAGCTTTGGCGATGCCGCTCACACATGAACAAACTCTTCCCCTTGCCCCTCCTACACAACCAGAGGGGAACACAGCACACACACACACACATCCGTGGGGAACGAGTCCCCGCCCTCCAGTCGAATGACACACAAGACTTGGAAGGCTAATGCAGATGATAGTGAGGATGAGGAAGGACAGCAGAGTCTCTTTTCACTCAGGGAAGTTCCGACAGCTCCAGGAGTCATTGGATATGTGAATGTGCCAATAAACTCGGGCGATGTGCGTGCGTTCAAAAAGGAAATGGGGAAAATAATGGATGATCCGTTGGGGGCGGCGGAGAGGTTGGATGAGTTTTTGGGGAACAGTATTTATTCATAGGATGATATTAGTGCCATAATGAGGTCTTTATTTAATGCGGAAGAACGAGATATGATAAGGGTGGCAGCAATAAAGGATTGGGAACATCGAAACCCACAAGGCGGGAGTGGGGAGATCAAATGGCCCAGTCAAAGGCCATCATGGAATGCACAAGCAGAAGAGGACCAGCAAAAGATGATAGACCTTAGAAATATGGTGATTTAAGGTATCCAGGCGGCGGTACCAAAGGGACAGAATCTGAGTAAAGCATTGGGGGAATGCCAGGGGAAGGACAAAACTCCTACCAAGTGGCTGGAGAGGTTAAGAAAAATTCTCCAAATGTAGTCAGGAACAGATGAAGATTCTCCAGTGGGAGCCATTTTCTTAAAAATGCAATTTGCGGCTAAATCCTGGGAGGACATAAGGAGGAAATTGGAGAAACTGGAAAATTGGCAGGAAAGAACGTTACAGGAATTATTGTGGGAGGCTCAAAAAGTTTATATGAGGATGAAAATCAGAAGGCACAGGCAAAGGTCCTAGTGGCGGCGGTAAGGGAAGCACAAAAACAGGAATGGGACACAAACATCGGGAAAACAGGTCAGGCACAAAAAGCCTTGGGGAAACCCACATATCCCACAAGGAGGCCTGAGCCCCAACAGAGGGAGGTGACAGAGTGCTATTACTGCAAGCAAAGAGGTCACTTTAAGAGGGAAAGTAAAAAGAGAATGAAGGACATGAAAATCTTTCAAGAAGACTAGAGGTGTCAGGGGCCTTTAACATGGGGTCAGTGACACCAAAGGAGCCCTTGATAAAACTAAGAATAGGACCCACAAGCAGGAACTGGTGTTTTTGGTAGATTCAGGGGCCGAAAGGAGTACGGTCCAACACCGACCACGAGGATGCACAAAGAACAAGGATTCCATGATGGTAACTGGGGCAAAGGGGGAACCTTTCAAGGTACCAGTAATTAAAGATGTGGAAATCGAGTCCGAAAACAAATTGTCTTTGGGGAATATACTATGGGTGGAAGAAGCAAATTATAATTTGTTGGGGAGGGATTTAATGGTGAATTTGGGTATTAGTCTAATTGCACAAGACTCTCAGCTTATGGTAAGCTTGTATAAACTCACTGCTGAGGACGAGGGAAAAGTAAACCCTAAAATGTGGCACACAAAGGGGGAGGCAGGGAAGTTGGAAATGGAACCTATACACACAGAAATTGAGAGACCAGAAGACCCTATTAGGGTCAAACAATATCCAATACCCATGGAGGGAAGGTGGGGGTTAAAACCAATAATTGAGGATCTAATAAAAAAGGGCACCTTGGAGCCATGTATGTCTAGACATAATACTCCCATTCTTGCGGTCCATAAACCCGACAGGAGTTATCACTTGGTGCAGGATCTAAGAGCTGTTAACCAGCGAACAAAACTTTATTTCCCACCGTCTCAAATCCCTATACACTCCTCAGTAATGCATCACCAAATGATATCTGGTATAGCATATTAGGCTTTAAAGATGCCTTTTGGACTTGTCCTCTAGCAAGGGAGAGTCGGGACTATTTTGCATTTCAATGGGAGGACCCAGATACGAACCTTAAACAACAGCTTAGGTGGACCTCCCTGCCTCAGGGGTTTGTGGATTCGCTGAGCCTGTTCGGTCAGGCTCTCAAGCAATTATTTAGTGAATTTGTCCCAACGGAGGGAACAAAACTATTACAATACGTGGATGACTTATTAATAGCAGGTCCTGATGAAGATGGGGTAAGAGCAAACACAATAGCTCTCCTAAACTTTTTAGGGGATAAAGGCTTAAAAGTTTCAAAATCCAAGCTGCAATTCACTGAGCCCAAGGTGAAATATTTAGGACACTGGTTGGTTAAAGGTAAGAAAAAGCTAGACCCTGACAGGGCGGCAGGGATCATTGCATTACCCTCCCCTCAGTCAAAAAGGGAAGTAAGACAAGTACTTGGGCTTCTGGCGTTCTGTAGACAATGGATCGAGGGGTACAGTGAGAAAGTAAAATTTTTATATGAAAACTAACCACGGACAAACCTAAGTGGACTGAAACAGACAAAGAAAAATTCAGACAATTAAAAGAGGCTCTCATAGTAGCTCCAGTACTGAGCTTGCCAGACATAAAGAGCCTGAACTCTAATTGGTGGGTATCACTTGATACATTTTTTTAAACAAGATTTTTAAAAACAACAGTTATAAACAAGAAACCTTAGGATTACAAACCAATCAAACCAGCAAATAATTGAATCCTTCTGAAGTTTTTGTCAAGACAGATTCTCCAAACACAGCAAACTTCTTGAATTCTCTGCTGGAATATTTCTGAAATAATAATTAAAAGAACCACAAGACTGGTAATCTGGATAAAAAACCCTCAGAAACATATAAGTAGTTAGGAAATAAAGAAAGACAGGATCCTGAAGAAACACGTAATTTGCAGGTGATCGCACAAAGAGATAGGAAAACACGTGAAAGCTGGCTGCAAATGCTACAACACACCAATAACAATTCTCATGACAAAAATCTGAAGACACCACAAAATCAACTCATCAACAAGAAGTGCTTGAAGGAGTTAACACAACCTTCCCAAAGCATTCATCCAACATTAACAACAATCACCATCTATCAGCATTACCTACAAAAACCAAAAATAACAAAGATTATAAACTCAATATCAATAATTCTTAAAACTTTGAATTATTGAGAAATCGACTGATGACCCCACAACAGAATCTGACTGACCTTTCCCAAATGTTCTGTCTTCCAAGACAGGTTGGGTAATTGAATCTTTACTAATACTTTAATCTTTACATGACATTTTGTCTCCCTGGGAATAATTTTTCACCATAGAAGAATTCTATCTATATCATATTTGAGTAACATTAATTTGCATAGGGTTCTATTATTCTTCAGCCGCATTGATTGATTGCAGCAGTTGTGGAACTCGAGCCTGCACGGATTTTGACTGAGCCAGCAATGGAGGCTGAACACCTGAGCACCGCCCTGGGATGGGAGAGGTCTGAGCCACAGGGGTTGGGACCGAGGAAACCGGAACCGGAGAGGGGGTGGAGACTCAGGATATAAAACCCCGAGATCGGCCCCTCCTCGCCCAAGACCGTCACAGAGGATTGGACCTGCCCCCGACCGCGCTCCGTCAGCATTTTCCACGTGCGCTCTTTCGGGAATGCCTCCTGTCTCCCCTAGGCTGATGTCACTGTCTCCGTCCCACTCCTCCTCTGATGTCTCCTACCCAGTGTCTGTCCCTGACTCTCTCTCTCTCTTCCTTCTCCGATGCCGTGTCCACACCCCCTGCCCGTGTGTACAGTCCCTGCCTCGCTCGTGCCCATGTTTGCCCCACGATGTGAGCAGACCGGGTCCTGTGTCACCGCCATGCATCCCCTACGTCTACTTACAGGTGCTGCTCGGAATTCCGTGGCCGCTCTGAGTTGTTCCCCGCGTCTGACGTGGACGCTGTGATTTGGGAGCCCTTCCCAGATGTCCCGCGTGTCTCGCCCCCCGCGTGCGTCTTTGGCACGGCGCCAGCCAAGGCCACCACCCCTGGTGTGGGTCCCCCAAAACCCATGCCAAAACTCGTGTTCCCCACCGCCTCCGCGCCCCCCCAGCCAGTCACGACCGCCACCATCGCTGCCGCGCAGCCGCGCCCGCCGCGAGAAAGCGTTTCCCCAGCCTCCCTCAATCCCCTTTCGACCCCCCTTCCCGATTCTTCTGCCTCCCCCACCCCATCCTCCCCGGAGCCCTGTGAATCAGAAGTAGCGATTCGCACGGGATGTCCCGACTCTTCGATCTCGCTGGGTGAAGATCTCAGTTCTTCTGGGGTTGGTATCGTCTTCGCGTCTGAATCGGAGCCTGAACCCCCTTCAGTTTCTGGGGTTTCAGGGTGTTTTGGAGGTCTCTTGGATCTTTGGGATGACAGAGTTGGAAGCAGTGCCTTTCCGTCTTGCTCCCCTCCCTTGGGAGCTGTTCCCCCTGGGCCAATTGGGACCAGAGCCAATCTCTGCTCCAAGCCTTGCTCTTCCCTCCCTGCCCTTGTGGGAGTTGTGGAAAGTAATTGCCTGGCTGATCTCCGAGACCTTGCAAAGATAGCCTCTAACATAATACTTGCTGGAGACAACAATTTAAAAGCTGTCTCATCCCTTCTCGTAGCTAAAAAATATACATGCCTATTAATTTCTTGCCAAAAGCCTACTTGAAACAACAAATATGTTTCTGCAAATGGATAATTACATCTGACCAATAATAATGATTATTTGAGCTCCTTTTTAGAAACCCCCTCTGCGTACGCCTCTGTCACGCCTTGTAAGGCTGACAATGTTTCTATTTGTTCCTCTGTGTGTTCCCCATGTTTCTTAATTTTGACCTTCTCACCAAATCTGTGTCGTCAGAGCAGTCTGGAGGCTCCTGGTTCCCATCCAGCAGGTCACAGGAGATGGATTCAGGGGCCCTTCTGATTCCGATCCGGGCTGTTCTGGTACAAGCTCTTCTTCGGCAGAGGTGGAGTGCGATGTTCTCCCTGGCTGCTGCTTCTTCACACTCTTCTGGCTGCCTTCCCAAGGAGTTATCAGTGCTCTCCTGGGAATGAGTCCAACTCCGGGAACTGCCCGCCTGGGAGCTGCCCGCTCGGGTGCTGTCCAGCTGGGTGTTCTCTTCTGCAGCTCTCTCTTCGGCTTGTTGCTCGCCGCTTCAAGCTCACCTCTTGGGTCACTGCTGGGTTGCCCTTCGCACCCACCGCTGGGCTGCCCACCCAGGGACGCCAGGTGCCGGGGTCGGCTGTTACTCGTCTCTGCCCCAGCATGGGAAAAGGTGGTTCTGGGCAGGCCATACTTTCGAAGAAGGAGTCTGGACTCTTGCTTTTTGGTCTTCAGTTGAGTTAATTGTTCCTTATCTACAAAGTTTTTCTGTCTGTCCAGCCGAGGTCTGATAAGCAAGACAGCCAAGGGCACTCTCTCCCGCCCACGGGGCGGTTGTCTCTTTTATAGTGAAAACTACGTATTAGATATTTACCTTCTATTTCCAATACTTTTCACTCTTGTTGGCAAGTGTACCTTCACTACGAACCAATCCACACATGCCAACATCATCCTGAACATGGATGCCAAGGAGAAGAAAGAAGAAGGACAGGGCTCGCCCAAATCCCTCCATCTTGGGACTCCTGACCCCATGTACAGGATTCCAAACCCCCCTTCACAACATACAAAACCCCCCTGTACAGTGCTCCAAAGATTTTTCCCTTCACCCTGTGATTGCTACTACTGTGCTACTTAAACTTTTGTGACCTGTAATTCTTCATATAAGGTTGGCAACTTGCTCTTTGAATTAAGATCGAATTTCCAGGTGTCTTTGGCTTCCTGCCAGGGTCTCCGAGCCCCTGCCAGGGCTTTGAGACATCCAGGGCATCCAGAGAGATGTCCTGGGTTCCGACATTTGCCCATTCCCATTCTCCCTCCACGTGCGCTGGGGCAGCCACGGGGCCCTGTCCCACCCCCCCGGGTGAAGAGCTACTGGCTGGGTCCCAACTACCTGAAGGAGGGTCCGGAGGGGAACGACATCCGCCGCACCAACGTTCCCGACATCCGCTGCAGCGGCGGCTGGCCTGGAAGGGGAAAGCAATTGCACCTTCGGGACATCCCTGCTAGCTGTGCCCAGCACCACCAGCAGCCCTGGGGCACTCTCCCGATCCCTGCTCCGGTCAGGAGGGTGCCTAATGCTTTCACCTTGAGGGACGAGGATCCGCAATGAGAGGGCTGCTCCCCAACGGGAGGAAAGGAGACGGACTCCAGCTGCAGTGTAATCCAGATTTATTGGGTGCAGGCGAACTGACCGCTCAAGACCCCAAACTGGCCTCTGACACTAACTTATAAAGAGGGGAGGGTACAGAGGTGGAGTCTGGTCTTCAGCCAATCCATGAGAAGGTGGGAGTGAGGAGAGGGTGATAGACACAGTGGGACAACCAATAGGGAAAAGCCTGGGGAGGGGCCCTGGCCCCTGAACCAATCACTCGATGCCCTGAAGGGAAGATTCTAGATGGAAGGGACGGGCCAGGAAGTGATGCACAGGGCACCAGGGAGGGACTAAGGAAAGATACATGGGTTGCCAATGGTAATGGGGAGGGGAAAACTGGATTGATGGGGCGAGCAAGGAGAGGGAGTACCAGGGCAGAGCCATTACAAATAAAGGGGTACATAGAACAAATCAATTTACAACTTAACCAAGCTAAAGTATAAGAAACACACCACAACAATCCGCGTCAGCACCGCTTCGAGACGCTGTGCCAGGAGCTGACGCTCATCACGCAGGCGGTGCAGAGCGCCGAGCTGGAGCCCATCCAGGAGGAGGACGTGCTCACCATCTCCCTCGGCACCCAATGACCCCCCGAGCCCCCCAGGGCTCCGCCGCCGTCCCCCCTCCCGCTGCCTCCTGCCCTGGCACGGGGCCGCTCCTGCTGCTGTCCTGGGGCCGCTGCAGGGCACGGAGTTTGTTGAGTCCTCTCCGTTTCATCTTGGTTTGGTCATTTTATGAGTGGGTTTTTTTGTCTTTTTCTCTTGTTTTGAACTGGTGTCTCCTTGCTGGCTTGGGCCCTGCTGGCCTTGATGGCACCAGGAGGTGACACGGGGGAGGGCACAGCCAGGGCGTCCTGGATTTACCTCCCAGGCTGAGGATGCAGTGACAGGTCGGGGGTCCTGGTGCTGCTGTGGTGACAGTGTGGGAGTCCCAGCCCAGCCCCACCTGGCTCCTGATGCTCTTTGACCCCGGCGCCCTCCCAGCCTGCTCTTCCACCCCGTGGGGACAAGCAGAGGAACCCAGACCTGAGGTCTCTGCTGTCGGTGGGGACACAGTGGCCCAGAGGACAGGGGGATGGTGCCTGGTGGGGGATGCTCCATCCTCATCACCACAGGGAGGAAGGCAAGGGGTGGGATGGGGAATGTTTCATCCTCGCCACCTGAGGGATGAGGGGAAAGGGGTCCAGGTGACGTGTGTCCCTGTCCCCAGCACTCCCAGGAGATGTTTGTTGTGGCCCAGATGGGGCTGGAGCAGGCTTCTCCCATCCCGGTGGGCCATCACCCCCTGTATCCCTGCAGCCCCCCATCCCAGTGCTGCTCATCTGCATCTGGGGCCGGCGTTCCTGGGAAAACCTAATGGCGACTAGGAAAACAACAAAGTTTTGAGAAAAAAAAACAAGCTAACCGAGCATGAAAAATAAAAGTATTTAAGTAAAAGACTGGAGTTGAAGTGAGGAGAGGGAGGGAGTGCAGCCCCAGAGGGAAAGTGAGGCACAGAAGGGGGTTGTGTGTCCCCTCATGCCTTGGGTTTGGGGGTCCCCAGGGTGATGTGGGAGGGTCAGGGGCGGATTCCGAGCGGCGGTGGCAGCTCCAGCGCTGGCAGGACGCCCTGGCACCCTGCCTGCAGCTGCTGACGCCAGGGGGAGGGGACAGGGGAGGGTCCCGTTCCGGTCCGTTCCGTTCCGTTCCGTCCCGGTCCGTGTTCTCGCAGAGCCTCGGGCGGGTGTCACCATGGTGGTCACACTGGGCTACTGGGACATCCGTGGGGTGAGTGGCACCGAGGGGTGACAGTGGCACGCTGGGGACAGGTGTGGGCACGGGGGTGGGGGTGCGGGGGGTCCCAGAGCGATGTGGGGGTGCTGTGGGTCCCAGGGTGTTGGGGGGAGGTCCGGGGGGCTTTGGGGTGCCAAAAGCGGGTGCTGTGCCCCCAGCTGGCCCACGCGATCCGCCTGCTGCTGGAGTACACGGAGACCCCGTACCAGGAGCGCCAGTACCGCCCTGGCCCAGGTGAGGGGGGCACGGGCTGTGACCCCCAACTCCCTCCAGCCCCCGCCCCCAGCCCCCGCGTTCCTGCTGTGTCAGAAAGGGGGGGACGCCCCCCTTGGCAGCGTGTCCCGCCACCGCCACCCCCTCCTGCCAGCTCGGGGGGTCACCTTTGTCCCTCCCCATCCCACCCGCCCAATAAAAGGACCTTGACCCCTCCCAGGGGCAACGTTCTCCTTTATCTGTCCCGGGAGGGGTCACCGGC
This sequence comes from Passer domesticus, assembly GCF_036417665.1. NCBI lineage: Eukaryota > Metazoa > Chordata > Aves > Passeriformes > Passeridae > Passer > Passer domesticus. Next base: position 1,803,773 of record NC_087498.1, read on the forward strand.
TGCCCCGGGGCGGGGGGGACACCCCCAATGCCCGCACCCCCATGGCTGTGAGTGCCACGAGTGGGGCAGAGGGTCTGGGGGAGCCCCCCCCCAAAACTCTCTGCCCCCCCAGCGCCTGACTATGACCCGAGCGACTGGACCAACGAGAAGGAGAAACTGGGGCTCGACTTCCCCAACGTAGGTGATGGGGGGGATGGAGGGGGGTACGGGGGGCGTGTGGGGGTCTCCGGTGCTGACCCCCCCCGCACCCCCAGCTCCCGTACCTCATCGACGGCCCCACCAAGCTGACCCAGAGCAACGCCATCGTGCGCTACATCGCCCGCAAGCACAACCTGTGTGAGTGGGGTCCCCGCGCCCGGGGGGGTTCCCCGGGGCTGGTGGGGGCTGGGCTGACCCCTCCCCATCCTGCAGGTGGTGAGACAGAGGAGGAGAAGCAGCGCGTGGATGTGCTGGAAAACCAGCTGATGGATTTGAGGATGAATTTCATCCGGCTCTGCTACAGCCCTGACTTTGTGAGTGCCCCGGGGGGGTCACGGGGGACGGATCCCCCCCAGCCCCAGGGCTGTCCCCACTCGTGGGACACGGGGGCCGAGCCAGCACCGGCACTGGGGCACATCCCTGGGCTGGCTGCACTCGGGGCTGATGCCCCTGGCTTCTGGGGGGCTGGGGGGGAGCAGCCCCCCGAACTGTGCCCCCCCCGCCGTGCAGGAGAAGCTGAAGCCGGCGTTCCTGGAGCAGCTGCCCAAGAAGCTGCAGGAGCTGTCGCGGTTCCTGGGCTCCCGGCCCTGGTTTGCGGGGCAGAAGGTAGGTGGGGGATGCTGGGGGGTTTTGGGGAGTCCCTGTGGGTCTGACCCCCTCTGCCCCCCCCCAGCTCACCTTCGTGGACTTCCTGGCCTACGATGTGCTGGACCAGCTGGGCATGTTTGCGCCCGAGTGTCCCGAGCTGAAGGGAAACCTGGCCCAGTTCCTGCAGCGCTTCGAGGTGAGCGGGGCCGGGACAGCCCGGGGACAGCCCAGGGGACAGCCCGGGGACAGCCCGGGGCCACCGCGGTGTCCTGGCCCCATCTCCATCCCTGACACCCCGGTGTCCCCATCGCCCACCCCGCTGTGCCTGCCACCATCCCTGACACCTCAGTGCTGTGCTCTTTTCCCATCCTTCAATCCCCGGTGTTTCTGTCTCCATCCCATTCCTGTGACCCCAGTGACCCCCGCCGTGACCCGCGGTGTCCCAATCCCAGTCCCTAATAGAGCGGTGTCCCCATGCCTGGTATCCCAATGTTCCCACTTCATTCCTGACACTCCAATGTCCCTGTCCTAATTCCTGACACCCCAGGCTCCATCTGTGTCCCCATCCCAGTGTCCCCATCCCTGTCCCAAACACCTCAATGTCCCTGTCCCCATCCCAGACATCCTAGCATCCCATCCATGTCCCCAGCACCCCGATGTCCCTGTGCCCATCCAAGACACCCTGATATCCCTGTGCCTTTCCCGTGCCCCCCCTGACCCCAGTGTCCCCACGTGTCCCTGTCCCCCCAGGCCCTGGACAAGGTCTCTGCCTACATGCGCTCGGGGCGCTACATGAGAACCCCGGTTTTCTGGCGCACGGCCAAGTGGTCCAACACCAAGGAGTGATGAGCCGACCCCCCCGTGCCCCCCAGGTCACCAATAAATCATGGGGGGCTCCCCCTTGTCTCTGCTGTGTGGGGTGCACTGAGCTGCCGAGGGGCTGCGGTGGGAGCTGAGGGAACCCCGCATTTGTGGGGGAACCCCTGGGGGATGTTGGACCCTCCTGGGTCGTGGGAGGGGGGAGCCAGCCCCCTGCATCCCCAGGGTAAGGGGGGACCCCGTGGAGGCTGTGGGGAGCAAGGTGGGGTCCCTGTCCCCCCAGGATAGTGAGACCCCCCTGCAGCTGAGGGGACTGAAAGGGGGGGCCCCAATAAAGCTTGGGGGGGGTCACAGAGGGACCCATGGCCCCCAGGATAAGGGGTTCCCATGGAGTTCGGGGCGCTGCAAATTTCCCCAAGGAAAAGGGGGAAGCCATGGAATTTAAGGGGCTGCAGAGCCCCAGAACAAGGGGACCCATGGGGTTTGTGGGGTGGCAGTGCCCCCAGAACAAAGTGGTTGCATGGGGATGGTGGGGTGTGTCACAGAACCCCTCGGAGATGGGGGAGCCCATGGAATTTAGGGGCTCACAAAGCCACGGGGATGGGGAGGGTGACAGAACCCCCTGCTAAGGGGGACCCCCATAGAACTTGGGGTGGCCGCAGACCCCCCAGGATAAGGGGATCCCATGGAGTTTGGGCTGGTCACAGAACCCTCCAGACAAGGGCGTTCCCATGGGCATGGCAGGGACGCAGAACTGCTGGGACTCGGGGAACCCCGCGGGGTTTGGGGGGCTGTGGAGCCCCCGGGATAAGGGGGTTCCCTGTGGGCAGGGGGAGCCACAGAACCCTCTGCTAAGGGGGTCCCCACAGAGCTTGGGGAGCCTGCAGAGCCCTGGGATAAGGGGAATCCCTGGGATAAGGGGGTTCAGTGCCGGTGGGGGGAGCCACAGAAACCTCTGATAAGGGGGACCCCACAACCTGGGATGGCCGCAGGGCCCCGGAATAAGGGGAACCCCCAGGATATGAGGGACCCCCGGGAAAAGGGGAACCCCGGGGATAAGGGGAACCCCGGGATATGAGGGACCTCCGGAATAAGGGGCACTTCCAGGGTATGAGGGACCCCCGGGATAAGGGGAAATCTGGGAAAAGGGGAACCCCGGGATAAGGGGGACCCCTAGGATAAGGGGAACCCCGGGATATGAGGGACCCCCAGGATAAGGGGGAGCCCCGTGGATCCCGGTCCCGTTAAGCCCCGCCCCGCCCCGCCCCCTACCCCTCCCAGCCCCGCCCCCATGGGGGCGTGGCCGTGTCACGGTGGGCGGGGCAGCGATCGCGCGGCCATGGCGGTTTTGGGGTACTGGGACATCCGCGGGGTGAGTGGGGACCCGCCACCCCCTGGGGACACCCCCGCGCGGGTGGGGGGCCTGCGGGGACCCCAGAGGGCGGTCCGGGAGTCCTCTGCGGTTTTTGGGGGGGTTTAAGGGGTCTTTGGGGTTCCCCCCGGTTTTTTGGGGGGGTTTCGGGGGTCCCGGGTGTCCCTTTGGTCTATCGGGGACGTTTGGGGGGTTTGTGGGGTCCCTTCTGGTTTTTGGGGTGGGGCTCTGGCGGTTCCGCTGCACTCTGGGGGGGCTGCGGGGGTCCCTTTGGCCTTGTGGGGTGTCTTCGGGGGGCTCCCCCGGCTTCTGGGGGTTTGTGGGGGGGTCTTCGGGGGTCTCCTGTGTCTTTTGGGCAGGTTGTGGGGGTCCCTCTCGTGTTTTGGGGAAGGCGGCGCTGGCCCCTCCTCCTCCGCTCCCGCTCCTCATTAGCACATTCCTAAGGAGCTCTAATGAGGCCCCCTCATTAATCTTGGGGGGAACTGCAGGGGGTCACCCCTGGGGGGCTGCGCTGAGTCCGTGGGGGTCCCTCTGGTGTTTTGGGGGGTCTTGGGCTGTCCTAACCGTGGGAGAAACTGTGAGAGCCCCTCAGGTCTTTTGGGGAAACAGTGGGAGGTCTCCTTGATCTTTGGGGATGCTCTGGGATGAACTGTGGGGTCAGTCTGGGATGAATTGTGGGGTTGGTCGGGGATGTACTGTGGGGTCAATCTGGGATGAACTGTGGGGTCGGTCTGGGCTGAATTGTGGGGTCAATCTGAGATGAATTTTGGGGTCGCTCTGGGATGCACTGTGGGGTCCTGCTGCAGTTGTGGTGGGAGGATGTTGCTTTTGGGGGGTTCCCTGTGCAGGGGGTGCTGACTGGGGGCCCTGGGCAGGGGTGCACTTTGCTCTCCCCCGTGCCTCAGTTTCCCCGTGTGTGAGCCAGTTGCAAGCTCACGTTTGGGGGGTGTTTTTGGGGTGTCTCACCCATCCCACTCCCCAGCTCGCCCACGCCATCCGCCTGCTCCTGGAGTACACGGAGACGCCCTATGAGGACAAGCTGTACAGCTGTGGGGAAGGTGAGGGGGGCCAGGGGGTCCCCACACCACCCTCAACCTCTTCTGGGGTTTTGGGGGTGGATACATCAGCCAAACCCCTTCCCTTGCAGCTCCTGACTACGACAAGAGCCAGTGGATCAATGAGAAGGAGAAGCTGGGCCTCGACTTCCCCAACGTAGGTGTCTGGAGCTGGGGGGCTGGGACTGGGGGGGTCTCTCTGTCCCGGTGTCCCCATGTCCCTGTGTCCCCTCCAGCTGCCGTACTTCATCGATGGCACCACCAAACTGACCCAGAGCAACGCCATCCTGCGCTACATCGCCCGCAAGCACAGCATGTGTCAGTGCGGCTGCGGGGCTGCAGGGGGGGACAGGGGGGCTGGAGGGGGGCTGGAGTGGGGCTGGAGGGGGGCTGGAGTGGGATTGGAGTGGGACTGGAGTGGGATTGGAGTGGGGCTGGAGGGGGATTGGAGTGGGGCTGGAGGGGGGCTGGAGTGGGATTGGAGGGGGGCTGGAGTGGGGCTGGAGGGGGACTGGAGTGGGATGGGAGTGGGGGCTGGAATTGGGCTTGGAGGGGGATTGGAGAGGGGCTGGAGGGGGACTGGAATGGGATGGGAGTGGGATGGGAGTGGGGCTGCAAGGGGATTGGAGTGGGGGCTGGAATTGGGCTTGGAGGGGGATTGGAGTGGGGCTGGAGAGGGGCTGCAGGGGGATTGGAGAGGGGCTGCAGGGGGATTGGAGAGGGGCTGCAGGGGGATTGGAGTGGCATTGGTGTAGGATTGGAGTGGGGGCTGGAATTCTGTTTGGAGTGGGGCTGGACTGGCGGCTGGAGGGGTTTTGGAGTGGGCTTGGAGAGGGATTGGAGTGGGGCTGAAGTGGGATTGGAGTTGGGATTGGAGTTGGGCTCAGAGTTTGCTTGGAGCGGGGCATGGAGAGAAATTGGAGGGGGATTGGAGGGAGATTGAGGTTGAGGCTGGAGTGGGATTGGAGTGGGGTTGGGATTTGAATTCGATTAGGGTTCGGTTGGGTTGGGGTTGGAGTTGGATTAAAGTTGGGGTTGGAGTAGGGTTGGAATTGGGTTGGGGTTGGAATAGGGTTTGTCTTAGGGTTGGGTTGGGAGCTGGAATTGGAGTAGGGCTGGGGATGGGATTGGAGTAGGGTTGGAATTGAACTGGGGTTCAGCTGGGCTTGGTTTGGGGTTGGAGTTGGATTGGAGTACAGGTCGGAGTGGGGGTGAGCATGGGGCTGGAGCTGAAGTGAAAGGAACCTGCAGCCAGGAGCAGGGTGGGGTCAGAGAGGGTTTGGGGCAGCAGGGCTGGGGTCAGGGAGGGTTTGGGGCAGCAGGGTGGGGTCACGGAGGGTTTGGTCCCCCAGTGCTGACCCCCCTGTGCAGGTGGTGAGACACAGGAGGAGATCCTGCGTGTGGACATGCTGGAGAACCAGATCATGGACTTCCGCATGAGCCTTGTCATGGTCTGCTACAACCCTGACTTTGTGAGTGTCCTGCGGGCTGGGGGACCCCGTGCCAGCACTGGGGACCCCATATTGTGAGGGTGCTCCCCAGGGTGGCAGGCTGGGGCTGCCCATCCTCACCCCTCCCTCCCTCCCTCCCTCCCTCAGGAGAAGCTCAAGCCGGGCTACCTGGAGCAGCTCCCGGGGAAGCTGAAGCTCTTCTCCAACTTCTTGGGGGACAGGAAGTGGTTTGCAGGGGAGAAGGTACTGCCAGGGCTCCCGAGGGGGCTGAGGGGCTGGGGAGGGGGTTTGTCCTCACTGTGTCCCCCGATGTCCCCAGCTGACCTTCGTGGACTTCCTCATGTTCGACGTGCTGGATCAGAACCGCATCTTTGAGCCCAAGTGCCTGGAGCCCTTCAAGAACCTCAAGGACTTCATGGAGCGCTTTGGGGTGAGCAGGGGCACCCCGAGGCCACCCCTGGGTGGGGGTGCCACGGTGGGGGCAGCCCTGACACCCCGTGTGTGTCCCCAGGCTCTGGAGAAGGTGGCTGCCTACTTGAAGTCCAGCCGCTTCCAGAAGATGCCCATCAACAACAAGATGGCCAAGTGGGGCAACAAGAAGTTGTAGGAGCTCAGCACGGGGCTCAGAGGGTGGGGGGAGTCCTGACCCAGCCCCTCCAGCACCCTCCAACCTTGGGGGGGGGACAGCACCCCTGGCATGACGCCCCCCAAGACAATAAAGTCATTTTTAGATCTGGCACCCTGGGGCCCCTCAAGCCTTGTGGTGTTGGGGGGGCACTGAGGTGGTTGGGGGTTGGTGGGTGTGGGTGGGGGGGGTCCCTGCCCCAAGGGGGGGGGTCCCTGGCCCAAGGGGGGGTCCCTGCCCTGTGGGGCCCGGTCCCGGCGTGGCTGGGTTGGTTTGGGGCCCGGGGCTGTTCCCAGGGCTCTCCCTCTTGCCCTGCGAAAGGGAAAGGAGCCCGGAGCCTCGAGCCTCGCTTCTTCCCGCCCCCGCTCCTCATTAGCACACGCCTAATGAGCTCTAATGAGGCAGCCCTGACAAAGGCCTGGGGAGGGAGCGCTGGTGCCCTGCCACCCACCCCGGCTGCGGAGCGGGGTGTGGGCTGGGGACAGCCCTGTCCCCTGGGGCCCCTCGCTGCCATCAAAGATGGGCCCAGGGTGGGCCTTGGGTGCCGGGGGGGGAAATGCTGCGGTCCCCTCCCTGCCCTGTCTGTCCCTGTTTCCCTATCCCTGCCCTGTCCCTATTCCCCATCCCCCTTGTCCCTCTCCCTGCCCCGGGTGCCCCCCAGACTCTGCACACCCCACTGCTGTCACTTTTATTTTCCACATCGATCGCTGTACATTTTGGGGGTGCAAAGCCCCTTCACAGCGCCTGAGCCCGCCGAGGGGGGTGCCTGCCCCCCTCATTCCTTTGTGGGGGGCGTTCTTTAATTTCCAGGAGTGATTCTGTGTCTTGGGGGCCAGGCGGGATGCGGGGGTGGGTTCGCCCCCAGGTCCAGCCGTTCCCAGGGTGCTCCATGCGGGCTGGGGACATGATGGGGACAGCAGCGTGGCCTCGGTGGCTCAGTCCCTGGGGCCGATCTGCGGAGAAGGGGATGGGAGGAGGGGGAGGGGAGGGGGCGTGGGGATGAGGGTCCCTCCCCCCCATGGCCAGCCCGGGCTGGGGCGGGGCTGCGGGGGCGGGGGTCCCTCACCCACAGGAGAGAGGAGCGGGTGGGGGCCGGGGTCCCACACCCCCGGGGACACCCGGGGCCGGGGGTGGGGTGGGGGTCTCTCACCGCAAGTCCAGCCCCGGGGGTGGGGAGGGGGCGTGGGGCCGAGGGTCCCGAGCTGGGGTGGGGGTACGGGGGTGGCAGTGCCTCACCCCCAGGGATGTCCGGATGGGGGACAGCTTGAAGAGGACCCTGCGCCACTCCTCGGGACAGACGCCTCGCAGCTCGGCCGGGCTCATCTGCAGCAGCTCGTGGCCCCGCAGCACGCCCAGGGTCCGCACCGTGCTGCGGGGGCGGGCACGGTGAGCCGGGCTCCCTCCAGCCCCAGAGGGACCCGGGGGGGCTCTGGGGGAGGGGGCTCAGGGACCACCTACATCCGCGAGAAGCCCTTGTCCATCAGCCAGGCCGTCACCTCTGCCGGCGAGGAGCTGGGGTGCAGGGTGGGGGGACTGTCCTGGAGCGGGGACAAAGGGAGGGGACATCGCGGTCACCCCGTGCTGGTGGGGGGCGCGGGGAAGGGAGGGGTGAGGGGTTTGGGGTCTCCCACCTGTCTGGCGCTGCGCCCCGGCTCCGGGAGGGGCTCCAGGATGTTGCCAGGGACGTGTCCCCTGTCCCCCCGCTCGTCCTGCACCAGCCACCACTTCCTCTGCTGGTCCAGGACCTGGGGAGGGGACACGGGGGGCAGCGTGGGGGGCAGGCCCCGGGGTCCCGACTGCCCCTGCCCACGGGCCCCGCTCCCACCTGCAGCGTGTCCCCCTTCCTGACGCTCAGCTCCTGCGAGTTCCTGGCCTGGAAGTCGTACAGGGCCCGCACCAGCCCCTGGCCCGGGAGCGGGGACCTGGGAGCGGGGGGATCAGTGCGCGCTCGGGGGCGCTGCCCCGGCCCTCCGCATGTGCAGGGACACGGGGACACTTACTCCCGGCCGGGACGGTCCCTCCAGCCGGTGGCCGGTGCCTGTGCGGGGGGCAGGGACGAGGAACGGTGTCGCGGGTGAGCCGGGGAAACTGAGGCAGGCGGTGCGCTGTCCTGCTCCATCACGGGGGGCAGCCACCCGTCCGAAAAAACCGGGGTGTACGCGGGCACCAGGGCGGCGTTGGGGTACTCGGCCCTGCAGCATCGGGGGGGGCACCGCGGTGGGCGCTGGGACCCCCCCCTCAAATCCAGACCCCCTTTCTCGGTGTCGGGGGGCTGGAGCCCACCTGGACTTGTTCCAGGCGGTGCCGAGGCTCTTCCAGACGCCGTAGTCGTCATCGCCCAGGTTCTCCTCGAGGAAGTCCAGCGCCTCGGGCAGCAGCAGCGGGCTCTGCACGCCCGCGGCCAGGCCGGGGCTGGGGCAGTGCCCAAGGACCTGCGGGGACGGCCATGGAGCAGCACCCCCAAACACCCCCAGGGTGGGGCGGTGAGGGGTGACCCCCCGTGTCACACATTGCGGGGGGTGGGACCCGCTGCGGGGGCACTCACGAAGGACAGAGCTGAGAAGATGAGGCGCAGCAGCTCGGGGGGAGCGGGGTCCTTCACGTACCGGTGGCTCCGGCCCTGGGGGGGGGGGGGGGAGGTGTCCCCAGGGAGCCCCCCTGTCCTCACACAGCCCCCCCAGCCCCACGGAGCCCCCCAGCCCACCCACACCCATCATCCCTACAGAGACCCCTGCCCCCATATGGCCCCTCAGCCCCACACAGCCCCCCACTCCTAACCCCACACCCCTCATCCCCACAGTCCCCACCCTCACAGCCCCCCTTTCCCCCCGCAGTTCCCCTGTTGCCCACAGCCCCCACACAGCTCCCCCCATTCCCATTTAGCCCCTTCCCCACATCCCCCCGCCCCCAGCCGCCCCCTCCAGCCCCACGGGACCTACCAAGAGGTTGAGGGCGTATTTCACCTTCTGGAAGAAATCCGTGTACCCATCCTTCGGGGGCAGCGCTGGAGGGGCACAGCTGGGGCTGGCACCGGGCTGGCACCCCGAGCAGCCCCCCGGACACTGCCCCCCCTTCCCACCTGGCTTCTTCAGCTTCTTCTTGGTGCTGGCCGAGCTCAGCGCCGCCTTCAGCTGGCCCATGAAGCGCTCCAGGTCGCCCAGGACGTGGTTGAGGATCTCCTGTGGGTGCGGGGGGGCGGTGGGCGCTGGGTGGGGGCCGCGGTGACCCCACCCCTGAGGGGTCCCCACCCCTGAGGGGTCGGCCCGGTCGGGACTTACAACATCTCGGTCCGCCTCGGGCACGGCCGGGACCGGGGCTCGGCTCCGCGGCATCTGCGGGGGCTCCGGCACGCCTGGTGACACCACGGGGTCCCCAGCATCACCGCTGCTCCCGGGGAAACTGAGGCACGCTGCGGTCCCTCCCTCCCCCGGCCCAGACTCACGGTAGTCCGAGGAGAGCAGCCCACGCCGGGGGGACACGTGGGGGTCGGGCTCGGGGGGCTCTGCCCAGCGCTCCGGGGCCGCGTACGGGGGCGGGCTCGGCGGCGTGTCCCGGCTGCTCCGGGGCCGGGAGGGGAAGGAGAGGGTGAGCTGGGCCCGGGGGGGCTGCGCGGGTGGGGGCAGCGGGGTCGTGTGTGGGTGGGGGGTAGGAGCGGGGCTGGTTCCGAGAACGGGGTCTGGGGTCGGGGGTGTGGGGGACGAGGAGGGGGGGCCAGTGATGGGAAATGGGGTGGGGAACACTCTGAGCCCGTGGGGATGAGGGGACACCGAGCTCGTGGATGCAGGGAGGGGGGTCTGTGGAAGAGGGGGTGGGTGGGGGGCCGTGGATGGGGTGGGGGGGTCGGGCCCATGGGGATGGAGCAGCAGGGGGAGAAGGAGGCCGAGCCCGTGGGTGGGGTGGGGGGTTGTGTTCATGGTGGGGGCTGAGCCGGGAGCTGGGGCGCTGGGAGAAAAGACCCCCCCTCAGCCCTCAGGTGGGGGTGTGTGCCCACAGGCAGGGGGGCTTTGGGGGGCTTTCTGTGGGACCGCAAGGAGACCCCACCGCCAGACTCACCACAACTCTGGGGAGCGAGACTTGGGGCCCAGCCGAGCCGTCTCCAGGGCGGGGCCGCAGAGCCACTTACCCCCCATACCTGTGCCCGAAGCGATTGCTCTGCTCCTCCTTCCCCTGCCTCAGCACCTTCTCCAGGCTGCTCCTCAGCGTCTCTGCCTGGCACGGAGCCGCTGCCATCAGAGCCCATCCCGGGGGCTGCCCCCCGTTCTCCCCGCCCGGGACTCACCCCCAGGCGCTCGCACTGGAAGAGCAGCACGCTGGTTCTCGGCGGGTTCCTCTCCTGGACGCTGACGGCCAGCACGGCGTTGTCCAGCCCGGCCGAGCACCCCTGCACGCTCCCCAGCGGGAAAGCCTCCAGCTCCTCCTGCACGGCGGAAAGGGGGTCCCCGAGCGGCCGGGAAAGGGTTAAAGGGGTGCAGCTGGGGTTCTGGGGTCGGGCTTGTGGGGTGTGAGGTTTAGCAGGGGTGGGGGGTGGCATGGGGGGGATAGCAGAGTTTAGGGGTGGGGCAGGGGTGTGGGTGCCAGGCTGGGGGGGTGCCAGGTTGGGGGGGTGCCCAGACTGGGGGTGCCAGGGCTGTAGGAACTGCCAGGGTGGGGGGAAGTGGGGTGTACAGGGATACCTGGACAGGGGGTACCGGGATTTGGGGGTTCCTATAGCCCAGGGGTGCCAGCATTCAGGGGATACCCTGGCCGGGGGTTTGGGGTTGCCCTGGCCGGTGGGTACTGAGATTCAAGGGGTGCCTTGGCTGAGGAGTGCTGGGCCTTGGGGGTGCCCTGCTCGGGGGGCACCAGGATTCAGGGGTTCCATGGCAGAGGGCGCCAGGCTTTGGGGGTGCCCTGGCCGGGCGTACCCTGCTCTCCACATCGCTCAGCACCAGCTCCTGGTCCTTGACTTCCAGGATGACATCCTGCCCCCAGAGCCGGCCCTGCTCCTCCAGGTCCTTCAGGCGCCCCAGGCAATCCTCGGCGCTGCGGAGCTCCCGCTCCAGGGGCATCGTCAGCAGGTGCTGGGGGGACACGGTGCCACACGGTGCCACACGGTGCCACACGGTGTCACACGCGCCCCTGGCAAGGCTCGGGGGCGCGGGGCAGTTTGGGGGGGCTTCTACCTCAACGTGGTACTGGAAATCATTCTGGAGCTTGAGCAGGGTCTGCCCGTAGTCCTTGCGCTGGTCTGGGGGCACAGCAGGGTGAGGTGACAGGGACAGGCTAGGCGGGGGGGGGCTAAAGGGGTTTTTGGGGTGCAGCCCTCACTCACTGTAGATGCTCTTCCCGGTGAGGCGGACGAAGCTGTTGGAATGTCGGAGCGGGGTCCTGTCGTCATACTCGCTCCTGGACGGACAGACGGACACTTACACCCCCTGCCCCCCTTCCGCCCGGCCCTCGGGGGTCCCCAGGGTGGGACCCGGCCCCCCCTGGCCGCTCACCGGGAGGGGCTGCTGCTCCAGCGGCCGAAGGGGTCTCCCATCCTGCCGGGGAGCAGCCGGAGCGTCTCGGTGCTGCTGTGGGATCCTGGGCACGGTCCTTGTGTCACCCCCGCTGTGTCCCCACCCCGGGCGGTGCCGTCGCCCTGGTGGCCACCGGGACCGCCCTGAGCTTCCCTCGCAGTGCCCCGCTCCATCCCAGCCCCTCGGGGTCACCCGTCCCCCCATGTCCCGAGATGGGGTCCCTGCCCGCTCACCTCGATCCTGGCTCTGCCGCTCGGGTGACAGGGGCAGGGGACACGGCTTGTCGTCGGTACCGCACCCAGCTGCTCTTTGCCCTCTCGTTAAAGCGGGGGAGGGACGCTGGGGACACCAGCACCTGGCACAGCCCCCGCCTCCTCCATCACCCGCGGCAGGGCGTGCTGGCCGGGGCAGCAGCGGGGAGCGCGGCCCGGGCGTCCCCGGCACAAGGTCCCCGCCCGGCAGGACCCGGCCCTGGCACCCGCAGGACTCTGTGCCCTTGGCCGCTGTGATCCGGGCTCGCCCCAAAGCTGCTTTGTAGCCAGGAGGGGCCGGATCCGCGGGGAGGGTCCAGGATTTGGGTGAGGGATGGAGTCACCATCCCCAGAGCTGTGGGGTCAGCTGGGCTGGGGGCACACGGCGTGGCCAGGGTCGTGTCCGTGGGGTTGGGGTGACGCTCTGAGCCACCTCTCCCGGCACAGACTTGTGAGGCTTGGGTTCGTTTTAAGCCTTTTGGCTCCTCCAGTGCAATTTAAGGGGTGATGGATCAGCTGGGCCGTGTCCCCTGTGTCCCCGAGGGTCCCATCTGTGCTCCCCGGTCCCTCAGGCTGTCACATCCCCGCTCACCTTCTCTCTCCTTTTTTTTCCTGCGGACCAAACCGACCCCACCGCGGGGGGACCCCGGCGTCCTGCATCCCCCAGTGTTACCCGGAGCCGGCGATCCCCCTTGGGAGTGTTCGGGGGGTTCCGGCAGACACGCAGGGCACAGCGGGGGGAGCAGGAACTGGGGCGGGAAGGGGTGCCCATCGTGCCTCAGTTTCCCCGGGCGGGGAGGGGCAGGGTGCAGTCCCCACTGCGGCCACGAGGGGGCAGCACGTTCCCGCGGCCCCCGCTGTGTCCCCCCAGATGTGTCTGTGCCCCCAGATGTGTCTGCACCCCCAGATGTGTCACCTCAGATGTGTCTGCACCCCCAGATGTGTCCCCCCAGATGTGTCTGCGCCCCCAGATGTGTCTGCGCCCCCAGATGTGTCACCTCAGATGTGTCTGCACCCCCAGATGTGTCTGTGCCCCCGCTGTGTCCCCCCAGATGTCTGTGCTCCCAGATGTGTCTGCACCCCCAGATGTGTCACCTCAGATGTGTCTGCGCCCCCAGATGTGTCTGTGCCCCCGCTGTGTCCCCCCAGATGTGTCTGTGCCCCCAGATGTGTCTGTGCTCCCAGATGTGTCTGCACCCCCAGATGTGTCTGTGCCCCCAGATGTTTCTGTACCCTCAGATGTGGGATCCCCCCAGATGTGTCACCCCCAGGTGTGTCACCCCCCCAGATGTGCAGCCCCCCCAGATGTGCAGCCATCATCCCCGGCTGGGCAGCCTCAGGTGTGCGGCGCTCCCCCAGATGTGCAGCCCCCCCCAGATGTGCAGCCCCCCACACGTGCGATCCCTCCAGATGTGGCGCCCCAGCTGTGCAGGGTCCCGGCTCCTGCCAGCGCGCACCGCCGGCGTCCCTGGCGCTGGGGACGTTTGGGTGACACTTCTCGGGGCAGGGTGGCACAAGGGGCCCCCTGTGGTCCCCGTGGGAGGTTTGGGGTTACAACCCCTCAAAGCCAAGCCCCCTCCCCGATTTAGGGCTGCACCCAGGGCTCGGTCCCCCCGTCCCCACCCCCGGCAGGGACCGAGCGCTCGCCCCGCCCCGCCCCAGCTCCTCCCAGTCACCCCACTGGGGAAACTGGGAACGGCCCCGGCTGCGGATTCACTCCAAAGCCCCATTTTCGTGTTTTTCTCCTCAATTCGCAGCCAGAGGCAGCAGTTCCCCGCACAGCCCCAGCCCGGCTGTGTCCCCCTCGCCCTTCCCCGGGCTCGGGAAGTCCCCAGGGGACACCGACCCCCTTGGGAGCAGCCAGGGAGGGGCTCGGAGCCTTCTCGAGACCCAGAAATCTTTTCCCACTTCAGGTTTTGAAACCCCCAGCATCAAAATGTGCAAAATCTGTCCCCAAAGCGCTTTTGGGAGGGAAATGGCCTCAACCTGCGCCCCCGTTCCGCTCCTGGGGAGGGCACCCCACACCCAGCCGGGGACAGCCGTGGGGACATCACCCTGCCCCCGCTGGGGACACCGGGTCCCGCGCTACCCCAGAGGCAGCACGGGGCATTTTGGGGTTCGCCAGGCGGAGGGGGAGCACAGGGGCAGCCGGGTCTGGAATTCCCGGTGACACATCGCTCCCGGCCAGGTGCCACGAGCCGCGGGGCCGGGAAGCAGCCGTGCCTCGGGGCTGGGTGCCAGCCAGGGACAAACCGCCAGCCAGCCTGGATCCGTCCTCACGTCACCAGCCCGGCCTGCGGTGTACCCGGGCCTGTCACCTAATTGCTGGGGACCAGCGTCTCCGTCATTGGGGATGGCTGGGCACGTTTAACCCCTCAGGGGCTGGCAAACTCTTGGATCAGAGTCCCGGGTCAGACCAGAGGCGTGGCGTGACACGGGTGGCACAAAGCACAGCCCAGGGCTCTCGAGATGCACAGACCCACAAGCCCTGCCCTGCACGGGCACTCCCGGGTGGTGGCAGTGGCAAACCAATGTCCCAGCTGCCACAGCTGCTGGGCTCACACGCTGTTGAGGGGTGACACAGGAAAAGACAGAGGATGCGGGGTGACACCTCGCTGTCATCCTGCCTCCATGCCTTGCTTGGTCTGCCCCTGGTCCAAGGTCACTGTGGCATGGTCACCCTGACACGGTCACCTCGGGGTGGCCACCTTGGCATGGTAACTTTGGCATTGTCACCCTGGTATGGTCACCCTGGCATGGTCACCTTGGCATGGTCGTCATGGCATTGTCACCCTGAGGTGGTCACCCTGGCATTGTCACACTGGCATTGTCACCCTGGCAGGGTCACCGTGGCATTGTCACCTTGGCACTGCCACCCTGGCACAATCCCCTGCTGGTCCCCATCACCCTGCTGGTCCCTGTCACCCTGCTGCTCCCTTTCTGGTGGCTGTCCCTGGGTGCTCCACCTCCTGTCCCGTTCCTGAAAGTCCCCTCTCAGCGCTGCCCCAAACCCCTCCTTCCCTGAGGGCACCCTCCGGGTCACCCCGGGTGAATCCCTCGGGGTCTCAGCCCTGTCCTGTGGGCTCCTGGCCCACGTGGCTCTGCTTTGTCCTGCTTTTCCCAGAGTGCACCATCGTTGTTTTGCTTTGAGGAGGTTGAAATGGAATTTTTTTGGATTTCAGTGAGGGAGCTGCACGTGCTGCAGAGCGTTGGGGACCCGTCACTTGGGTGATCTTGGGCTGTGATGCCAGGCCAGGCACAGGCCAGGAGCCCCACGGCCACAGAAGGAGCTGGGTTTCCTCCACAGCCCCAGGGCTCTGGCCACAAACCTGCAACAACCTTCTTATTTTTAGTGTGAAGAGGGAAAAACCAACGTGCCCATGGCCACTCCTGTGTGTGGGACCCATCCTGTTTCCTTCCCACCATCCATCATCCTGGCAGCCCAGCCTGGGGATTTCCAGGGGGACTGGGGGCTGACAGGACTGCGGCACCACACAGATTTAATTAGAGGTGATGAGGGCATGCAAATGAGCAGGTTAAATCCTGCTTGGGGGTGGCCAAGCCCTGAGGATCCTCAGAGGGTTTGAAGGTGTTTCCCACGTTTCCCACGCTCCGGGTGCCAGGGGAGGGCTGGATGTTGGGGGAAGCAGGGTCTGGCTGGGAGAGGGTGAGGAGGGAGGTCAGGGAGGTCACAGCTCCACGGTTATTCCATGTTCCTCTCCAGCGTGGGGAATGCTGGAGATCCCCTGATGTGCTGGGATCCAAGTGAGCCCAAGGAAAGCTGGAATTTGGCTCTTTCTCCTCCAATTTTGGCATTTGGGATGAATTCCCTCATGGAAGAGCTGGTGTCTTTACCATTCCATCCTGCTTGCCAGCCCTTCCCTCCTCCTCATCGCTTCCACACACAGGGGCAACCCTAATCCAAGAGATTCCTGACATGCTCTGCCAGAGCAGCCCCTCTCTAGTGCTGGGATCTGAGCCTTGGAATGTTCCTCCAACTCTAAATCCCCAAAAATTTAGGGATGAGCCCCAAATCCTCCGTCCTGGGATCTGAGCAGCCCAGTGGGGCCTTGGAATGGCACAAAAGGTGCTCAGCAAAGCTCAAGATCCCAACTCTTCCCTGGAAGAAAACAAGGGGAGTTCCTTGGCTGGATGGAGCACCTGGAGCTGCTCAGGGACCCAAACCCACCATTCCCATGGACAAACCCGGGGACACGGAGCTTGTGGCCATGATGGGGAGCAGAATGGGGTCAAGGGTGCAAGTGATAGCTTTTCCAGAGGAAAACCCCCAAACATTTCCATGGAATCTCTCCAGGGAGGAGGATGAAGGTGTGGCCGAGCCTCGTGGCCCTGAGCTGGTCGGGCTGAGCAGCCAGGAGGGCAGTGCTGAGCTGGGGTGGGCTCCCTTCCCATGGGAATGTGCTGCTGAGTCAGCATTCCTGGAGACCCCATGGGTGATGGGATTGGGTTGGGAACCTGCAGAAACTTTTGCTTCTTTTTTGTCAAGGTAAGGATTAAACATGTGAGATGATATTTCTTGTTGGGACTCAGATGTTTATTGGTTCTTATCTCTGTCACAAACCCTGAGTTCTGCAGCACTGCACTCTAACAAACTAAAAATGGAGCCCTGTCTCTCTCTCTCTGCAAGGCCTTTTAAGGATTAACTGAACAATTAAGAAATGACACCTCAATTATTTTTACTTTTAACCCAATAACCAACCGCCCATGGCCGCAATGGGGACTTTTACATCCAATTACACAAAACCACCCAAACCCATGGAGAAGAAGGTGAAGAAGGAGCAGCCTCCGCCCTAGAACCTCCATCTTGTTTTATCTATATTGCTGTATTCCAAAACCTTAATCTCTAAGTTTTCCCCCCTGTGATATCACACACTTCTATTCACACTCCACACCCACAATCCCAGTTCTGCCATTCCATTCTGGAAGCTTCTCCACGGCCTCAGGTCAGTGCAGTGTTCTCCTGGGGGTCAGTGCCTGGCAGCACAGAAATCTGAAATTCTCAGCATCCAGGGTTCCAGCAGGAACCCCGTCGAGGTCCCTGGGAGGGGGATGGGTGCAGAACGTGACACCCAGCACGGGTCAGGGGTGTTGCACTCGAGGGAGAAGCTCTGGAGGAAGTTGTGAAAGGGGGAGCAGATGCCGTCACTGGGGTGTGGGGCGGGGAGAGCCCACGGAGGAGCTCCCAGGGCGTCGGGTGGGAGCTTCCTCCTCCCACGTCATCAGAACCGTCTGTGGGTCCTTCCTCCCTTGGGGGAGCTGGGCAGGAAGGGGTTGCAGAAAGGGACAGGGCTCCCAGGAGGTGTTTGGGAGCTGTTTGAACAGGGTGAGGAGCACTGTGACTGCTGGAACCCTGGGTGCTGAGAATTTCAGATTTCTGTGCTGACAGGCACTGACCCCCAGGAGAACACTGCATTGACCTGAGGCCGTGGAGAAGCTTCCAAAATGGAATGGCAGCACTGGGATTGTGGGTGTGGAGTTTGAATAGAAGTGTGTGATATCACAGGGGGGAAAACTCAGAGTTTAAGGTTTTGGAATACAGCAATATAGATAAAACAAGATGGAGATTTTAGGGCAGAGGCTGCTCCTTCTTCACCTTCTTCTCCATGGGTTTAGGTGGTTTTGTGTAATTGGATGTAAAAGTCCCCATTGCGGCCATGGGCGGTTGGTTATTGGATTAAAAGTAAAAATAATTGAGGTGTCATTTCTTAATTGTTCAGTTAATCCTTAAAAGGCCTTGCAGAGAGAGAGACAGAGCTCCATTTTTAGTTTGTTAGAGTGAAGTGCTGCAGAACTCAGGGTTTGTGAGACTGTGACAGAGATAAGAACCAATAAACATCTGAGTCTCAACAAGAAATATCATCTCACACATTTAATCCCAATCTTGGCAGAAAAGAAGCAAAAGATTTTGCATGTGACATGTTCTAGCAAAACTCCAACTGCTGCTCCTGCCCTCAGGTGCCACCTGTCACCCATGGACACCCCACGGGAGTCACAGGATGGGAGTCCAGGTGTCCCAGGGCCCCCAGCATTGCTCCCAGCATGGTCCAGGCTGACTGGGACACAAACAGCTGTTTTTTCCCCTTAAAAAGCAGCTGTCTCCTGCCAGAAAACAGAATTCCATGGAAAAATATTAGGAATGGAAAGTGTTTGGCCTTCCCTATTGTTTGGCTCCTGTGGGAAGCTGAGCAGGAGGAGGAGCCCATGTATTCCAGCCAGTGCAGCTTCTGCTGGACGTCAGGAGGGTTGTGCCCTTGGATGGTGTGAACATCCAGGACCATTTCCTATCCAGGAATGGGTTGATCATGTCCTGAAATTGGTCCAAAATGCGAAGAGTATTTTGAAGAAGAGTATCCAGCCTCTTGAGTCATGGACACTCACCCAGGCAGCATCTCCAGCCTGAATCCAGCACAAATCCTGGGACTTTTCACCCTGGTTTAGAAGATGCTGGGTGATTCAGGGATGGTTTGAGAAACAACTCATCCCTGGGAGTGCCCATTCCCTGGGCAGCAGGGCCAGAGGAATCTGCAGCCCTGGGGGGGATTTGTCACCTGGACATCCCCCAGTCCTGGCTCAGTCTCAAAGTGGCTTTTGAGGGACAGGGGAGATTGGAGGCCAAGGTCCACAGAGCTGGGATGGGGCTGATGCCTCCTGAGATGCTCCCAGCAGCTTCCCAGGGGGATCCTTGTTGTTCTGCAGGATGTAGGTGGTCCTGGGGGAACACGGGACCCGAGCTGGTGCCTCCTCTTCCTCAGCCCTCCAGCTGCTCTGGGTGGAGACACTTGGCCAAGGTTGGGCCAGGAGAGATCTGTGAGTCCTTGTCTTGGTTTGAACAGCCAGGTGTCTGCTAAGGAAGGCAGGAGCCTCCCCTGAAATGGAAAATGTAAAGCCCCTCCCTCTGAATTATCATAATTTTGAAATCAAGGGGCTCTCAGGCAAAGACATGGGAATAGGAATAACAGTTCTTTACTAGGAAAACTAAAAATACAAATGCAATAAAGCAAAACAAACCACTGCCAGAGTCAGAACAGGCCCTGTCCCCTGTGTGTCAGGGTGGTGGCACAGTCCCATCCCATGGGGGCTCAGCCCTCCTGCAGTGCCAGCTGTGCTTCTGCTGGAGCAGGGATCCTGCACAAGGGGGGAGTTTTCCTCTGCAGCTCCAGGGCTGCTGGAGATGGGCCTGGTCTCCCTCTGGGAATGCAGGGCAGGAGAAAGCTGCTCCTCTGGGAATGCAGGGGGCAAAGGCTGCTGTGCTGTTCCAGGCTCAGATTGGATCCAGGTAGGAATGCTTGGCTCCTGCCCTGGGCAGAGCATCTCCCCATGGGATGCTGGAATTTGATCCGCCCTGCAGGGACACTCAGTGGCCATGGACAGCAGAGATCTCCTGGAGGGAGGATTGGCTGTGGGAGAGATGAATAAAACTGCCCCATGACCAGAGAAGAACTGCCCCAGCTCTGAGAGATGGGGACAGAACAGCCCCAGCCACATCTCACATCCCAGGACAGTCCCTGAGCCGTCCCAGGGCCGGGCACTGGAGGTGGGAATGGGGAGGTTGGGTTGGAATCAGGATTCAGCCCCTGCAGGATCCCTGTGGGGCCCTTCAGTGAAGGGCTGAGGGCAGCAGCCAGGATGGTCAGGACTCAGAGACTCCCTAGCCCTTAAAAAAGGAATTTCTGGATCTAGATGCTGAAATTGAACAATTGCTGCCATTTAAATAAAATAAAATATAATAAGAGAAAATGAAGAAAGATAAAATTAAGTGCATGAAATAAAAAAAGAAGTTAGATAAATAAGATAAAATAAAAGAACTAAAATAAAATTACATAATAAAAATAAATTTAATAAATAAAATAAAATAAAATAAAATAAAATAAACAAAAAATTGAATAAAGGATAAAAAAGTGAAATTAAATTTAATGAATTTATTAATTTAATTAAAGTGCAGTAGAATGAAATGAAATGAAATGAAATGAAATGAAATGAAATGAAATGAAATTAAATAAATAAAATAAAATAAAATAAAATAAAATAAAATAAAATAAAATAAAATAAGCTAAATAAAATGCAACCTGTTTCTAGCTTCCAGGGAGGTGGAACTCCAAGGACCCAGGTCCATGGGGCAGAGGGACAGGAGATCCTTTCCCCACAGCATCCCAGACCCCATCCCTATGGATGCTCCATGTGGCCCCAACCCTGCCGTCACCCTTAGAGCCTTTTTCTTTTGTTATTTTGCTGATTTTCCCACCTCTTTTGCATTTAATTACCCAGCAACATCCCATTGCTCCAGGGAGGAGTGGGATGCACCCGGCTCCAGAATCAGGGATTCCACCCCTGCAGCACCCACGAGAGGGAAGGGGCTCCGGGGAGGTGATCTGGGTGAGGGATGGATCTGAGCTGGAATGATGGATCTGAGCTGGAATTATGGATCTGAGCTGGAATCACGGATCTGAGCTGGAATCACGGATCTGAGCTGCAATGGTGGATTTGAGCTGAAATG
This sequence comes from Passer domesticus, assembly GCF_036417665.1. NCBI lineage: Eukaryota > Metazoa > Chordata > Aves > Passeriformes > Passeridae > Passer > Passer domesticus. The sequence continues at coordinate 1,824,148 of NC_087498.1, forward strand.
ATGGATCTGAGCTGGAATCACGGATCTGAGCTGAGGGATGGATCTGAGCCGCAGGGATGGATCTGAGCCGAGCCCGGCCGGCCGGAGGGGCGAGGGCTCTGCCCCGGGAAGAGCCGGCTCATTTCCAGGCTGAACAAGCGGCTGCTGCTGCCAAAGCCCAGCGCCGACGGCCGTGGTGGGAATTTCGGGGCTCACAGAGCGTCACTGGAGGTGCCCCGCGCCGTCACCCCCGCGGGCGGGAGGCGTTTTAATGAATCCCTTAATTAGGAAGCTGCGAGAGGCGCTGCCCAGATGTTGGCCGGGGATGCAGCGGTGGAGGCGGCCCCGGGGTCACTGGGCAGAGCCCCGCGGGGCCGTGGGTTTGCGGTGGCGGTGAGGATGAGGAGCAGCGCCGGGCGGTGTGTCTGGCCAAGCCGTGCTGGCTGCTCCCAAATCCCTGCCGGACCACCCGCCCAGGCCTCGCTGCGCCCTGGAACTGCCCGGGGGCGTTGGAATGAGCGGGAATGTTGAGCGGGCACCCCGGGAGGGGACACGCAGGGGTTAAACCCCGCCGAACCCCGGGAAAAGCCGGCTCCTTTCCAGCCTGAGCAAAGCCGGCACCCTGCCAGACTGCGGCTGCAGGGTCCAAAATCCTGGATTATTAACCGTAATCCAGGCAGGGCATTCCCCTGGAGCGCACTCGGTGCCTGATCCGCGGCCCGCAGGCAGCAGGGAATGCAGCCCAGCATCCCCGAGCACCCAAAACCCCTCCGGAGCTGTCCTGGGACAGCACCCGGCTCTGCTCCTGCTCTGCCTGCAGCCTCTGCAGCTCCCTCCAGCAGCTCCAGCGTTTATTTACAAGTGGGATGGGAGTTGTGCCTTTGCTTCCCTTTATTTTTAAACTTATTTATCTTTATTTTGGATTTCTGACTCATCTCCACCCGTTGCCGGGAGGAAACCAGAATCAAAAAAGCCCCAGATATCGTTTGTATCAGCTGAATAAAATCCTCCCCCAGGGAGGAAAGTCCAGCAACAGCTCCAGGACCCGGAGCCGCTTCTCCTTCTCCCCAGTTTCGTTCTTACAGAGGAGGAAAAATCAAATTTTCCTCTTTTTTTTTTTTTTTTTTTTTTTTTCAAACCACAACTGGTTTCCCGGTCTGCAAGCACAGAGCCAGCCCTGGAGCTCACAGAATGGGGGGCAGAGGGGTGATGGGTGCCCCCCACCCCTGGCACAGCTCTGTCTGCCCTTGGGGTGCCCAGCCCCATTCCCGTGGGATGCTCTGTGGGGATGCAGCACTCCTGGGGAGGGGGGGTGTCCTGGGGGTGTCCCACAATCGGGCTGCCCTATTAATAGGGGTGCCTGGTTCATAGGGGTGCCCAGAGATGGGGGTGCCCCATTAATGATCGTGTTTTGGAGACAAGGGGGCACCCCAGCAGTGAGGGTCCACAATTAACGTGGCTGCCCCATTAATGAGGGTGCCCCAGAGATGAGGGTGCCCCATGAGTAAGGACACCCTGAAAACCAGGGGAGCCAGAAGCAAAGGTCCCAGTCAATGGTCCTGTCCCATTAATCAGGGTGCCCTCTTAATGAGGGTGTCATGGAGGTGCCCCTAAAAACAAAGGTGTCCCTTTAAAGGGGGTGCCTTAAAGATGAGGGCACCCCAAGGAAGAGGTGCCTTTTTAATGTGGAAGCCCCATTGTCAGATTGTGCCCTTTTCTGGCCCAGAGATGGGGCAACTGAGAGGTGTTTTAAAAACTTTTATTCCATTTTTAGTCTCATGTGAAGGGTGAGGCAATACAGATGTTATAATTCACGCCATCACAATTAGAAGCCAACTATTCCTTAATTATAAAACATTATAAGTGTTTCTTGGCATTTCTAAGTCAGCATTTCTTATCTCAAGGTTGGCACACGGTGTGAGCCTTCTGTCAGGCTTTGAGAATTCTCTGCAAACCCATTTCCCACACCCCATTAATGAGGGTGCCCTGAGATTGGGGTGTCCCATTAATGAGGGTGCCCTGAGATTGGGGTGTCTCATTAATGAGGGTGTCCCATTAACAAAGGTGCTTTGGGATTGGGTGCCCAGTGTTGTTCCTCCCTGGGGAGGTTCCAGGGTCTCCCCTCGTGGTGGGGGCAGGAGTACAGAAGGTCCCGAGACCCCTGGCAGGTCCCACATCCCTCCTTCAGCCAAACTCTCCCAGCCCAGCTGGAATGTGTGAAGATTGGGGGAAAACAACCCAAAAGCAGCATCGTGGGGCTGAGGGTGGGCTGTGACTCTGGCACGTGATGAACCAGCCTGGACCCCTCCAAATCCTTCCTGGGGAAGGCCAAATTCTGGATCTGCTTTTCCTTTTCCAAGGGAGAGATGCTCTGGTGATGCCCGGCTGCATCCTGCCCCTGCTGGTCCCTGGGGGCTGAGAGGATCCTGTTGGAGTTCTGGTCACTGAGAATTTCAGATTTCTGTGCTGCCAGGCACTGACCCCCAGGAGAACACTGCATTGACCTGAGGCCGTGGAGAAGCTTCCAGAATGGAATGGCAGCACTGGGATTGTGGGTGTGGAGTTTGATTAGAAGTGTGTGATATCACAGGGTGGGAAGCTTAGAGTTTAAGGTTTTAGAATCTAACAATATATATGGGGCAAGATGGAGGTTTTAGGGTGGAGGCTGGTCCTTCTTCTTCACCTTCTTCTCCGTGGCTTTGAGTGGTATTTTGTAATTGGACAGAAAAGACTGCATTGCTGACTTTGAGTGATCAGTTATTGGGTTAAAACTGAGAATAATTTAAGTGTCATATCTTAATTGGATAGCTTAGCCTTAAAAGACCTTGTAACAAGAGATAGTTATCCATTTTGTGCCTTGGTAATGAGGGACTGCAGAACTCAGACTTGTGAGGCTGTAACACTGGTAAGAGACAATAAACACCTGAGTCTGAACATGAACTATCCTCTCAAGTGCCTTCAATCCCAACCTCGTCAGAGGTAGGAAAAAGAAGCTGAAAACCATCATGGGTCCTGATAGCAGGGAGGACAAAATTGCCCCCCTGGCTCAGCAGAAAGGTTTGAAGGTGTGAAGGGAGGCTGTTGGGTTCTTATCCCAATCCTAATCCCAGTAGTAATCCATCTCTCTGTTGCAATGAGCTCAGGTCCTGCTCATTCCCTGCACATGGAGGAACCATCAGCTCCTGGTATGGATTAAATTTGTTCTTTTTTCTGTCTGTATCCTGGGGCTGATCCTGCTGCCAATGTCTCCTGCTTTCCTGGCATTTGGGTTGGTTTCCCTCATGCCAAGGCGTGGGATCAGGTACCTGGCATAGAAGGGCTGACGTGACCCCAAACCAGCCTGGGCAGAGCTGGCACGGGGCAGCAGGGCCCAGCAGCTCTGGTGGCTTGGGCTTTTCCCAGGCAGTGGATCCCAGCTCATGTCCTGCTTTTTCACAGCTATTCCAACTGCTTGGCATAACCCAGGGGTCTCTGCTTGGTCCCTGCTGCAGCCAGGTGGGATGTTTGCATCCTGGGGTTGGAGGTGGGATCCAGCCCTGGAGCTGGAGCTGGGCTGCATCCCTGGGCTGGGCTCCATTCCAGGCCCGTGCCCTTCTAAATATTTTCATTACTTTTAATTCCCATTTCCCTTCCTGCATCCTGGTGGCTCCAGCCCTGGGGAGGGATGGGGATCCAACCAGTGGCTCTGACCCCTGGGGACACCCCGCAGGGGTGGGACACGGAGGATGTGACCCATGTGGAAACCACAGACGGTTTTGATGTGTTTATGAGCCTGGCACAACTTCCTCTGCCCAAATTTCCCAGTGAAGGACTCAAGTTCTCCACAAGCACCCAGGATGTGCAGTGGGTGGGGGGAGCAGCACCCATGGGTGACAACCCCTCCCATGACAAGGGTGGCTGTGCTGCTGGGGCAGGGCTGAGGGGCATTTGGGGAGGTGGATTGCAGCTCTTCGTGTCCAATCCCACATCCTGGGGTGTGTGTGGGCCGCGAGGCTCGGCCGTCACCCCAGAGTGATGCTCTCGTGGAAAAGGTGAGTGGCGCCGGCCAAGGGTCACACTCTCACCCTCAGGAAAAGCTTAGGCAAAAGCTATTCTTGAAAAAAAAAAAAAAAATAGAGTTTCCTCTTTTCCTTCCTCGTCGCAGGCACGTGGTGGTGAGGTCATGGAGCGCTGGGCTGGCCGCAGGACATGCCTCGGGCTCGGCGTAATCCCGTCCCCAGGGCCGCAGCCGGTTCTGGCCAGCGCAGGGTGGGGGCAGCCCCGGGCCCCCGTGCCCCTCCAGCGCCACTTTGCTCCCGGTCAAGCCACCACCACATCCTGAGGCAGCCCTCGGGCTGCTCCCCGCGCGGTTTCAGCCTCCCGGCTGAAAATCAGCCCCAGATGTGGCCGAGCAGCTGCGGCTCCGTGAGCGGGGCTGGGACACGGGGACAGCAGGAGGGACCTGACAGTCAGGGGCTGCTGGGGGTTTTGTCCCACCCGTGGGTGGCAGTGTGCTCTGTGCAGGGGCTGTGCCCAGGGAAGGGGGCACAGGGACACCCAGGGCTCCCAGTGCTTGGGGAGAGGCTGTGGAGCCTCAGCCCTGGTGTGTGGCACAGCCTCAGAGGACCTGGGGCAATGCCCACTGCCGAGTGCCATCCTGGGCTGTTTTTTGGGAAGCTGACAGGATCCAGGTCCCCACTGCTGTGCCACCACCCTCCAGCAGGAGCTGAGCTGTCCCCAGGGGGTGGCACAGCCCGGCCCTGGGGACATCATGAATTTTAATAGCCCACGCTTGCTTGGGGACCTCTCAGGCCCGAGGTCCCTGGTGAGTGTGGGGCTGCTGGCCCTGCTTGGAGCTCTGGGGCGGCAACCACACGCTAATGAAAAGAGGATGGAAAACTCCTGTGGTTCCTTGGAAATCCTGCACAGCTACGAGCAGCCCACACCGGCTTCCAGATGTGGCAGCAGCAGCCATGGGATGGAATTCTGATGGATTTTCCTCAGTTATGAGTGCTGAAGCGGGGGTGGCAGCAGCAGATTGGCTGTGCAGCAGTGCTGGCCAGGGGAGCACTGAGGAGCCCCTTCCCCAGGGCTGGGGATGGGTTTGGGGTGGCATGGCTCTGCCTCACGCTCTCCCTGTTCAGCTGGGGCTCCTGTGGCTCATCTCAGGCCCTGAACTTGAACCTTTCCAAGATCCTTGGGGATCCTTGATTCATTGCATTCCTCTGGGTGTGAGGAATAGCTCTGGGAGCGCTGACTCCCCACAGCTTGGATGCCATCAGCAGCCTGACCCCACTGCTGCATCTCCCCCTGCCAGCACGTGGAAGATGCCCCAGACTCAGGGTCCTGCTGAGGGTCCCCCGAGCATTGCTCACTCTCTGGGGCCACAAGAGCCCAGGCAGGTTTCTAATCTGTTGTTTTGTGCTGTTCAGCCTCTCTGGCACCATTTCCCCCGTGGGGATGGCAGGTTGCTGCCGGGGATGCCGGGGCCGCAGGGCTGCCGGGAGGGATGATGGGCGGAGGCGCAGCAGCACATGCCAAGATGCATCAGCCTGTGTTTTTCTGGTGGTGCCTGAAGGTTGTTTGTGCTGTCCCGGGATGATCCAATGCTCTTGGCGTAGGTGCAGGAGCGGCCTCTGGGCACACGCACTGCTATTGACCAGGACCAGAGTGATCCTGGTTATCCCCAGACATCTCCTGCCCCAAACATCACTGCAGCCCCCTCCAAACTGCTATGGGAGCCTATTTTTTACCAGTTTTGCATGAGCAGAGCTTTTCAGCAGTCCTCAAACCACTCCTTTGCATCCACAGCACCAATATCACCCAGGGTTGGACGGAGCTTTTGGTCCTTGGATGAGCAGGGAAGCAGCCCACCTGCTGGAAGGACCATTTGTTTTCTTGGAGGAAGCAGCAGGACATCAAAATTTGAGTCTCCAATCACATACAAGCAGCTGGAGCCATTTCACCCCATTCCTGCGAGCTGCTCGGCTCCATTCTGGCACGGGATGGAATTGCGATGAGCAGGGGGAAGAGAATGGGGAATGTCCCCTGGGAGTGAGGATGAGGCCACTGAGATGGAGACGGGAGCTCCTTGTCCAGCTGCGAGGGAGATGGGAAAGGCCAGATTTAGCATCGGCGCTGGCTGGGAGCGTGGGAGCAGCAGGAGCTGCTGGACGTGCACCCGGAGATGCCGGCACAGCTCTGCCCGTGCTCCATCCTCGTGTGTCCCTTCCCGTGCTACCTGGGCTGTCTGGGAGCAGGGGGATGGAATCGATGTTTGTATCACATTTATTTGGCTTTTCAGAGGTGAAAAGATTATTTTGATAACCCTGAGTGGGTTCCAAACCCTTCCCAAGCTGGACAAGTGCAAGGCTGGAGAGAGCTTTGTGAGCCACCTCTTCACCCCTTATCACCACCCTCCCCCCACCAGCCTTTGCAAATTCAAAATCTCCCATTTTCAGCCCAAAATGAACCACTTGGCCCCAGCCAGGGCTGCCAGCATAGCTGAGGGGTAGAATGTGTGTCCTGGCAGCTCCTCCAGGAGCTCCATCCCTTCAAAAACCAGCTTGAACTTCATCCCTGTGTTGGGAAAGGGATGGATCAGGTGTGGAGCCACTGGTGACTTCCCTACAAGTTCCATTCCTCCAAAAACCAACCCTAACTTCACCCCTCTGACGGGAAAGGGATGGATCTGGGTGTGGAGCCACAGCCAGCTTCCTCAGAAGCACCAACCCACCAAAAACCCTCCTGAAGCTCATCCCTGCCACGGGAAAGGGCTGGATTCAGGTGAGGCACTGAGAGCTCCCAGAGCCAAGGCTCGTCAGGGATAAACCACTCCTGGCACCCCTGACCTGCCATGGCATCCCACCTGCCAGGCAGGGCTCCGGCTCTCCAAAGCCATCCCGGAGCAGTTGGCAGGAGGGAGGAGGCAGCTCCACGGTGCTAAAATCGCTGCTGCTAATGAAAAACAGGCTCCAAGCAGCCAAACAGCTGATCTATGGCCGCCAGCTGAGTAATGCCTCGAATTCCTGGCAGGAGCTGCTTCCTTTTGGGAGGCGAGGGCTCCTTCTCCAGCAAGCAAGGCACTGCTGTCCCCCCCTGTCCCCATTAACCCCCAGCTGCCCTTCAGGGAGCAGGGAGTGGAATGATGGAGATTATACACTGCTGGGGCTCTGTCCAATCCTCTGTCTGCCCGTCTTTGTCACCCTCCTTGTCTGTCTGTCCATCTGTGTCCCCCTCCAGAAGATGATGGGCATAAGCCCCACCGTGCCCTGTGAGAAGAGTCCTTGTCCCCCAGGGTGTCCCTTTGGCTGGCAGGGATGTCCCTTAGGGCTGGGGGTCCTCCAGCTTTCAAGGATGGGGCAAGCAGGGAAAGCTCGGCAGCCCCGGGCGGGATCCTGCTGCCGGGTGTGGAGCAAGATAAGGCGGTGACTCAGCCCCAGCCCTCATCCCCGCTTCCCTCCTTCCCAGCAAGGCCCGGCCGGCACCTGGGGACCGCGGGCTGCAGCCGGGGCTGGCCGCGCGTCGGGGTGTCCGTGGCTGATGTAAACAGCTCCGGCTGCCGATAAACAACGGGCCCGGCGGGAGCACAAACAGCTCCTCTGTTCTGGCTGCGGGCTCTGCCCCGGCCGCCGCTGCACGGCCCGGCCTGCGGGCTCCAAACAGCCCCCCCAGCCTGCACACGTGTGGGGGTCACAGTCCCAGTCTGGGGGTTGAAGTGGGGTTCAGTCCCTCAGACACGTGCTGGGGTCAGGGCTGTGGCATCCCAGTAAGGGTTTGGCACGTTTGGATGTCACCTTGTTCCTGGCCATGGTGACAGACAGGACGTCCCCAGGTGGTGCTGAGGCCTGGCTTCCCTGGGCATTCCCAAGCTGCCCCCAGTTGTGCCCAGCTGCTCCTGGCACAGCCCCTGGAGCCCCGGCCATGGGTCAGGACCCCCTTGGCTGAGCAGAGCTGCCCCCACGCTGCGCTGTGCCATGAGCTGTGGGTGATGCCCAGCAGGGCATGGGGCACACTGTGCCCCCCAGCACCCTCATTCAGGGTGTGCTGGGGATGCTGGGGGTGCCCCAGAGCACAAGCACAGGGACATTGCCCCAGGGTGGGCAGTGTCCTGCTGCCACCCTGAATCCCCAGCTGGTGGCACCTCCTGCCCCGCGTCTCCCCCCAGCTCTGCGGGTGCCCGTGAGCAGCTGCCTGGGAAGGTTCCTGGCTCTGGCCCTGCCACATTCCTCGCTGGAGGGAGGAGTGGAGCTGGAGCCATGACTCAGCCACAGCCACGAGGACTGGGGACATGCTGGTGACCCACATGGTGCTGTCACCCATCTTTGGTCCCTCCTCACCGCCTGGCACTCCTCCCGGCATGGGCACCCCTTCCTGACCCCAGGACTGCCTTTATGCGTGCCCAAGGACCCCTGAGCATGTGCTGGGGTGGTGGGAGGTCTCCCGAGGGCCTCTGTGGTCTTGGAGCCCGGGTTATGATAACTCTGAGAAGGGACTTTCTCCGCAGGCGCCGGACACAGCCTGACCCTGCGGTTCCCTCGCTCCCAGCCTGGCTGAATTCCTGGGCCAGGGCTCTGCTCCCGTGGGTGCTGACCCTGCGGGGAGGGGGCTGCTGCCAGGGCAACCCTGAGATCCCCCCGCTGATGGGAGCTGGCTAGGATATTCCAGTGTCCCCATGGAGGTTCCAGTGTCCCCATGGATATTTCCAGTGTCCCCACGGGTGTTCCGTTGTCCCCCATGGTGTTCCAGTGTCCCCGTGTGGAGCAGGCAGCACGGGAGGGATGGATGGAGGAGGGGAAGCGGGGGATTTGCTGTGGGATGAAGGCTCCAGCCTCATCACGACATCCTGAGTCCCCCCTGCTGGCAGCGGCCGGGGGGAAGTGCCTTCCAACCCACATTCCTCCACTCCTGAAGGAACTGGCTGGGACCTTCCCACGGGGATTTCCAGCCTGGGCACACAATGCTGCAGCTTGGATCGGGCTGGCGGGGTCCTGGCTCAGCTACAGCACCCAGGAGACTGTGGGAGAGCATCCTGGCCCCACGTGAATCACCGGGAAGGAACTGATTAAGACCTTGCAACATTTTCCTGCTGGAAATAACTTTCTCCACAGAGGCAGCCCGAGCTGGTCCTAGGATGCAGCTGGGGGGGTTGGACATGCCACAGGTTTTATCCCTGCTTTGGGGCTTGCTGGCTGGAAAAAGCCTCCCAAAATGAGGGATTGGTTGGGATGTGCTCTCACTCCCATGGGGCGTGGGAAGACAGGGAATTGCTGAAGCAAGAGAATTGAGGTCCAGGGATGCTCTAGCCTCACCACCGTAGAGATGTGGCTGCATGGGGGTGGTGCTGGTGGCTGCTCGGGGCCCTTTGGAACAGGAACCATCCTGCCCTGCCTTGCCTCCAGCCCTGCGTGCTCTGTGCTGGGGCCAGCAGACGTGGGCACCCCCGGGATGCCCCACAGCCTCATCCCACCTTTCCCCCTTGGCTGTGGCTGTGGGGGGAGAGGGGCAACTCCTGCACAGCACCAGCGTGGTGACAGTGCCATTGGTCCCAGTTTGCAATTGGGAGAGGGACAACCACCCTAAATTTTGCCTCGCTCGATTTTTCTGGCTACAGTGTGGGCATGGAGCTGCTGCCACCTCTGCCACCTCTGCCACCAGCCCCATTTCTGCCCCGTGACTCAGGGATTTCGGCAGGTTTGGGAAGGGAGGAGGGGCAAAAGCCACTTCCCTGCCAAAAAAAAAGAGGCGGATGCTGCTCTCGCCCTCTGTCATGCACGAGGCGGATTAATATTAACCCGTCCCTCCATCCTGCCGTCCGTCCGTCCTGCTCTCCTTCTGTCCCTGTCCCGCTGCTCCACAGCTTGTCCCATGACCCAGCACATGACACTTTTCCTGTCCCTTTCAAGCAGAGGGCAGTGAGTGTGTGGGGCATGAGCAGCCCGTGGTCTCAGCCGGTGTGAAAGGGCCTCATGTGCTGCCACGGGGTCCCCGTGAGTCACCCCCGGTGCTGGCGTCACCCACCCAGTCCCTCGGTGTCCACCCTGGTGTCCTCCCACCGTGGGGGCTGTGAGGCTCCCGGAATAGCTTGTGATGAAAAATGTGGGTAACGGCTCAGGGTTTTGGGGAGAAAGGGGTTATTTTGGGAGGATGGCTGATTTCTAGTGCAGCTCGCTCCCTCCCCGGCCTGTCACCCTCTGCACCCTCAGATGTTTATCTGCTGCCGTTGCTAAGGGACGCTGCAGGTGACAAGACCTGTGGAACCCATGTGCTGGTGCAGATCTGGTGCTGTCTTGGGGCTGTCACTGCTGTCCCCAACTCCAGCTGCTTCCCCATCTCCTCCAGCAGGTCACTGATCCCAGCCCTCCACTCTTGGCATCAGCTCTCAGCTCCAAGAAAACCCCTCAGCAGCTTCTGCAAGCCCAGCAGGGTTTCCGGCCCTGGGGAGCAGATCCTGCTGGTCCCTCGTGCTCGGATGTGGTGGCTGTCACCTACACGTGGCCCCATTGTCACCTTGTCACCGTCCCCTGTTGCAGCCTCATCCCACGGTGTTTGTGGAGCAGTTTGCTTTCGGTTTCTTGCCAGAGTGCTTGGCACTGCCATGGATCACCTCGTGGCCACTAATCACTTCCAGTCGCCTGGAAAACAAAAAGGCAGCGAAGAGGAAAATCCCAGAGCTGGGAATGGGGCTTGTTGCATGGCTCTGCTGGCCCCGGATCCAGCCCCTCACATAACCCTGTGCACGGACCTGTCCAGGGATCTGTCTGCACCTGTGCACACGGACCTGCTTGTGCACATGGGGATCCATCTGTGCACACATGGACAAGCCATGCACACATGGACCCAGCCACGCACACAGGGATCAAGCCACGCACACAGGGATCAAGCCATGCACACATGGATCTGTCCATGCACACATGCATCTTTTCATGCAAACATGTATCTCTCCATGCACACATGGATCCATCCATGTACACATGGATCTGTCCATGCAGACATGGATCTGTCCATGCATGTGTGGGCCCATCCATGCCCCCAGATCTGTCCATGCTCATGTGGACCCGTCCATGCACACGGATTTGTCCGTGTCTGTGCAGATCTATCATGCACACGAATGCAGCCATCTGGCCATGCACATCCCTACAAATGCATCTGCCTGTGCACGTGTGGATCCATCCATGCGGATGGATCTGTCCGTGCACATGTGGGCTGATCAATGCTCATGGATCTGTCCTGGCACACCCCTGCTGATGCATCCATCCCTGCATGTTCTGATGGGTGTCCATCATGTGTGTGTGTCTGTGTGTGTGTGTCTGTGTGTCTGTGTATCTGTGTGTGTCTGTCTGTGTGTGTGTCCATGTCTGTGTGTCTGTGTGTCTGTGTGTCTGTGTATCTGTGTGTGTCTGTCTGTGTGTGTATGTATGTGTCTGTGTGTGTGTCCATGTCTGTGTGTCTATCTGTTTGTGTCTGTCTGTGTCTGTGTGTGTGTGCAGGGATGAGCAAGCACACACATGTGCAAGGCCCAGAGCTCTGTGTGTGCTCCGAGAGGTGTCCCTGCAATCCAAGAGGGTTGTGTGTATATTCACATGTTCACAAGTGCCCGGGGGTGACCATACACACACACGGGGTGTGTGAGCACACGTGCACATTCCGAAGGTGTGTGCATGCATGCACAGCTGTGTGTGTGCACACACGTGTGCCAGGCTCAGGGTGTGTGTGTGCCCACGGCTGCCGGTGCCCGGGGTCCCCGTGGCCATGCAGGCTGTGTCTGTCCCTGGCACATCTGTGCAGATGTGTGCGAGCCCAGGTGAGCACACCCGGCGTGTCTGCGATAGCGGGGGCTCACACACGCCGTGCCCCGGGCCGAGCCGTGCCGGGGTGATCCGATCCGGGAAAGCCGAGTCGATCCCATCGGAACCGAGCGGCTCCGGCCGGACCCGAGCGGCGCCGACTCCACCCCGGCGGTGGCGAACCGAACCGACCGAGCCACCCGAGCGGTTCCGAGCGGCTCCAGCCCGACCCGAGCGGTTCCGATGGAGCCGAGCGGCGCACACGGGACCCAGCAGTGCCGGCCGGTGCCGCTCGGTGCCCTCCCGGTGCTGGCCCGGCCCGGGCCCCGCGGGGCCTGGCCGCCCGCCAATGCTTTCTCATAAACCACATGCTGCCGCGGCGCTATAAAGGGGAGCGCGGCCGCGGCGGCGGCTCAGCCCGGCCCCGCTCGGCCCCGCCGCTGCCGCCGTCTCGCCCGCTCCGCCCGGCCCTGGTCCCACGGCAGCCCCCATGCCCCGCCTCGGAGCCAAGGTACGGCGGCCCCTCCCGCTACCCACGGCCGCGGAGACCCCCTGGGCCCGGCCCCGCTGCCACCTGCGCGGGGCCCCGCGGGAGCGGCAGCCCCGGCTGTCCCCGTGTCCCCTGGTGGGTCCCCTCCCCGGGGGTCCCGGCTCCCGGCGGGGGATGCTCCAGCCCCGCCTCGCTTGGCGGTGGCAGCCCCGGACCCGCGGGGTGAAGCCGCGGCTCCAGCCCCGCTTCCCGATTCCCGGTTCCCGCCTCCAGCCGGGTCACGATTCCCAGACCCGGCGTGCGGAGGCCCCGGCTCCAGCCCCGGCCGGTCCCCGGCCCCGGCGCCGGCCCCGTTCCCGGCGGGGGGATGCTGCAGCCCCGGCTCCATGCCCGGACCTGCGCGATGAGGCTCCGAGCCCCAGCCCGGCTCCAGCCCCGGACCCGCGGCGTGAAGCCCCGTCCGGGTCCCCGGCTCCAGCCCCGCTCCCGGCTCCAGCCCCGTCCCCAGCCCGTTCCCGGCGGGGTGAGGCTCCGTTCAGCCGTGGCCACATCTCGGCGGTGGCCCGGGCGGCATCTTGGAGTTTCACAAGAGGGGAGGATTCCTGGACATTATCCAGGGGAAATTCCCCCCACCCATTACCCAGGCACCCTCTCCCTGCCGGTGCCCCGGCAGACGGGGGTGCACACCCACCCGAGGGTCCCCTCCTCCCCCACCTCGCGAGTCTTGGCTCTGGGACAAGCCCCGTTTCTCACCGGGGTCCCGCCACCGATCGGGGCCTCCCCGCTTCTTTGCAGGGGGATTGGGAGGGAAATTTGGGACGAGGCCAGAGCTGCTGCATGGAAAGAGCCCGGCGGGTGCAGCTGGGGGGGTCTGGAGGGTGGGAAGAGGATTTTTGGGGATGGGTGGGTCAGTGTGTCAGACGGGCTCTGGAGAGCCAGGGCGGAGGAGGAGATTTGCAGGAGAGACGGAGAAATGGTGCGGGAGAGGGGAGAGGGGCTGGATCGGGAATGTGGAGGTGGCCAAGAGCCACATCCAGCCTTGTGTCACCGGGCCTTGGGAAATTCCCTGCTGACCTGGAGCTCCTAAAAATAGCAGGATGGGGATAGGCACGGGGTTGGAGGACCACAGTGGGATTATCCCGCTGGACCGTGGCCAAGTCCCGGCTATGACAGAGGTGGTCACGCTGGGGGGTGGTGGAGAGGGACGGGGGGCTTGGCGTGTGTGTGGGTTATCCCTGCTTCAAACTCCTCCCGTGTCGTGTTCAGGTGTGCCTGCTCCGCTGCTCCGTGCTGTCGTCCCTCCTCCTCCTCCTCCTGCTCCGCATCCATGAGACGGAGCAGAACAGCTACTGCCAGCAGATCATCACCGAGAGACACCTGGCCGAGCTGGAGGAGCTGGTGAGTGCCGTGCGATGGGGGCTCATTTGGGGCCAGACGGGCACAAAGCAGCTCTTTTTAGTGCTGAAATAAGGAAATGGGGCGATCCTCGGCTCCCCTAGTGAAGTGATGGTACCCAGGAGCTGAGCATCCCTGGGCACAAGGGACAAGTGGGCACCGGGGGGTGACAGATGTCGTGCCTTTGCCAAGGGTGGCCGTGGAAAAGTGACGCCAGGAGGAACGAGAGGACGGAAGCAGGAGCGAGGCCGGGAAGGGGACAGGAGTGGGGCTGGATGGGTGCAGGGGCGCTGGGGAAGCCGTGGAGGGGCCGGCGCTGCGGGCTGCCGTGCTTTCCGGGCGGCTGCGCAGGGGTTAAGCAGAGGAATCCGGCTGCATTCCTGAGTCCAGCTGCTTGCCTGGAAGCTGGGCTGGCAACGGGGCTGTGGGTGGGTGGCAGGCAGCGAGGGGGGCCCGGCCGGGCGATGGAGCCGGGCGGGCTGGGCCGTGGGGCCGGCGTCCCGCGCGGCCCGTGGGCAGCTCTGGGTGCTGGCAGCCGCCCCGCAGCACGGCCAGCCCGGCCCCGGCCGATCCAGCTGCCGGGGCCGTATCTCTCTCTCCGTGGCCCTTGGCTCACCTCCGAGCGGGGAATCACGCGGATGTTCAGGGGAGAAGCGGGAATCGGGGGCACGCAGGGATTTGCAGGGTTGTCGCAGATTAAATTCTGCCTGCGGCAAGAGGGGTGTGCGGGCGAGGGACGGGAACGGCGCCTCCGGGGCCCGAGAGCTGCTCCGAGCGCGGTGTAACCGCCGCGTCCGGGCTCGCTTCACCTCTTCCTCTTCGAGCCCCGAGCTGCGGGGCCAGGAGCCGCTCTGGGCGAGCTCGGCTTCCTCTGCCCGAGCCCTCTCTGCACAGCACATCCCCGCAGCCTTTGCTCTCCGCCCGGGGATTAAAATTGGGTCCGCGGCTGTGGGAGAGAGGGGACGGAGCAGGTTTGAATGGGAGATGTGGTTTTCCAGCTGGGGATTGCAGCCCTCTCCTCGCCGATGGAGGAGCTGGCCCTCGCTCCAGCGCCTGCAGGATAATGGAGCAATTGTTTCCGGGACGGCATCCCGGGCTCGGAGGAGAATTGCCGGCCGGCAGTTCTGCCAGCCCTCGCCCTCCCAGCCTGGGATGGCAGCCCGGAGGGAGAACGTTTGGTTCGGATGGGTTTTTCCTCCCGTTGGAAAGGGTCGTGGCGCGGGCGGGCGGCAGCGCCGCGTGTGGGACCCCGGCGCTGTGTGATCCCGGAGAATGTGTGACCCTGGTGTCACGGCCACCTCCTGCACCGCAGGATGCTCTTTTGCAGCCTGGATTTAGAGGAGAGAGTGGTGCGGGAGAGACCCGAGGAGGATAAAGCAGGGCTGAGCTCTGCTGTGGCGCTGGCAGGAAGAGGAGGAGGAAGAGAGGCGGGGTGGGAGCAGGCAGGGAAAGGCAGGAGCAGGTCTGTGAATTGGGAAGTACAACATCCTGACGGGAGCAGAAATCCCGAGCTCACGCCTGCCACTGTATCAACCTCAGGGATGTGCCTGTGTGAGGAGGAGGAGTGTGGGATGGGGTGAAGCGGGAGTGGCAGCAAAGTCCTCCCAGCCCTGTGGATTTGGGGGTGTCAGGCACCCCATGCCCAGAGCATGGCATATCTGGGGCTCCCCTGGGGTGACATCCTGCTTTGTCCTTCCAGGCTGACACCCAGATGCAGCACCCGGGCAGGGTCTCCTTCAAGTTCATTGACAAAATGCAGTTGGTGAGTGGTTTCTTGCTGGGGACAGTAGGGGACAGGCAGCAGGGCTGGCTGGTGCATGGTGGGAGGTCCCCAGATCCCCAGCCTCCCCTCTTGTGTCCCTTTGCAGGAGACAGCCCTGGAGGGACCCATCCTGCTTGGCCAGGTGGCTTCCACCTTTGGGAACCCTGTGGGATTGTAGAAAGGCATTTTGTGCCTCTGTGCTTCAGTTTCCCCCAGGCAGAGTGAGACACCCATCCAGTAACTGCTGTCACTTTTTGTCACTGTGTCCTTGCAGAACGACACCATCTGCTATGTGAAAGCTGCCTTTCCCCTGATGGGCAAGATCCTGAAGAGAACAGAGTTCAAGAAGAACTCGTCCAACGACCAGAAGATGGACATGGTGCGCACCATGTACACCAACATCGATGAGAACGTGGACCCCTGCATCAAGGAGGAGGATGATGAGGAGAGAATGGTACAGCCACCCCGGCCTCGTGGGGCTTTGGGCCTGGGGTGAAGTGGGATGTCCAGAGTGTCCTGGGGTGCAATGGGGTGTCCAGAGCATCCTGGGGTGCAATGGGGTGTCCAGAGTGTCCTGGGGTGCAATGGGGTGTGCAGAGCATGCTGGGGTGCAATGGGGTGTCCAGAGCATCCTGGGGTGCAATGGGGTGTCCAGAGTGTCCTGGGGTGCAATGGGGTGTGCAGAGTGTCCTGGGGTGCAATGGGGTGTGCAGAGCATGCTGTGTGTGGGCAGGGCTGGGAGCAGAGCAGAGCTGGGGTGTGCGTGGAGCACGAGGAGCCAGCAGGTCCTGCCTTGGGGGCACTGTGGTATCTGTGGGGTGACACACGGAGCTGATGCTGAGCCTGGTGCTTCCTCCAGCTCTCACAGATGTGTTTCAAGGAGTTCACCACGTCCCCCTACGAGATGCTGGTGCTGGTGAAGGATTTCTTCCAGGACATCAAGGATCTGCTGCAGAAGCAGACGACTTTTGACAAGGATTGCAGCCGAGTGTACCGCAGGGTGTGCCCGGGGCCCAAGAAGGCTGGATCCTCACCAGGTGAGATGCCAAGGCTTGGCCTCTGCCCAGTAAACCCGTGCCAGTCTGGGGGGCTTGCGCTCGCCTGCATGGAGCACCTTAGAGTCGTGTGTCTGTGGGTGTGGCACATGTCCACCTTGGCCCCTTTCCTGTGCCAGCGAGCTCTGCGTCAGTGCCAGGGGAGAAGGGGCTGGCTGCCATGGGAAGGTGGGATTTGGGCTAAATCCTGCTGGAAGCAAGGCAAGGGAGAGATGCTGAGGGGGATCAAGGAGGCACTAGGCTCAGCTCTGTCTCAAAGCCCCAATGCTGGGTGGAGCATAACTCGGAGAAATGGAGGGACTGCTGTGCCACCAACACGCTGCATGACCTGGGCTGTGTCACTTCAGCTGCCTCGTGCCTCAGTTTCCCCTGGCCAAGCCTTTGGGGAGAGTGTTGCTGCTGGGGTGGAAGAGCCCTGTGCTGCTGTCCGTGCTTCCGCGAGCGGCCGTGCTGTGTTTGCATGGAGGAGATGTCCCACTGTCATCCCCGTGTCGGAGCTGTGCCATGTCCTTGTGCCGTGGGGACGTTAAACGTGGCTCTCTGGCTCCTACAAGTTGTGAATAACCCACTGCCATCAGCTCAGGGAACCCGGTGGCTCGGGTTTGCTTCATCCCCCCTGCTGCTCGTCACCCTCACCCTGCCCTGCCTGCTCCTGCCTGTTCCCTGCCTGTTCCCTGCCTCTCCCTTGCTCTCCCATTTTTTGAGAGGCTGTTTGCCCCCCTTGCCCGGGGCTGCGGGGAGGGACGGGGACAGTGCCCCCGACCTCAGATCTGCTGGCTCTGCCCCTCTTGGAGGCTAGTGACCCCACGGCTGTCTCTTCTCTCTCCTTCTTTCAGGTGTGGGGACAGATCCTGACTGCAATTGCCTGTCCCCTGCCCTCCCTTCTGCCACCCAGCCCTCCCTCTCTGCTGCCGCTGGCAGGGACACGGCACCCGCTAGCACCCGGGTCCCTTCCAGCCTCCTCCATGCCACCCTCGCTGACTTAGAGGCCCCATCTCAGCCCCCCAGTAGCACGGACGGGGGCTCAGGGACCGAGGAGGTCCTGGGTGCCGGGCTAGGTGACACAGCGCTGGCGTTGGCCCCCGGGATGAAGCAGACAGCTCCAGGCAGCAGTGCCGAAGCCCTCCAGGATCCGGCCGGGACGCTGAGCCTGGCACTGGGTGACATCCCCGTCCTCCGCGGGGATGGAGAGCTGGTGGAGTGGGGCACCGGCCACCTGCCGCAGGATCCAGGCCAGCAGTGGGGAGGCTCCATCCTCCCGGACCAGCCCGGCGGGCTCAGCACCACCCCTCGGACGGCATCGCCCAGCGCTGGCTCGACGGGCGGCGCAGCCGGGATCCGTGCGGCGGCCGAGCCCGTCACACAGCTCCGCTTCTCCAGGATGGCCCCGGAGCTGCGGGCCCCGGGCAGCCCCAGGGACAGGGCGAGGGCGTGGGGCTGGGGGCTCAGCCGGCTGCGGGGCCCCGAGGATGGCGGCGGGGCCGGGCCCAGCTTTGACTCTGGCTTTGTTCTGGGCGCAGAGCAGCGCAGGAAGGAGCCGCCCGCCAGGGAGGGCCGCCAGGAGCCCCTCATCTACATTACAGTGGCCAGTGTGGTGGCCGTGCTGCTGGCCACGGGAGGGCTGCTCTTCTACAAGTATAAATCCAGGGTAAGACCCCCGCCTCGTCTCCTGCCAAGGCACCAAGGTTCTCTCCTGCCTCAGTTTCCCCACTTGTCTCTTGGCCAGTGTGGGTTAAGCCCCATTTCCCCCATAATTTTGAGACTGGGGGACAATTAATTGGTGCTGCTGAGTGTAGTGGGAGGATTTATTTGGGAGATTTGCTGCTGCAGCTTCCCCCCCTTCCCCAGGGCTCATTTCCCCATTTCCCTCCCTCCACACAGGTCCTGCAGCGGCCGCTGGAGGATGGAGGCTGCGACCCCGAGGAGCCGGAGAGGAGGTGGGTGTGACAGCATCCTGCGCGGAGGGGCTTTGGGGACCCCCACCCTGGGTGACCCTGCTCTAACCCCCCCATCTTTCTGTCACAGGGCGCTGCAGGGAGCAAGGGAATGTTCAGAGCTGGAGACTCAGGATCTCTGAGGTGATCAGGGGCTGGGTGCGACCTTGAAGGGCTCCAGTCTGAGCCGTGAGGACAATATTGTATCCCTGGTGCTGACCTTGGCCAAGGGCAGGGAAATTCTGGGTGGGAAGACACGGACAGGAGCAGGTCTGAGCCCCAGCGCTGCCAGCATGTGGTTTCGCAGCTCGTTAATCCATTACTGGCACTTTCTTAATATACATAGTATTTTTTCCTGTGGTTTTCGGTGTTTCTCCCCACGCTGCCCTCCCTGGCAGAGCCCCAGCTCCTGCTCATCTCTCTCCTCCTTTTCCCAGGGCCCCAGGCAGGATGTGAAGCTGCTCGGGGGACGGATCCGGACGGAAGGAGGGTTGGCACACACCAGCCTTGCCGTGATCCCACCGTGATGCTGACACTCCCTCTCCCCTTGCCCCGTGCCGGTGGCCAGAGACTGCAAAACCCTCCCTGGCAGGGACAGAAGGCTGGGGGGATGTGCCCTGAGTGGGACCCCCGGGCACCGGGAGGCGAAAGGCTCTGCGGGACGGCAGCGCTGTGACCTGGAGCAGGACCATGGAGTGCTGGATGTGGGCCATGGAGGCTGATCCCACCTGGACACGGCTGGAGCTGCATGAAGATGGACGGGATCGGCTCCCCAAATCCTCTGGCTCTTCTCCCATCCCAGCAGAGTGGGTTTGGAGCAGCACCCATCGCCTCCTTCACCCTGCCTTTCCTGAGGCTTCAACTGGAGCATCCTGAATTCTGGGGGGGGCCAGTCCTGAGACCCCCAGCCCTGACTTGCAACTCAAACCCTCACACTGTGAATATTTAAAGCCCACCTGTGCCCATGTCCCTGCACGGGGCTGGGTTTGGGGTGACCCTTGGCACCATCCCAGTCCCTCCCCATCCTCCTGTTGCTAGGGCTTATTTTTATTTTTTAGTAGAGTGGATGAAAGTTTTTATCCTGCACAAGTGTTCTGGGGGGGCCGTGTGCCCCTCGCAGGGTCCTCACCACGAGCTGGCCTCGCTGGGATTCCATTTCTTTGGTGACTGCGCTTTGGAGAAGGGAATGGGGCTGGGAAGGATGGGATCCACTGGGTCTAAGAGCTGGAACTGCCCCAGCTGGGCACCCTGGGGCACCTTGGCACAGCCCCACTCCCGGGCTTTGGGAAGAGCCTGGTTTGGGAAGCACCAAGCCCTGGAGATGCCCCAAAATCCAATGGCTCCCTCCAGCCCCAGATGAAGCGTGGCCCACGCTGCTCTGGGAGTTTCAAGCATTATTTTTATATGAAGGATGAAAATACGGACAAACCCGATTGTTTTTAAAGAAAGCATCATTATTAATTTGGGGTTTTTTATATATATATATATGTGTGTGTATTTATGACTGGCAGAAGGAGGGGGTTCCTGGGCGAGGGACTGGTGTAAATCAGGATAAAAGCCCTGATGCAGCAGGAAGTCTGGGGCCAAACTCCTGGTGGTGTAAGTCACCAGTTTACACTGTGGAGGAGCTGCTCCTGGGGGAGAAAACTTGCCTTTACCCATGTTGGATTTATTTTGCCTTTTTTGTTTTTTGTTGTTGTTGGTTGGTTGGGGCTTTTTGTTGGTTTTGGGATGGTTTGGGTTTTTTTTTTATACAATGAAATCCTGAAATATTTTATACAAAGGCATTTAAAATTCTATTTAAAGAAAATAATGGAAAACAACTTGTATATTTAATATTATTAATAAACAGAGAGGTGTAGCTTGGTGTAAGTCTGGGATGCAAGGGGGGACTGGAGCTTGTGGCTCCCCTGGAGTCCCTGAGGCGGTGACTGGGGTGACTCCTGGTAGTGTTACCCTGACCTGCTTCCCTGTGGATGCATGTGGGAGTTCATGGCCACTGGAATGAGGGCAGAGGGACTCATCTGCCCTTCCTGCCCCAGCTCTGCCAGCATGGCTGAGCCCTCCAGGCACCAGCTCTGGTGCTGGGGCCCCCCAAAATCTGTGTGAACGGTTGGGAAGCAGCTGCTTAAAGCAAACACACTTGAGGCAAAGTTTCCTGGAGCACTTTGCTTAGAGTGACAGCCCTGGAAGAGGCATTTCCTCCCCTCTGTCGCTCCCCCTGCTTTCCTTCCTTCTTTCCAGGAGCAGGGGAGCCCCACATCCTGCTCCCCCTGCACACATCCAGCATCTCCAGGGGGATGCCAGGGGGCCCCCACACCATCCTGGACCCCTACCAGCCCATGGGGTGTGCAGGGTGAACACCCCCATCGCTCATCCAAGGGGGTGGCAAGGGCAGGGGGGGATTTGGGAGCGTTCTGTGAGTGCCAGGGCTGAGCTGCTGCCTTGTTTGCTGACAAACAGGATTCCTCGAGGGGAGCTGACTCAGCCCAGCCCTTCCTCTCCCCAGCAGCAGCCGGGGGTTTCCCAGGTCCACATCCCCTTCCCAGGGAAGTGGGACCTATATATATCCTGCTGGATCCATGCCACGGTCATTATGGTCAGATTTGGGGGGTATTTGAGGCCGGAGGCTGCTCTTAGGGGTGGGCACCGTGCCCGGGTTTGGGGGTGCTGAGGGCAGCGAGTCCCTGGCCTGCTCCAGGCTGCTCCAGGCAGCTCCATAGCTGCACACGAGAGGGTGGCTGGAGCTGGATGATGGCAGCTTGAAGCTGTGGCAGAGCTGGGGGGCAGAGCTGGGAGCATCCCGGGCTGCTGGGGGGTGTGAGCAGCACCAGTCCCCACCCGCTCTGTACTTACACCCCACAGTCCCTCGTTCCTGACTTTTTCCGGCTGCTCTGTGTGCTGTAAAAGCACCTGGGAAATGCAGGAAAAAAGCTGAACTCTGTCTGCCTGCCCTTGGGTTCGGCCAGGAGGGTCCCTCTGCTCCTCATGTTCCCAGCTGGGCCCTTTTCCCCACCCTGTGACCGGCCTGTGTGGGAGCAGGATGTGAGTCCCTGCCCCAGGCACCTTCCACCCCCAGCCCCTTCAATCTGGGGACAAAACCTGCTCTCGGCCCCCCGCTCAGGAGCCCCATGGGGCTACATCCCTGTCCCTCTTGGAGGGGAAGGTAGAAAAGAAGCCCCCATCCTGGGGCATGGAAGTCGGGGACACCTGGGGGTCCCTCCTGGGGTCCCAAATGGGTGTTTGTACTGCAAAAATGTGCTCTGATGGGATGAGAACAGGGGGTTTGGGGGAAAAGATGGATGGCGGGAGGGGAAGGCATCAGCAAGAGGCTCCCGGGACCTGAAGCACAAGCTGGCATGGAGTGGCACAAACTGTGATCACCAGCACCCACCCCGGGGGTCCCGGGGGTCCCCACAGCCCTGCTGCTCGTGGCACTGACAGGGCTGGGACATCTCAGGCTCATCCTGCAGCCCTGAAACCTCCCGAGCACTCGAGACCCCCCCAGATGTGCTGAGACCCCCGCCGGGAGCCCCCAGAGAGCTCTGCCCACCCTGGGAAGGCTCCCGAGCCCGGCCGCGGGCACCGCAGAGCTGCTGACGGGGCAGAAGCGGCGGAAAGGCCCCGAGGCCGCGGCTCCCGGGGCACGGCGGCCCCGCGGCGGGGTTTGGCCCAGGAACTGCTGCAGGACTGAGGTGGCCAGAGGCCGTTTTGTGGCCAGACAAAGTGATTTTGGTTAAAAACCGTTATCTGCTCTTTCCCCTGGGGTTTTAACCCACATGTTTTCCCAGTTTGTGTTTCAAGGGAACGCCCCCGGGGCAGCGAGGGCGGAGCAGGCCTCGGCCCCAGCCCCTCACGGCGGCCGGGGGCTCTGGGGACGGGCTCGGGGTGGCCCGGGAGCGGAGCCCCGCCTGCCCGCCTGTCCTGGAGCGTCCCCAGAGCCCGTGTGGGGACTCTGTGCGGCCGGGCAGCGCGGTCCGGGCTGCGGACGGCCGCGGGGACAGGTTGGTTGTGGCCCACCTGGAATGAGGGAGCCAGCGGAGCCCGCTGCGAGCGGTGAGGAGGAGGAGGAGAGCGGGAGGAAGGCCTGGCCAGGCTCAGCACCCCCGAACACCGCTCAGCGCCCCAAAACACTGCTCAGCATCCCCGAACACTGCTCAGCACCCCAAACACTGCTCAGCATCCCCGAACACTGCTCAGCACCCCAAACACTGCTCAGCACCCCCAAACACCGCTCAGCGCCCCAAAACACCGCTCAGCAACCCCGAACAGTGCTCAGCACCCCGAACACTGCTCAGCACCCCGAACACTGCTCAGCACCCCCAAACACTGCTCAGCGCCCCCGAACACCGCTCAGCACCCCGAACAGTGCTCAGCACCCCAAACACTGCTCAGCACCCCCAAACACCGCTCAGCGCCCCAAACACTGCTCAGCACCCCGAACAGTGCTCAGCGACCCCAAAACACTGCTCAGCACCCCCGATCACTGCTCAGCACCCCAAACACTGCTCAGCACCCCGAACACTGCTCAGCACCCCCGAACAGTGCTCAGCGACCCCAAAACACTGCTCAGCACCCCGAACAGTGCTCAGCACCCCCGAACACTTCTCAGCGCCCCAAACACTGCTCAGCACCCCCGAACAGTGCTCAGCGCCCCCGATCACTGCTCAGGGCCCCACGCTGGGCTGGGGATGCGGGCGGGCGAGCGCGGGGACGCCGTGGCTCCGCCAGGCTCGTTAATGGCTAATGAGGGCCGGGAGGGCACTGCCCTGACCCCGGCGGGCGCTGAGCCGCGGGGCCAGCGCGGCCGGGCCTGCCCGGGGACACGGAGCTGGCACCGGGGGGGACACACCTGGGATGGGCACACAGCCCTGGGACCGGGCACAGCCCGGGGATGGGCACACAGCTCTGGGACAGGACACACACCCAGAGATGGACTCCCACAGCTCTGGGACAGGACACAGCCCTAGGATGGGCACCCAGAACTCTGGGACCAGGCACACACCCAAAGATGGGCACCCACAGCTCTGGAACCCGACACACTCCTTGATATTTTATTTTTTCACCGATTTACTTTTACCCGTGTTTTATTTAATCTATTTTCCTGATTAATCGTGTTTTTCCTTCTGCTTTACTGCTTCCCTCTGAGCAAACACAAATACTTTTTACTCTAAAAACCCTCATTCTTCAGCTTCAGCTTTTATTTCCCAATTAATTAATAAATTATTTTATGTAACTTATTTTGTTTCTATATTTATTTAGAAAAATTATATAGAAATTTATGTAATTTATGTAGTATACATATATATAAAATTCAGCTATTTAACATAAAAATTTATGCACAGTACATAGATATGCATAAAATTAATTTAGACAAATTTAATGGTTTTATAGTCACCTATAAAACTATATTTATATTGGTTTTATTATTTATATTTATATTTATATCTATATTTATATTTATATTTATTTATATAAATATTCTATATATACATATATAAAATATATAAATAATTTCTATTTCTATTGATATAATTTATATATATTTATATTTATATTTATATTTATATTTATATTTATATTTATATTTATATTTATATTTATATTTATATTTATATTTATATTTATATTTATAAGTATGGAACTTATAAATATAAATAAACGTTTTTACACATTTATATATAATTAATATTTCATTTATATGGTTGCTATACAATGTATAAAATTAATATTTATAATTATTTGATATAGTCTAGGTAATTCATTTAATTAGCATTATTATTTAAATATAATTAATATATAAAATGTTATATATAAATGTATTTAAGTTATGTAATTATTGTCGTTAATTGGGATTTGGCCCTCGCTGAGGTTCCTGGCCACGCCCCACTCTGACCACGCCCACTTTATGACCACGCCCCCGCTCTGGCCACGCCCCCACGCAGTGGCCACGCCCCCGTTCCCGCCCCCTCAACGCCCTCCTCTCCTTGTCCGCCAGGGGGCGCCCCGCCCCTCGCCGCTACCCCGGCGGCGCCGCGCGGCCTCAGCAGCCCGGCGGGTGCGCGGTGACGTCACGGCGCAGTGACGTCCGAGGCCCCGCCCCTGGCGCGGCGGCCGCAGACCCGCCGCAGCCACCGCGCCGGCGGCAGCGCAGCGAGCGTGAGGGGCCGGCCGGGCCGGGCCGAACTGAGCCGAGCCGAGCCGAGCCGAGCCGAGCCGAGCCGAGCCGAGCCGAGCCCGCGGTGCTCCCCCGTCCGCCCCGCCGGACCGTGTCCCCTTTCGTCCCGCCGGCGGCCGCGGCCCGCCCCGCGTTCCCCGCCGCATCAGGATGTCGGTGCCGGAGCCCGCCGGCGGCGAGGAGAAGCAGGCCAAGGAGAAGGAGGACGCCGAGAAATATTCCTTCATGGCCACCGTCACCAAGGCCCCCAAGAAGGTAGCGGGGGGAGCGGGGGATCACATCCTGGTCCGGGGGAGCAGCCCCGGCTGTGGCGGGGGAGGACCCGCGGTGAGGGGGGAGGCAGCCCCCGGTTGCCGGCAGGAGCCTCCTGCAGGGCACAGCCTCTGCTGGGGCACAGGGAGCAGCCCCGGCTGGGGGAGAACAGCCCGGGGTTCGGGGGAGCAGCCCCGGCTGGGGGTGAGAGCCCCCGGTCTGGGGGCCGCAGTAGCCCCCGGTCGGGGGGCCCAGCCCCGGTTGGGGTGGGGGATGCAGCCTCCGGTTCGGGGTGGGGAGCAGCCCTCGGCTGGGGGGAGAAGCCCTCGGTTGTGGGGGCGACACGACCGTGACCCGGCTCTGAGAGGAGCAGCCCCACGGGTGGGGGGCTGTGCTGGGAAAGCTGGAGCTGATCCGGGGTGATGGTCACTGGGAAGCGGGGCTTGTCCCCTTTCAGCGGCAGAGAGGGACATTGGTACCGGCGAGGGGGCTGGTGCGGTCTGGGGGTGGCAGGTTTGGGCCAGGGGGCTGCTGGCCCAGTTTGGGCTGGGAGGGAAGGGCTTGGGTACTGGGCAGAGAGGGGTCTGTACTGGGCATAACCCTGGCCTGCATAGGGGTGAGGGGAGGAGTGGTACCTGCAGGGCAGCTCCTGCGGGGCCGGGGCCAGAGCAGGGGCCTCAGCTGTGGCATAGGGCTGTAGGGGGACAGGGTGACCCCGAGAAGGGGACAGACAGGGTGGGGCCCTTGTGTGGGACTGTGGGGTGACAGGGCTTTGTGGTGGGGACAAAGCATAGGGAACCTGTTATATGGGAAGAGCCAGGAGCAGCACCCTGGAATCAGCTGTGGGTCACTCAGAAGGGTGACCGAGAGATTTCAGAATGTTGAATTTCTCTGGGGCCAGGGGTTCTGTTGGAGGTGTGGGTGGGAGCACCTTTGGGCTCAGAAGGAGGCTGCCGTGTCACCTCAGTACCCCTCCATCCCTGAAGGCATCACAGGAGCTCTGAGGTCTCCCAGTGCTGCTCCCACAATCTGTGGGGTGCTCAGATGGCACCGAGGGTGGGCGAGCGCTGGTCTTGCCACTGTAGCAGGGTGCAGGACCCCAGTGACCTGGGGATCTGGCCCCGTGCTCCGGGCTCAGTGCTGAAGTTTCAGTGCTGTCAGGGAGGCAGATCCGTGTTCCAAGCCCTGCACAGATTTGTGCAGCTGAACACTGTGTTCCCCTGGGGGCTGCAGCCGCCTGGAAGCGGTGGATGCGAAGGCGGAGCAGTCCCTGAGAATGGGAACATCCTGATTCTTTGGGGGAGTCTCTCCTGCCTGCTCTGCCACTGCTGGGACTGGGGAGCATCTGACCCTTGGGAAGGTCAGCTGGATTTAAGGTGTCTTCCCTCCCGGGGAGCAGGGGTTGGAGACTAGGCCTTGTTTATCTGGGCTGTGGACATGGCCTGGAGGAACAGCAGAGGAATGTGGGGCTGGGATCTGCCTCTTCCAGCAGTGGCTCAGCACAGCTCCAGCTCAGGGATTGTTTTTACCTTTTCATAACCATCATCTCTGTCAGAGCGAACAGCAGAAAGCTGCTCCAAGGGGACAGCAGGCTGCTAATCCTGGAGCATCCCGTGGAACCAAAATACCTGTGGTAGAAGGGAATCCATTGAGCACCCTCAGAGGCAAGTTTGCCATCCTCTCAGGGGGATGAGATGTTGTATCCCCAGAATTTTCTGATGCAGACTGGCTGTGCAGCGTGAGGAGCCTTGGTTGGACTCGGTGGCTGCTGCAGCTTTTCCTGGCTGGGTGAGGATATTGAAGGTGCCCAGAGCGACACGCGACATTTGAGGCTGATAACATCAGAGATGGGAGCGAGCTGAGCTGAGCTCAGGGAACAAATCGCTCCGGGCTCCTGTTTTCCTTGCGTGGCTAGTTCCTGCAAATAGTGCTGGGGAACAGCAGAGGCCTTGGCAGAAGGATGAAAGACCGGGGAAGGGAGAATTGCTCTCCTGAGATAAGCTGTTGAGTGCTCCCAGCTCTGATGCCTCAGAACAGGATTGCAATTAAGCCATTAAAACGCCCTTCTGATTCCCTGAAAGTCAAAGTGTTTTTTGTGCCAGCTGCCCTGGACTTGCTGGCATGGTCAGAGGCCAGTGGAGATAGTGGAGAGAGATGATTTACCAGCATGGATGTGGGCAAGATAGTGCTGTGCTGCTGAAGCACGTCCCTCCTGGGTTTTCAGGCCCTTGAACTTTGCTGATGCAGTTTGTATGAGGTGTTTGGAGATGGGGAGGGTGGGAATGTGGCCAAGCTCAGTGCAGGCTCCATCTCTTTCTGTGAATGGCTTTTCAGAGGAGCCTTAACTTGTGCTGGAGCTCGGGGAAAGTGCCAGTGTGAGCCCACAGCACTGAGTCCAGGATGTGCAGGCGCATCTTGGGTGCAACTGGAAGCACGTTGGGCCTGTGGGTGCTGTGGAAAAATTGGTGTCTCCTTGCTGGGGTCCCCTGGAGCTGGGACTCAGCCCCTGGCATTGCTGTTTCCTCAGGGACTTGTTTAAAGTGAAAAAGTGAAACAAGCAGGAGGTAAGAGATTAAGAGATTAAATACGATCAACTCCAGCTGACTCAGTGGAGGTGAAAGGAGGAATAGGGACATTTTCCCCCAAGAGCTGGGTTTTCCTGGCTCTGCCAGAGCTCCCTTTTCTCTGCAGTTTGTGGTGATTTGTCTGTCAGCATAATGACTCCAGTTTGGTCTGAACGAGGTGGTTCTTTGGCCAGCAGTGGTTTGCAGGCAAAGGTGAGCGAAGCTGATTTTGCACCTTCTCCAGCCACGGCTGTGGTGTTGCTGGGGAACACTGGGAATGCTGAGGCTGGTGGCTTACCCAGGTTTAGTGAACATGGACGTGGAGATGATGATGGCAGAACTCAAGGGCAGGTTGTGCTCCTCCAGATCCCTGTGTGCCATCACTGCTGCGTCTGGGCATCTGCTCTCCTGCCTCCCTGGAGACTGCAGGTGCCCTTGGCAGCAGTCGCTTTCCCAATCCACGTCAGCCGGGCGGGGGAGCCTTAAACTCCCAGCGAGCCAAGCTGGGGTGCCCTGGAGCGGGAAGGACACAGCGAGGGGCACCGTGCTTGCAGCAGGGCAGGGGGCTTGGCACGTGCTGTCCCTGCCTGTCACCTCACCCCGCTGTGTCCTTGTCCCGCTGGCATCGCTGTCTGCTGGGCTCCACACCTGGCTGCTGGCAGACAGATGGACACTGCAGACAGACCTTTCTCCTGCAGCATTGCTGGGCTCTGAGATGGGCTGAAGGCTCCGGTTGGGCTCTGGGGAGGTGAGTGGGTGGCACCTGCGTGCCCAGGGAGCCGCTGTGGGCGGTCGGGGCGGTGCTGTGCCCCTGCGGTGCCGGCTGGGCGGGATCCCGCGCAGCCTGTGGCAGGGAATGCTAATGCACAGCGCTGCAGCTTTGCGGTGGCAGCGAGCCGCTGCTGTGGGGGTGGCAGAGATGGAGCAGGGAAATCTGGGGAGGGGGATGGGGCGCTGTGGGGAGCTGCTGGCCCCTGGGGAGGGCTGGCTGTCCTCTCCAGAGCATCCTTCCCACTGCTGCTGTCTGCAGTGGCCTGCGCACTGCTGACCTTGCTGCAGCCAGCTGCATCCCTGCCCTGCACAGCCCCTTCCCAAAGACCTGTTCCTGCCCCACTTTGCTCTGTCGTGACTTACCCCAGGTCCCTGCAGCTCTGCCAGCCCGGGTGATACCTTCCCGTTGGGGCTGTCAGAGGGACGAGACTGCCCTTGTTTGTCCTGACAGAGCTCCTGTAGCCATTCGTTTTTCCTGTCCCTTTAATTTAATTCCTTAGAGTGGCTGCTCATAAATCCTCTGTGCCTTTGTGAGCCTGTCTGGGGCCATGGCTACCACCTCCTGTCCTGCTGTTCTGCAGGCACCGTGCACCTGGCTCTCCTCATTCCTTTGCCCAGATCTTCACTTCTTTGGTTCCTTGCTCTGAGTTTTTCCTTCTCATAATGAGGTGCCTGGGCTGGGATGAGTTGAACAGCTCATCACCCTGTATGAGATGAGGCTGGCCTTCCCTGGGTTGCAAGAAAACCCTAATAAGTGGGGAAAAAAAAGCACTAGTGTGTTTGAAGTGGAGATGAATCACTGGGGCTTGGGGCAGCCAGGTCACTCCTGGTGCTGTGTTAAATGATAGAATCCTAATTTTTTTTCTAATTTGCTCTTGGGACCTTCCCATTGTTTTGGTGTTTTGGAGGATCTCCCTGATGTCCAGAGGGGAGGCTTGTGCCAGTGCAAGGCCAGAAGACACTTAATGGAATTGTTGAACCAGAGAGGGGGAAGAAAGGAGGTTTTGGGGGTTTGATGGGTACAAACCATCTTCAGAATCATGTGCCAGAACCTTTGGCTTTT
Organism: Passer domesticus; assembly: GCF_036417665.1. Taxonomy (NCBI): domain Eukaryota; kingdom Metazoa; phylum Chordata; class Aves; order Passeriformes; family Passeridae; genus Passer; species Passer domesticus. The sequence goes on from NC_087498.1 coordinate 1,853,356, forward strand.
GCTTCCCTCTTTTCCTCCTGCATCCCTGAAGGAGGCTGGGTTTCCACTCTTATGTTGGTCCTTTGGAGATGGGAGAAGAGTTGGATATCCATTCTTCCCAGTCTCCAGAAGCATCTCTTTTCATCTTTTAATGGTGTGGGGGTGGAGACCACCCATCCTGGGAGCCCCCTTCCCCCGTGAGCTCCCAGGTCTGGAGTGTGGGAAGAGTGCTGGAGCAGGAGCACAGTGTTTTTTGACCTTCCATGAAATGCCAGGTTATATTCTGCTGGGGACTGGCCTACCACAATACTTTCTCTGGGAACAGTTTCCTCTGTGCTTTCCAGCCTGTGCAAATGTTGGAATGAGTTCCTGTGCTCCCTCCTAGGTGCTGAGGCTGGGGTATTTCACTCTGGAAATCAGGTTTTCAAGTTTTGGTTGGAGTTAATCCTTTGCAAGTGAGGATCCTGTCTGTGTTGCTCCTCTGAGGAGTTGGTGGGTGCCTCATCCTAGATTTTGGAGCAGGAAATGTGTGGAACCTCAGTGCTCAGCCTGAGGCATTTGCTTGTGCCTGGCTGTGTTTTTATCACAGGAGTTTCCTGAGGGTGACAGTCGCATTTGCAGAGGGCTCGTTATGTTTCCTGCTGAGCCCTTTGATCAGAGCTGCTTATCTGGGGCCTCTGGCTCACCTTCACTCAGCACAGGTGGTGACATTCCAGGTGACTGTCCTGGGCCGTGCTGGTGGCCCCAGGGGCCTGCAGTGCAAAGGATTTTGTGCCAGAAGTTCTCCCAGAGTAAAATTGGTGAAACCAGGGGTTAAATCTGTAAGGGGCTGGGAGAAGAGCCAGGGAGCCCCACCAAGGAGCAGCATCATGGTGACACCTCAGCAGGTTGTGTGGAGCCCCGTCCCAGGGCACTGGATAATTCCAGGGGCTTGGGCACCCTGAGCAGTGCTGGAATCCACTCTGCACATCCCTGTCTGCCCACATCATCCCTGCAGGCTTCCCTGGCCTGGTTATCCCTTGGGAATGGGTGCTCTGGGACATCTTGATTGATGGCCCAAAGGTCCAAAGAGGAAGCTGCTAGTCTGGAAATGGTTTGGTTGGAAGGGACCTTAAAGATCACCCAGTTCCACCCCCTGCCATGGCAGGGACACCTTTCACTGTCCCAGGTTGCTCCAAGCCCTGTCCAGCCTGGCCTTGGACACTTCCAGGGACGGGGCAGCCACAGCTGCTCTGGGCCCCCTGTGCCAGGTCCTCCCCACTCTGACAGGGAAGAATTTGGGCTGTTTTTTTGGCAGCTGCTCTCCCCCCGTGGGTTCTGTGCCTGTGAGACAGCAGGATACGGAAGCTGAGGCCAGTCCTGCCTTTTGGAGCTGCCCTCACTGCCCTGTTGACTTGGGCTGCTTGAACTGTGAATTTTAATTACACTTTGGGATCAATACGGTGGCCTTGGCAACGAGCTTATTGCTGCTGCAGAATCTGTTTACCTCAGGTTGGTGACAGCCAAAGGACTGAGGTGGCCGAGGACATGATGTTCCAGCTCCTTGAACAGGCTGCATTGTAATTCGGGTGAGGCTCCCACAGCCCTGGGAGCTGGGTGCAGCTTCCCCTTGGCTGCCCCCACAGACCTGGAGCTGGCTGGCAGCGCCCGTTCCTGCCTGCCTGAGGAGCTGCCTGCACTCAGGAGCCAGGATCTGGGTGGGAGCTGCTGGAGCCTGGTTTATCTGTGTGCTGTGGGTGGAAGGGATCACTCCTTCTGGCCTTTTTCAGTGAGAAGAAGTGGGCAGCCTGGAAAAGGAGGCTCCTTGGGGCTTTGCCTTCCTGAAATTCATGTTTCAGTGTCCTCCTTCCAGATGAGGGTGAGGTTCAGCCTGTGTCTGCTGTTTTCTGCCTCTGCTCCTTTCTCCTCCCAACAGGGAGCTCTGGATCTCACACATTCCTGCACTGTGGGGAGAATTTTGCATCCAACCTGGGCATGTTTTGGAGCGAGAACATCTGGCTGATCCCTGTTGACCTTGGAGCTGTCAGCATCTTGCAGGCAGCACAGTGTCTCCTACATTAACTAACCCCTTGTCCAAATATTCTCTGAGCTTGCCATGGCCACAAAGAAATCACTTCCATCCCTCCTGCCTCCTTTAAAAGAAATGGGCTTCATGGAATCAGCCCTGTTTGCAGGAAGAGGTTGGCTTTGCTCTGATACAGCTCTGATGTTTGTCCATCCTGGTGGTGATTCCTCAGACTCCTGAGCAGGGAGGAGCCCTTGCTGAAGCCTGAGGTTTCTCCTGCTTTGCCTCTCTCCAGATGCATCAAAATCTAAGTAACTTCCAGGGCTGAAAAAAGTCTATTGGTAAATGAGGAATGGGCAGCTCTAGTGGAAATAGCACTGTGAGGGTCTTTGGGAGTCAGGGCAGGGAGAGGATGGATTTCCAGTTTTCCAGGGCAGGCTGCTCCTGTTTCCATGCTGATCCTGAGGGGTGTTTTCCCTTAAAGCTGTGACACAGGGATGGAGGATCAGCTAAGGGTACCTGAGAATAGCTGGGGCCTCTCCTGAGTGGGTTTTGCTGTTTTGGTTTTTGAAAGAGCAGTAGAAGTCCTGGAATGCTGAGATTCCCCAAGGCAGTTTGGGGGGAGAAGGGGAGGCAGGTGGGGTGCCCAGAGTGCCAAGGAAAGTGATTCCTCCCCCAAAACATAGAGGCTGCTTTAGGATTATGGAGCAGAAGTTTGGCGTTCTCAATAAGTTGTTTTGGGTTTTTTTTTGTGGTGAACCCTCCCTGCAGACCATGAGGTGTTGCTGAAGGAGCTTTTTGATAGTGTTTCCAAGTGTTCCCTTGGTCTCATACAACTGTGCTTGGAGAGGCAGTTTCTAATTAGTTTAAAAATTGATGCTAATTAAAGCTGATTCCCTCTCAGCTCTGACACACAAACACATTTTTCCATGGGCTTCCAGCTCTGCCAGCTAGCCTGTTGGAGGCCAGCAGTCCTCACATTGCCCCATAAGCTGCTGGGAGTGATTTAACCCCCAGTCATGGAATAGGGAATGGTTTGGGTTGGAAGGGCCCTTAAAGCTCAGTTCCTCCCTCTGCTGTGGTTCCCAAGGCCTGTCCAGCCTGGCCTTGGACATTTCCAGGGATCCAGGGGCAGCCCCAGCTGCTCTGGGCACCCTGTGCCAGGGCCTGCCCACCCTCACAGGGGGAGATTCCTTCCCAGTATCCCATCCATCCCTGCTCTCTGGCAGTGGGAAGCCATCCCCTTGTCCTTGCAAGGGCATGACCTTGTATTGCCTGTGCAGTTCTTCCAGTGTGGTAACTCCAATTAATACAGGTTTTCCTCCTGCCCAGACCCATGCTGTGCCATAGGCTGGGTGGGCACTGGGGAGGAATCCAGAGGTGAGAAATCTGGGGTGGCTTTAGACCAGTTGCTGTTTGCCTGTTCATGGGGATTATGGGGTTAACCTGAGACATGACCCAAGTTCACTGCCCTTAGGGATCCCAGACATTGGACTTGTGCTGTTCCTGCCGGGAAGGAGATATCCCTGTGTGTTTCAGGAGATATCCCTGTGTGTTTCAGGAGATATCCCTCTCTGTTTCAGGAGATATCCCTGTGTGTTTCAGGAGATATCCCTGTGTGTTTCAGGAGATATCCCTCGGTGTTTCAGGAGATATCCCACTCCATCAAAGCCAGGCCCAAGCCCTTGCCTCGATTCCTGCAGTCCAAGGGCTAGATCCCTCCTTATCTGCTAGTGTGGAGCTTTCCCTCTGCTCCTGCTGGAGCACACCTTTGACCTCCAGGTGTTTATGAGGCAGATTTATCCCCAGTTACTATTTAACGCTCAAAATCACATTTCTTTTATTGAATGCCTGCTTCTGTTTATTTTTCCTTTAATTGGCATTTATAGTGATTCCCATCATGACTGAAATCTTGTGGTGATTTCCAACCTAGTAACCTTTGGAATGGGTCTCTTTCTTTCCTGGTGTTTCTTTTCCTCTGCTGAGTTTTGAGATTCCTGTGGAAGTCCTTAATTCTCCTCTTGGACTCACAGAAACTTGATTTTTTTTTAATTTTTTTTATTTTTATTTTTCCTCAGTGCTTAACCCAACCAGCCTTTCCCTGGCAGTGGAAGATGGATGTTGGGATCAGGGCTTGGCTGGTTTGTTTTGCCAGAACCTCAGTGCCCTTTTACTTCTTCACTGGGAACAGTGTAAAGGTTTCCAGGTGGAGATTTGGCTGGGATTCCTGCTCGGGGAGTTGGCAGGGACAGTGCCAGGCAGGTCTGTGCCTCTAGGGAGAACAGCCTGCCCTGTGAGCCCTCTGGGAGTGGAGCTCCACATCCAGGAGCACCAAATTCCACACAGCTGTGCTTCCATGCACAGAGCAGCAGCCTCGGGGAGCTCTTCCAGCTGTGATGTCTCAATGGAGCACTTGGGGTTTCTTCTAAAAGGTGGGGGAGCCACCAGCAGAAAGTTCTCCTCCTGCAAAGGCCACACCTGGAGCAGAAGCAGGGCCTTCTTCCTGAGGGTTGTTCACTTCCAGCTCTCGCAGAGCCCTTGGTGCTCAGGCTGTGGAGGACCAGGAGGTGCTTGCTGAGCAGCTTTCCTGCTCTTCCAGCATCCCTGTGGAATGGTGGGGTGGAGCAGTGGGCACAGCTGGGGAAAATCCCCCACCATGGGCTCTGGCTGGGGTTTTGTTTGCTGCTGGGAGGATTTGAGCTGGGAATCTGGTGGTTCTTCCATGGGTTGGCCGTAGCCTGATGTGAATTTGTGGAGCCCTTTGCCATCCAGGTTTGCACTGGCATGTGTGACCAGAGCTTGGGGGTGGGAAAATTGGATGATTTGAGTCACAGAGCCAAATTCACCTCCAAACCCTCCTCTCCCCAGTGAGGGGGTGAGGATGGTGAGTTGTCAGGGTGAGAGTCTTGCTGGTCCCGATGCCCCATCCCTCTTCTCCAGGTACCTTGTTTTTCCTTTCCTTCCATCCTTAAGGAATGCTGTGATCCAGAAATACCCTACAGGCTGGAAAATCTCCCAAGAAAAGAACCCTAGAACCATCCCTGTCTGCCTTGCTGATTCCCACCCCAAAAATCCGTGTCCTGTTGGATTGTGGAGCAGGAGCTGTGTGTCCCCTGTGTCCAGCCTCATGTCTAGACTCTGTCCTGTGGGAACAGGGGCTGGCTCTCCCAGCCTGGTAGCAGAGCAGAGGGGCCCGAGGACGGGGCAGCCCAGTCCTCCAAACAAACCCAGCGCCCTGGCATGGCCACAGTGGGCATGGGGCCAGCTGCAGGGGCCAGCACAGGGACACACGCTGGGAGCGCTGGGAACCTGCAGCTGGTGGGTTTGGGATGACCTCAGGGAAGCAAACGTGGCAGTAGCTCTTTTCTCCCAGTCAGGAAGCTCAGCGTCCCGCCAGGATCTGGGTGGCTGTGAAAACAGCATGTAAGAGTTCCGTCCTTTCTCTGAGGAGCTGGCTCAAGCAAAGCTGCTCCTCTCTTCTTTTTGACCTGGAATGAAGGGGAACACTGGTTATCTGACTTTGTTTCCCCTCTGCTGATGAGGCTGAAGGGCCTCATTCCTTGGGATGCCTCTGCCCTCCCTGGATGCTGCGCTGAGTCGCTTCTGCAAATCATTGGATTAGAACAACTTGTCCTTTAGAAATGCCTGACCCAGCTCCTCCTCAGGAAGAACCAGCAGCTCTCTGTCCTTCTGCAGATAGGGAATCCTTGGAGACTGAAACCTGAAGGTGCCCATCTCCAGGTGGGCAAAACCCAGCCCTGCTCCGAGCTGCTGCTCCTGTCTCATGTGGAAGCAGGGCTGCTGAGGAGGAGGATGTTTGTTTGAGCTGTAAAACATTCCTTGTCTGGCTGAATTTCCAGGGATGACAAAGAAATGATGAACTTAAAAGACAGGTCACGTCAGGGCTGCCTTGGCAGCACGGTCATCCAGCAGTGCCCTCCAGCCTCTGCCAGGGAGCTTTTGTTTGGGAGAACATACAGAATAAGGGGAACTGGCTGCATTGAATAGTCCTGATCCCTGCTGCTGGTTTTCTGCAGCCAAAGGAAGGGTCCCAGGACTGGATCCTTCCAGGCTTCTTCTGGGAGAACAGAAGTGAGTTGCAGAGTCTCTTCTGCCTTAGAGGTGGCTGTGTGGCTGTAGGAACGTGCTCTGCTCCCATTTTCCCTCCCTGGGCAACTGTGCTGTGTCCTCACATCCACCGATGTCAGCCTTGGAAGTCTGGAGGGTTTTAGATGGTTCATTGCTTCCTGCTTATTTTGGGTGATGTGTGGAGCCTGCTGCTGTCCCCACTCCACTTATCCAGGACAAAAGTGGCTGGGAGGACACTTTTCCCATGGCTGCATTTGTGCCGATGCTTGTGTTTTCCCTAATAATAAATAATAATAAAGGATTGCTGAAGCAAACCTGGGGGTGCTAGGAATAGAGCCTGGAGCTGCTTCCCAGCCTGTGTCCTTTCCCCTGTGGAGCCTGTGCATTGATGAGCCATGTCAGCTGTGAGTTGGTGGATGCTTTCCAAAATCTCTGTTCCTTCCACAATCTGCTCCCGCTCTACCCCAAGGCTGCATGGGATGCAGTCAGGGATGTGTAGTACAATAAAGGAACTTAAACGACCTCTCTAGATCTGTTCTGGGAATGGAAGTAGTGTTAAAATGAAAAGTGGGATTGTCCTGTGCAAGAGGGACGTGCTGGGCTCCTGGAGTTAGGGAGTGGAATTTTCTTTCTCTGTCAGCTCCAAACACTGCTCCCCTGGCTGACCACAGGGGAGGTGCTTGGGATCAGCCATGGAGGATGGCACACCCTGCAGTCATGAGCTGCCAGTTTGGTGAGGTGGTACCAATCCAGACCTGCAATCTGTTTGCCCTCCCTGTGTCGTAATAATTAAACAAATGAGGCTGTGTGTGCTGGGGACACTTGAGTTGCCCCACCACTGTTCTCAGTGGATTTATCCTTATGCCCTGGAGAGAAGCTTGTTCAGGCTGGTCTTCAGCTTCCTGGTGGTTTGGGATGCTCTGGGCAGTGTGGCCAAATAGGGTGGACAGTGCTCCCTCAGCTCCAGCCCTGGAAAGGATTTGAGCTGAACATGAGTGGCTGTTGTTGGGAAATGTCAGATCTGCCTGGAAATGGGCACAGTGGCTTGGCTGGTGTGACTGGGAGCAGGCAGTGCCCAGTGAACCTCTGGAAGAACTTGGCAGGAGATCATGGATCCTGCTGTTTTCCTGCAGAACATATCCCCAAATCCCTGCTGTTCTGAGTGAGGAACTGCTCATTTGGCCCCTTGGGTCTCCAGTCCCTTCTCCTCCTTTTCCAGGCAGCGATGCTGAAAACCCCTGGCTTCATTCCTGTGCAGGGAAATGGGTGCTGTCTTGTTTTCCCTACTTGACCATGAATTTCTGGGATGAAAAAATATTTTCCTTGCTCTTAAACCCTTGTGCTCCACCCGGTTGGAAAAGCTGCTTCCAGCAGGACGAAGTTTGGGATGCGATTCATGCCCGTGCTCTTGAGAGCTGCACAGCCCCAGTCCCGCTGAGCCAGGGACAGCCCCCAGCTGGGAATGCCGTTCATTCCAGTTCCCATGACAGGCAGAGGGATTAGGAGATTTTCTCTGTCTCCTTAATGCAGCTCGAGCTGCGGGCACGTGGAGGGCGCTGGTCACGCACCTCGCTCTGCTCGGGAGCCCTGCCCCAGCTCCCTGCGCTGCCGCCGACACAGCGGGGATTGCCGGCTCCGAGGGCTTGGATGTTCCCATGGTTCCTCAGGTTTGGGTGCTGTTCCCGGTGTTTGATGATAATTTTAGCCAGGGCAGATTTTGCTAAGCTGGGGAGTTCAGCTGAGCCCTGGTAAAGCTACGGCAGGGATTACTGCGGGTAATTCAGCACTTGGTTTGTTTAGCGCTTGCTTTTTCTCTTCCCTTGGATTCAATCCCCTCGTTCCCATGTTTCTAAACCTGCTGTTTCTCTTGCAGGGTGGGGTTGTGCCTCAGAGCTGGCTCAGCACTCGCAGCTGGAGCCCTGAAGGGGAGGTGGATTGTGTGGGATGTTGTGGGACTGGGCAGTGCAGCATCCCTCTATCCCATCCTCTCTTTTCCACTGCATCCCAAAGGAGCTTTGCTCCATGAGACCATCCAGGCAGCAATTCCCTGAAGGGAATTGCCCTGTCCCAGAGCACACACATCCTGGATGCTGCAGGCCAGGAGAGATCTGCACCCTGGGCTGGAGCACTGTGCTTTGTTTTTTCACTCCTGGGTCACCTCTTCCCTGGAAACCTTTCCCTGAGATGCAGAAAATTCCTCAGCTAACACTTTAAGCTGTTTTAATGCCAGCAGCTGTTTTATGGGGAATGTTTTTTTATACCCTCTGGTTTGATGAGTTGTCAGAGGAAGAGCTTGATGTGAAGGCATGGAAATCTTGTGTCCTGAAATTGCTGATGTTTTTTCCTCCTTGGAAGTGCCCATGAGCAATATACTGGCATGGAAGTAGCACAAGCCTATCCCAGGCTGTGTGGGGAAGATTGATCCCAGGAATAGACCTTGAACAAATTCCAGCAACATCATTCCTTGTTGGGAATCCTGCCAGCTCCTGCCACACACCCTGAGCACAATATTGGTACCTGCCTGGAAGTGCTTCTATCCCAGAGCCAACTTCCCTGTGGGGGTTGTGGTGGACTCTGGATCCTCCCTCTGCTCTCCCATGGGGATGGAGGTTTCAATGCCCTCCAGGTCCTCCCTCAGATTTCCCTTGGAGATGAGGGTTGTGGTCTCCTCTGCATCCTCTGCTCTCCTGTGGGGATAGGGTTGGGATGCCCTCTGGATCCTGCCCTCTGCAACCTCCCTCTGCTCCCTGATGGGGATGGAGGTTGTGGCACCCTCTGGATCCTCCCTCTGCACCAAATGACCTCAAACAATTGCAAAACCAAACCTCCTATCTCCATTTATCCTTCCTATTCCTTCCACTAATACAAACTAAAGCAGTTTGCCTCAGAATCCAGCTGCAGTCTGCTGGGAAGTCTAGTCAGGGAAGCAGGTACTGGGCTGTGCTGTGTCCAGGATGGAGGAGCTGCCTGGAAACCTTGCAGCAGCACCCACATGAATGCCTGGGATGCTTGGCTGGGTGTGGTGATGGATGTCTCTGTGCCAGTCGGTTCCTGGAAGGGATGCTGGAGTCCCACATCATCCCTCCTGCCCTCCCTTGGAGTGAGCCAGGGGTTTCATGCCCCCTTGTCCCTTCCCAGGTGGAATACCATGCTGGTTTTGGCCCATCTGCTGTGGGATTCTGTAGGATTGTGGCAATGCTTTCCAGCCCAAAAAGCTGTACTGGTGCTGCAGCCACCCCAGCTCCAGCCTGTGCAGATTCCTCCTTTCTGGAATGGATCATTTCAACGAAATGCTTTCATTCTTCTCCCCTCTGAAGGCTGTTTTCTGCATCAAAGCTCCCAGGGAGCTTTTGGGATGGCTGTGGCACTGAAAGCCCCTCCTTGTGGCTGCTCTGGGCTGTCTCTTTCCATCATCTTGATTTCTCTAGGACTCCTCTCAAGGTCTCCTGGGTCTCGGGGATGCTTTGTTAATCCCACTCCCTGCCATGACGTCTCATCCCTGTTAAATGGCAAAATTAAATCCTGCAGCGACGTGATCTGAGTGAAGGGGCCGTGCTGGGGTTCTTTGTCAGGGTCTCCTGCATGGCAGCAGGGAGGGGGCTGCAGGCTGGGGTTGCTGGTGCTTTCCCTCATTCCCTTTCATCTCCCTTGCCTTTCACTGGCAGGAGCAGCAGTAAGGCCCTTTGCTGGCTGCTCACTCGGGGTGAGCGCAGCAGCTGAGCAGTTTTGGGTTATTTTTCCTCTCTTTTTGGCCCAGCACAGTTAAATTTGATGATCTGGTGGAAGGTGCTGGAGCCTTGAGTTGCCTCTGGCTGAGAGAGGTGGCTGTTTTGGGGGTTCTATTCCAATGGAAACATCTTGTCCTGCAGAGGAGGCTGAAAGCCAATGCAATGTCAACTTCTTTTTGTTGAAATGTTCTCTCTTGCTGAGGTTTTTTCCTGTGCTTTTAGTGTCAGTTTTGGAAGGATGTGCAGTGTTTTTAACCTGTGGGATGCTCTGCTCCTGGGGAAGAGCCTGGAAGCTCCAGGGATCTGTTGGGACCACCCCAGCTTTCTTGCTGCTGCATTTTTGGGCAGAAATCTGCTGGGATCAGTTGGGACAGGAGCTGTGGGAGCAGGGGCTCTGTCTCCACATGGGATGTGGGGTTGTACAAGGAATGTGGTTCCTGAAGGAACCTTAGGGAGCTGGGAAGGGATTAAAGGGGATGTTTCAGGGTGCTCTTTTTATCTTCACATATTGTGTCAGATTTGCAGGGTGACAAAAACCTGGTGGCAGCTGTTTCAGGCAGAGGAAGGGATTTAATTTTTGGCATCCGTAGCCTTGTATTTGGTGCTGTTAATTTTTGTGGACTGAAGGGATCCACGGGTCCCTGTAGCTTGGGGAGGTGCCATGCCCTGAGGATCACCTCCTGATTTAGCACTTCTTTCCTTTGCTCCCAGCAAATCCAATTTGCAGATGACATGCAGGAGTTCACCAAGTTCCCGACCAAGACGGGCCGTCGGTCCCTGTCCCGCTCCATCTCCCAGTCTTCCACCGACAGCTACAGCTCTGGTAGGTGCCAGGTCCTTGTCCTCTCGTGTTCCTCTCAAAAACCCAGTGTGGGTGCTGCACTGAATGTGCTGCTCACACCCTGTGGCAGGATTTGTGCTGCTGTTTGTACTTGGGTGCTGGGGGAATGATTCTAGGCATTCCCGAAGCTCAGGCATTGATTGCCAGTTGATAATCCTGTTACCTCTGGGCTGTTCTAGAGAAAAAGAGTGCAAAATTCCTTCAGGGTGTTGGCTTTCCTTAGGGGATTGGTAGTTTGAGCTGGGAAGGGAAAAAGAGCAGAAAGCTGAAGGGTAGGAGGTTCCTGGGTTCCTAAGGCCTGGCATAACACTCATTCATTCCTCTTGTGGTTTAGCTGCCTCGTACACAGACAGCTCTGATGATGAGGTGTCCCCCCGAGAGAAGCAGCAAACCAACTCCAAGGGCAGCAGCAATTTCTGTGTGAAGAACATCAAACAGGCAGAGTTCGGGCGCCGGGAGATTGAGATCGCCGAGCAAGGTACGGAGTGGATTGTGGGGCTTCTGGGGCCTGGGGCAGTCCTGGAGACCAGGAGCTGAGGAGTGGCAGTTCCCACTCCTGCTGCAGCCTTGGATATCCTGTTCCTCCCCCAAATCCATTATGGAACAGTGAGATGTGCCAGCATATGTTGATGCTGTGTCCCATCCCTTTTCTCACAGGAGCAGAGCTCTTGCTGGGTTTAATGTTTTGTTGGCTATGGATGGACAAGGATTTTGTAACACTTTCAGAGATATGAAAGCTGAAAATTCCACCCCTTCCTGTGGGGGTGGTAGGAAGCTGAATTACCATTTCCAGTGGGGTGATTGGATAACTCTCCTTTTAGAAGGGGAAGATAATCCAGACACATCTAGAGAAGCTCTTCTGAGATGTGGCAGCTCTGTTTTCAAGTTCAGGTGCTTCACCTGCTGCCAAAGGGCTGGTGACTGTCCTTAGGGGCATTCCCCAGGTAGTGCCAGTCCCAGACCCCTCCTTGCCTCTCTCCTTGTCCCTTGGTCAAGTGACAAATGACACTGGTGTTTTGGTCCTGTTTTGCACAGACCTGCCAGGCCAGGGATGAGGAGTTTTCTCCCTGCCTGTGTAACAGCTTCAGCAGAAATTTTGGGGCTGGAGGTATCCTGGGAGGCCCTGAAAGGAGGGGAGCTGTGTCAGAGAGGGGACCCTGCAGGCTGAACCAGCATTAAAACCTCTCTTCCTTTTGCAGACATGTCTGCTCTGATTTCGCTCAGGAAACGAGCCCAGGGGGAGAAGCCTTTGGCTGGAGCTAAAATTGTGGGCTGTACCCACATCACAGCACAGACTGCAGTGAGTGGCTGCTTATCTGGGGGGCCTGGGCTGGGACATCAGCTTTTCCATGGGGAAGAAAGTTCTTTATCTCCTGGAATGGGGGAAGGCACGTTCAGTTGAGTCTGGGTGCGTTTTGGGAACGTTGTGCTGGTGGCGTTTCGTTCTTCTGCCCATCACTGCAGCCTGCCCTCATGCCAGGGGCATCCCTGATCCCCAGGGCACCCCTGGCCCCAGGGCACTGCAGGTGCCCCTGACCCCTGGGACGGCCCTGCCCCTGGGGGCACCCCTCACCTCTGGGGCAATCCTGACCCCTCCAGGACACTGCTGGCACCTGGGGCTCCCCTGACCCCCAGGGCACCCCTGACCTCTGGGGCACTCCTGACCCCGGGGACATCCCTGATCCCTGGCTTATCCCTGTCCCCTGGGGCACCTCTGGCCCTCAGGACAACCCTGCCCCTCTGGGGCACCCCTGACCCCGAGGACACCCCTGTCCTGTAGGGCTCCCATGATCCCTGGAACGCCCCTATCCACTGGGACATCCCTGTCCCCCGGGTTGTCCCTGACCCCCAGGACACCCCTGTCCTGTGGGGCTCCCATGATCCCTGGAACACTCCGTTCCCCCGGGACATCCCTGTCCCCTGAGTTGTCCCTGTCCCCCAGGCCACCCCTGTCCCCTGGATTATTCCTGACCCTCAGGGCATCCCTGACCCCCGGGACACCCCTGTCCCCTGGGTTACCCCTGACCCCCGGGACACCCCTGTCCCTGGGTTATCCCTGACCCCCAGGACACCCCTGACCCCCAGGACACCCCTGTCCCCTGGGTTACCCCTGACCCCCAGGACACCCCAGTCCCCTGGGTTATCCCTGACCCCCGGGACACCCCTGACCCCCAGGACACCCCAGTCCCGGGCCCCCCTGAGCCGGCCCCGCTGTCCCGCAGGTGCTGATCGAGACGCTGTGTGCCCTGGGGGCGCAGTGCCGCTGGTCTGCCTGCAACATCTACTCCACCCAGAACGAGGTGGCCGCGGCCTTGGCAGAGGCTGGTGAGTGCAGCAGGGCCCCTCCTGCCTCCCTGGCCTCGCCCAGGGGAATCTTCCAGGGAACTTCGTATTTCGTTTGTGTATATTCTGTTTGGTATTTATATAGTTCTATTCTATATTTATGGAAAATTTATATTTACTATAATATACAACAATATAAAAATTTGTATTAAAATTATAAAATTATAATTTATATTTAGAAATATTTTATACTACGTATATAAAAATATAAATAAATATTTAAATAATATATAATAAATATTTATACATTGGCATAAAATATGCAATATGAATACATGTATAGATAATGCTTATAGATACATTTTGTATAAAATATAAATAAAATAGGTATAAGATATAAAAGAATAAAAAATAAAAACAAATATACAATTATGAAAACATAAAATATATTTTAATTTTATATTTAACCATATTTTAATTCTATTTTATTTATTTTTATGCTGTTTAAAATTAAACAGTTAATAGTAGTATTGCTACATTAATTAGTACTAATAGTATTACTACAACAATAACTACTATAAGTTATTGTTAGTAGTATTGTTTCCTTACTATTTATTTATTATTATATCTTTGTGTTTCATTATTTATTTTAATTTTTTTAAATGTTGTATTTCTGTTTTAGGGAATTAATATTTTGGGGAATATCTTCTAGGGAGGGATGGGCAGGTCTGATCCTGCTGTGGGCAGTGATGTGCTCTCTGCATGGCCCCTGGCTCTCGTGTCCGTGTGTTCCTGGAGCTGGCCAAGCAGCAGAGAGCTCTGCCACACCCAGCCAGCTCCAGGGGTGCTCCTGTTCCTGCAGGTGTGGCTGTGTTTGCCTGGAAAGGGGAGTCAGAGGATGATTTCTGGTGGTGCATTGACCGCTGTGTTAACGTAGATGGCTGGCAGGCCAACATGGTAAGGAGTCTTCTCCAGCCCTTCCTCTTCCTCCCTTCCACCCTGGGGCTGTTCCTGGGAGCCTGCTGACCTTGAAAGGGCCTTTGACCCCCAGCAAAGGGGGGCTCTTGGAGAGCAGCAGCTGGAGATGAGCTGGGAACAGCCATGGGAATGTCCTGAGTGGGCACATGCCAATGGCAAGGGGGCAGCTCCTGGTGGAGCTCCCATGAGCCAAGGAATGGAACCTGTTCCCCCTGCAGGAGCTGCCCCAGCCACTCCTCTCTCAGCACAGGAGCCTTCTGCCCTCTGCCTCCCAAAGCTGGGCTCTCCTTTCCCTTGGCAAAGCCGATGTCCCCCTTGGTGAATGGTCTGTGGTCACCAGGGATGTGTCCGTGGGCCAGGACACCTCCCACAGCCTGTCCTCTCCCGTTTGCTTTCAGAGCAGCAATGTGGTGGTGTCCTGGGCTCAGCCTAGTTAGTTAGATCTGCCTGTGGTCACCTTTGCAGGCTGCAGAGCAATAGCAGAGGCAGGAAATTCTGTTAGGCTCCAGCAGCTCCACACAGGGGTAAGGAAGCTCAGGGTTTTAGAGGCGACCCCAAGTTGCAGGCACCTAGGGGAACCCAGGAGTCCTGGCCCCCAGCCTCTGCCCAGACAGCCCCTCCAGCAGTGCCTGAAGATGCTTCTCCAAATCATTTCCCCATCCTATCCTCAGCCAGTGCATTTCCCAGTAGGAGGCCTGACCACTCCCTGTTCTTCCTTGCCTGTTCTAGATCCTGGATGATGGTGGGGACCTGACCCATTGGGTTTATAAGAAATACCCCAGCGTGTTCAAGAAGATCCGAGGGATTGTGGAGGAGAGCGTGACAGGCGTGCACAGGTGGGAGCTTTGGGAAGGCAGATCCAGAGATCTCAGGGAGTTGCTGCTGTCTGCTCTGACCTGCCTCTGCCCTCTCCCAGGCTGTACCAGCTCTCCAAGGCTGGGAAGCTCTGTGTCCCAGCCATGAATGTGAATGACTCTGTCACCAAGCAGAAGTTTGACAACCTGTATTGCTGCCGGGAATCCATCCTGGATGGGTGAGTCCAGCTCTTTTCCCCACTGGCACTTCCACACGGGTGGGTTTGGCTGCAGCTGCTTCTTAAGCAGAGATCAGGCTCTGCTGCTTTGACCTGGTTTTGGGCTTGACTGATCCCAACACAGGTCTCTCTCTGTCCCCCAGCCTGAAGAGGACCACGGATGTGATGTTTGGAGGGAAGCAAGTGGTGGTTTGTGGTTATGGGGAGGTGAGTTCTGTGAGCTGTGCTGGCCTCCCCCAAGCTCAGCATCCTGCAATTCCCTGTGCAGAGGCCACTTGCCCTTGCTATAAGGAATAGATCCAACCTGGTGAGCGATAACCAGGGAAATCTTGCTGGAATCTGCTGGGAGGATGGAGATCAGGGGTCAGGTTTCCCAGTTTGCTGCAGATGAACTGGGCTGCACAGCTGACAGTTGCTGGGAACACTGGCCTGAATTACAACTATCCACGGGTACGCCCATCTGCTGTCCCTGGCCCAGGTTCAGCATCCAGCCTGGCTGTCACTGAGCAGGGCAGGCAGCTTCTCCCTGGGAATAATACTCTGGCAGAGGGAAATTGTATAATGAGCTTGTAACTGATTCTACCCTGGAAGGGCTGGAGCTGGGAGCTGCCACCTTCCCTCCATCTGTGCACGTCCGTGTGGGTGTTTATCTTCCAGCACTCTGCAGGGACTGGCAGGAGCTGCAAAGGCTCTTCCCAGCCGGAATTTGCTCCCTAATTTATTTAGGCACCAGTGGAGCCCAGCTTTGCTTGACCAAGAGACTGTGCTGGCTCTCACCGAGTGCTCTGGGCTGGTGCCTGATTGTCCAGGCAGGAGATGTGCTGGGCATTGTTGTCTCCAGAGTCTGTCCTAACCTTTGCTAGAGTTCTTCACAACAGGGAAGTCAGAGAATCCCAGACTTCCAACCCATATTTGTGGTGGAAGGGAACTTCAAACTCATCCAGTTCCACTCTGTGCCATGGAAAGGGACACCTTCTGCTAGACCAGGGTGCTCCAAGCCCCACCCAACCTTGAACACTTCCAGGGATGGGGAGCCACAGCTTTTCTGAGAAGTCCATTCCAGTGCCTCACCACCCTCACAGGGAAGAATTCCTTCCCACTGTCCCATCTAACCCTGCCCTCTGGCAGTGGGAAGCCATTACTCCTTTTCCTGTCACTGTCCCTTGTCCAAAGTCCCTCTTCAGCTCTCCAGAAACCCCTTCAGGCACTGGAAGAGACTCTAAAGTTTTGCTGTAGCCTGCTCTCCTCCAGGCTGAGCACCCTTAGCTCTCCCAGCCTGTTCACCCTGACTGGTTTCCCCTTTGGACGTGAGTTGAGTCCCAGCCTGGGTGTGTTCAGTAGACCCAAGGCTGGAGTTGGGTGATAAGTGAGGGTCACTCTGGAAATGTTTTTGGTCCAGCACCTTGCTGGTCACAAAACAAGTCTGAGTAGAGTCTGTGCAGCAGAGCCAAGTATTGGTGTGGGTTGGTGATGTGGAGAGTTGGACTTAGTTTTAATTTTCCACTGAGGGGAGGGAGCAAGTCTGAGATGCTGTTGCTGGAGCCCTGTGCTCCCTATGCTGATGTGGCAGCATGGGATGGAGGATCTGTCCCCTGAGGAGTGCAGGATAGCTCTGAAATCCTGTAGCTTAAAGGCAAGGGGGCAGTGTGTGCTCCTCTAAGCTAATTCCTAGAGGAATTTAATTCCTGCTTGGAGAAAGGCTCCTGCAATGCTGGGGCTGCACAAGCTGTGAGAGCGTTGTGTTGGGAAAACTCCTGTCATGGGTATTTCCAGCTGGGGCAGCCACAGCACTGGCTGTCACCACTGGGGAGAATTCCTTCCCAGTATCCTGTCTAATCCTGCCCTCTGGCAGTGGGAGGCTGGTGGCCTTGTGGGGGAGCTGGGCTTGTGGCAGTTGTGCCATTCACCAGGCACATCCTGAGCTGTCCCTGGCATTGGGCAAGTGGCTGGGATGAGGATCTTCCAGCGTGGGATGGGCCTGGGCTGTTTGGGGCAGGGACTGTGGCACTGGTGGGTGTGTGTCCTGCCTCACTGATCCTCTGCCTCGGCAGGTTGGGAAGGGATGCTGTGCTGCCCTGAAAGCCCTGGGAGCCATCGTGTACGTCACCGAGATCGACCCCATCTGCGCTCTCCAGGCCTGGTAAGGTGCTCCCATCTGCTCTCTCTGCTCTTCCAAAGCCTGCCAGAGATGGAGTGAAGCCAGGGGGATCTGTGGTGCATTTTGGAGAACATGCACCTTATGGGGGTGTGATGGGGAAGGGCTTGGGCAGCTTTCAGGGATGGGGTACTGGGCAGAAGGTGCTCACTGGCTGCTTTGGGGAGGCTGCTCAGACCTCTATGCCACACATTCCTGGCTCATCCAACATTTCCAAGAGTGGGTTGGACATGCCAAGTGTTGCACAGCTCTCCCTTGTGGCACTGGTGTCCCTGGAGGGGTACAGGAGAGTCCGGGCTGCAGCCAGAGCAGTTTGGAGCTGCTGAGTTCCCGCATGGCCTGGGGCAGAGAAGAAACAAGCTTCTCCTCCTCATGATAGTCCCTATTCCCTTTTTTTTTGCCAGCATGGATGGATTTCGGGTGGTGAAGCTGAGCGAAGTAATCCGTCAGGTGGATGTTGTCATCACCTGCACAGGTAGGGACAGACGAGGCTGGAGCAGGCTGAGGAGCATCCTTCCCAAGGGGGGTCTCAAGGGGGCTGGGAATGGAGGACATTTCACTGCTCTGTGCTCCTAATTTTCCACAACAGCTGGGCTCTGATTTGCTGTATGACCACAGTCCTGCCCCAGAGCAGAGGGACGTCTTGGACACGTGTTCTCGGGGTATTTTGGGATCTGCTAGAGCCTGGTTAATTCATGGAGCAAAGATCAAAGATTTGGGCACTGCCCAGGCTCCCCAGGGAATGGTCACAGTCCCAGTCCTGCCAGAGCTTTAGGGGTGTTTGGACAATGCTCTCAGGCACAGGGTGGGATTGTTGGGACCCTATGCAGGGTCCAGGAGTTGGACTTGATGACTCTTGTGGATCCCTTCCAGCTCAGGATATTCCATGACAGCACTTGTCCCACGTGTTCTCTGCTGTCACAGCCACAAGGGCTCGTGTCTCAGGGAAGCTCCTCTGATGTTGCCCCAAGCTGAGCTTCTCTGACTCGAGTTCAGGGAAGGAGAAACCAGAGGGTTTGTGTTCCCACTGCTGTGGGATGAGCTGTGCCCTCTGTGCCTGCAGGGAACAAGAACGTGGTGACCAGGGAGCACCTGGACCGGATGAAGAACAGCTGCATCGTGTGCAACATGGGCCACTCCAACACCGAGATTGACGTGGTGAGTGCCGGCACCCCTGGCAGTGCCCGCCTGCCGGCTCCTCGGCAGTGCCTGCCTGCTGGCACCCCTGGCAGTGCCCGCCTGCCGGCACCCCTGGCAGTGCCCGGTGCCGTGACCCAGCCCGTGCCTCCTCCTCTTGCAGACCAGCCTGCGCATGCCGGAGCTGACGTGGGAGCGCGTGCGCTCCCAGGTGGATCACGTCATCTGGCCCGACGGGAAGCGCGTGGTGCTGCTGGCCGAGGTGCGGTGAGAGCTGGGCCATGGTGCCTTGGGCCTGTCAGGAAATCCCAGATTTAGCCAGGTGGAAAAGTGCTGAGAGAAGCTTCAGGGCTCAACAAAAGTTTTTTTTAATTTATTTTATTCATTTTTTGTTTTCTTTCTTGGGGGTGGGTGTGTCATACCCCACATGCAGCCACAGAGGTGCCACGTGACTCCGTTCTTCCGAGCTGGGATTCATCCCGCTCAGGCAAACCCCATCTGTGCAGGGTTTCCCAGGTGCTGGGTGGCTCCTCTTCCCACAGGAGCTGTTCTGGCAGGAGGAGGGACTGGCTTTTCTAGGGCCCACAGCATTCCCCTGCCTTGAAATGAAGAGTTAAGGTGGCAACTGGAGCAGACTTGAAATGCTCTGGTCACCGTGCTCTGGTTCTCTGTGCCCCTGGTCCCCTGTGCAGGGAGGGCATGGAGGTGAATCCCATGTGGGAGCTTGGTTTGGTTTGGATTTGGGAGCATGTCCAGCTCTGTGCTGACTCCTGCTTTCTCCCAGGGCCGTCTGCTCAACCTCAGCTGCTCCACAGTTCCCACCTTCGTTCTCTCCATCACAGCCACCACACAGGTCCGTACATGGGTGGGGCTCTGCACAAGCCTAGGGGTGGGGATGGTTTGGAAGGAGCTGAGAACATGCTGGGATTGGTCCTTGAGATGGCACCACTGCCAGAAATACCATTTTTTCTGGGCTGGAGTTATTGCTGGCATGAACCCAGTGTTTTGGGTACAGCAAGTTTTGGGAGAGCTTTTAAATGAGTGGTTTCATGGCACAGATCCTGCTGGGCTGGAATACAGGTTTAAGCTTCCCCCAGACAGGTTTGAGCCCTCCTAGGATGGGTTTGAGACCCCCTAGCATGGGTTTAACCTTCCCCAGAACAGGTCTAAGCCCCTCTAACACTGATTTAAGCTCCTCCAGCATGTGTTTAAGCCCACCTAGCACAGGTTTGAGCTTACCTCAAAGCAAGGTTTTGTTTGGGCTGGGAACATGGAGGGGGCTGGTGGCACTGGGAATACTGAGGGGACTGATGGGACTGGGAATGATGGGACTGGCAACACTGAGGGGATTGATGGGACTGGGAGCATGGAGGGTCTGGTGGCAGAGGTGCTCGTGGGGAAGAACAGCCAGGCTGACAGTGGGGAATTTCCTTCTCCCCACTCCTGTCAGCCCAAAGGGAGAGGGAACAGGCCTGTGTTTTAGGCTTGGTTTCCAGCAGTGGAAGCCAATACTGTGGTGTTGCAGTTTCATCTGTTCTGAAGGAATGAACCTGTTTTTTGCCAGTTTCTGAGGATCAGCCCCTCTTTTTCCATGTGCCACAGCAGCTGGCTGGTTTTAGAGAAGAGCTGCTAACCCTAAACCATCCTCATCTTTTTCCCTGGGGTGTTGAGCCCAGATGCTGCAAACAGGCTGGTGGCATCTCCTCCCTGCTCTCTGATCCCTCCAGGGGATTGTGGAGACCCAGACTGGGATGTACCTGGGTGGGAGCCTTTCCCTCGAGGCGTGTTAGAAATGGTTGCCCTGCCCCTCAAGCTCCCAGATCCTTCTCTGTGTTTGTGAGCTTTGTGCTCCCCAAGCTGGTGGCTGTTCCTGACTGTTCCCAGCTTATCCCTGTGCTCTCCACAGGCTCTGGCTCTGATTGAGCTCTACAACGCTCCCGAGGGCCGGTACAAGCAGGACGTTTACCTGCTGCCAAAGAAGATGGGTGAGTGAAGGAGCTGGCTTTTCCCGGGGAAATCCATGTGCCAGCAGGGTCAGAGGAGCTCAAACCTGGGCTGGGAAACACTTCCAGAGGGACAGCGAGCTCAGGGAAGCCACCAGAGGGAGTGACCTTAAAATCCCTGGGGGTTATTTGCTTTATCTTTGTTAGTGTTGTGCAGCGTGGGAGGATCCCACATCCTGCAGCCTCCCTTCTCTGGGATTTTCCATGCCCTCCTTGTGCCCTTAGGGGCACATCCAGCCCAGGCTTGGGCTCAGCCCTGCTTTGGGTGATGGTGAATGCGGGGTGCTGCCCATGTTGTGGTGGGAGTGGAGCCCCTGAGGTTCCTGTTCCCATTCCCAGATGAGTATGTGGCCAGTTTGCACCTGCCATCCTTTGACGCCCACCTGACGGAGCTGACGGACGATCAGGCCAAGTACCTGGGACTCAACAAAAACGGGCCTTTCAAACCCAACTACTACAGGTGAGAGCTGCAGGGCAGGAGCTCCCAGCTCCCCGTTGGTTTGGAGTTCTGCCTCCAGCTCCGGGGTCTCCAACAGCAGAAGGATTGGAGCTGCTGGAGCGTGTCCAGAGGAGGCCATGGAATGCTTTGAGCCCCTCTGGGACAGCTGGAAGGCTCCCAAGAGAGCTTACAGTCCCTTCCAGTGCCTGAAGAGGGCAGGGTTGGGTGGGGTATTGGGAAGGGATTGTTCCCTGTGAGGGTGGGCAGGCCCTGGCACAGGGTGCCCAGAGCAGCTGTGGCTGCCCCTGGATCCCTGGAAGTGCCCAAGGCCAGGCTGGACAGGGCTGGGAGCAGCCTGGGACAGTGGAAGGTGTCCCTGCCCGTGGAATGAGATGAGCTTTTAAGTCCCAGCCAGCCCAAATCATTCTGGAATCCCGTGCCTGGGGGATCCCCTTGCCCTGGCACAGCAGCACCTCCCATGTCCCTCACTGTCCCTTCCTTCTCTCCTAGATACTGACGGGACCATTTCCATGAAGGACCAGACCACACAAGGCAACATTTGAGAGATTATTTTTTGAAATAATTTTTATTTTGGTTTACCTTTTTTTTTTTTTTTTCACCACTACCTGAACCTGTTTTTACATTTTATCTGTGATTTTAAGGTCAGGTTTTCTTTTCTCCCCCTTTTCCATGATCGCATCCCTGTCTGACCTTGCCAGACAACCTGGGATTTGCTTCTTGCTTTCATGTGGCTGAAGCTGCTGATTCCCAGCCCTGGCTCCAGGAGGGGCTTTCCTTTTCCTGCTGGGCCAAGGGCACTTCATTCCTGCAGCAATGGTTTCTTTTGGCTTTTATTTTGTATTTTTTCCCACCTTTCCAGCCCACGTCGGTCTCAGCCGGGCTCCCTGTGGATCCGGAGATGCTCTTCTACCTTATCTTCTATTTCTTTGTGTGGATTATCTGCAACTTCTAAATTGCCTTAAAGAGCCCAGTTTTAGCTGCTAGATCCCTGCTCCGGGTGCTTCCTGGGAGCAGAGTGGCCTGCAGGACACCTGGCAAAGGGGGTGACTGTGCCCAAGCCCAGCCCGGCTCCCTGCGCTGAGGTGGCCCAGCTTTGGTGGCCACTGGCCTGGGTTTGCTGGCCACCTGGGCCCAGGGGAGTTCAGTGTTTCAGGGTGCTAATCTGAATCTGGATGGGGGTCGCTTTCCCAGCATTATCCTCATCTCTCCTAGGTTTTTTGTTTGTTTTTTTTTTTTAGCCAAACTGCACCTTAATTGAGTTTTAAACATTTTTTTTCCGTTTGTTTATTTGTTTTTTCTTCCTCCTTTCCTTTTTGATCCTTACAGAGATGTTTTAGAGGGCGGGGATTGTTATTAGATGTTTTAAAAAGGAAGCATTGGGGACGTGGCTGCCTTCCCATCTCCCACTGGGAAGTGCTGGGTGGTGTTGAGGGTGTCTGGGGTGGGTTTTGGGGGCGTTTCACTATTCTTTTTTTGAGCTGGATGCAGAGATGAGCCTTCCCCATACCCCAGCCCGGCCCCTCTGCTCCCTGTCACTGTTTTCCTCACCCTCTCCTGGTGTGTCCTGGCTGCTCCCATCACCTCCTCCGTGCCCTCCCTGCTGACATTTCCCTTTCCCAGCTTGTGCTGGGGTGTGGGCAGCTCCTTCCACCCCACTGAGGTGTCTCTGGCTCCCGTTCCTTTCCCCACCCAAGGGAGGAAAGGAGCTGCTGGCACCTCCTGGATGGCGGAGCTGCTCCTTCCCCCTTAGCAGGGATCCACCTGGACGGGTCCTTCCCAGGGCATTTGAGGTTTTGGGGGGTGCCGAGCTCCTTGTGGGGCCGGGGGACGGGAGAGGTGCTGAGATCATCCCCCTCCACGTCCTCTGACTGTTCCTCTCTCCCTCCCTGCCTGGTCTCCTCCTGGATAGATTTTGGGGACCACCTGCCTCGCTCCCCCACGGATCCCAGGGATCACCCGGGTCCCTTCCACCATCCCCCAGCCCTCCCCGGGGCCAGCTCAGCGCGCTGGGATGGGCGTTCGTGGGAAGGAGCGGGAGCATCCCCCCTTCCCGTGAGCCCCCCGCGCCCGGGGGTCCCCGTTCCCACCCGGCCCGGGGGGAATCTCGGCCAAGGGCTCTGTGTCTGGACAAGCCATGCTGGGGGAGCCCGGGCTGACGGCGGCGGCAGCGGCGGGCCGGGAGCGAGAGGTTTATTTTGTATAGGAATGATTTTTAATGAATGCAATATTAATCCTTGCAGATGAGCAATAAATCATTAAAGTCTAATTAAACTATTAGGAAAAACGAAGTGCTTTTGGTTGTGGGTGCTTTGTTCGGTGCCTTGGGGGGGACATTGAGCTGTTTCTGAGTTCAGGGCAGGGCTGGAATCTCCCTTTGGCCACCTTGGGGCTGGCATTGGGTCCTGCCAGAATTTTCTGAGCGTTGCCACAACTCTGGATTTTGGGGTGTCACCTTCTTTAAAGCCCAACGGGACACCTTAGCTTGGGGTTTAACCCCGTCAGGTTCCTTTGTGGGGTCCGACTCCCCTCTGAGCCCATCAGGTCCCCCCGTTTTGGGGTCTGAGCCCCCAGCCCCGTCCCCGGAGCGTTCCTTTGTTCCGGGCCCCTCAGGGTGGGTTCCTGCCACTCCCAACATGGCGGCCTCCAGCGCCCGCCCCGCCCTGGGGCGAGGCGGAAGTGCCGCACCCAGCATGGCCGCGCCCGGAGCCGCGCCGCACCCAAGATGGCCGCGCGGGGGCGGAGCCCGCCGCCCGGCCGTGTGTCGCGCCGTCCGTGGCCGCCGGGGGCAGGCAGCGCCGGCCGTGACGCGGCCGCCGCGGCGGAGCGGCGGGGCCGGCGGGCGGAGCTGCATCGCACCCACCGGAGACACCGGCGCTCCCCCAGGTGCCACTCCCAACATGGCGGCGGCGCTGCCCCGGCTCTCCCTGCCGCTCCCGCGAGAGGAGGGGGTGAGTCCTCGCGAGAGCTCGGCGCGGCGGAGCGGCCGACATGGAGCCGAGTGGCGGCCCCGGGCCGGGCCCTGTCCCGGTCCCGGGGAACAACAAGGGCCGCGGTGGGGCGGCCGCGCCCGGGAGGGGCCGCGACCTGGCCCGGCCGCCGCGCAAGGACTCCGAGGTCAGCGCCGCCGCCGCCGCCGGGAGTGGGGCGGCCTTCCCGGGCGGGGCGGGCCGCGCCGGGCCTCGTCCGGGGCCTGCCCGTGGGTGCCGGTGCCCGGGGGCGGTGCTGGTGTCCGGGCGGTGCCGGTGTCCGGTGGTGCCCGTGCTCGTGGATCCCTGTGGGTGCCAGTGCCCGTAGTGCCGGTGCCCGGCTCTGCCAGCCGTGCTTGGGCACCGCCTTCCCCGGGAGCAGCCCCGGGCCGGCTCGGCCGCTGGCTCCGGTGCTCCAGTGCTGGAACCGGTCCTGGACCGGCCGCTGCCTCGGTACCGCTTCCCTGGCGCAGTGGCCCCGGGCTGTGGAGCCGAGAGGCTCTCCCTGCCCGGCCTGCTCGGCCCTGGGGCTGCCGGAGGCTGCCCGGTCTCGGTCGGTGCCGGGTTCCCCTTCATCCATCCATCCATCCACCCCTTGCCCAGGTCCGGGGGCCGTGACCGGGCTGGGCCGCGAGGGTGGCTCGGTCGGCCGGTCCCAAACGGGAGTGACAGGGCTGGCCCGGGGGTCTCCCAGCCCATCCGGGGGTTTTCTCGCTGTTGCCGGTCGTTGCCTGCCCGGGGTGGGTGTCGGGTCCCGCTGCCGTGCTCGGATCCAGCGAGAGGTGACCGACCCCCCCGGGGACACCCCGCGGTGCTGGGGTCACCCTGAGCCTGGGGGGTCGGAGGGTTCTGTGGAGCTGAGGTATCCCGGGGCTTTTCCAAAGTGTTTCATTCCTGGGATGGCCCCAGAGCCGTTCTCTCCCACGGCTTCCTCAGGAAGGTCCCTGGAATGCCAGGGGAGGGATGTGAGGGGGAATCCTGGAGAACCTGAGGTGGATCGAGCTACCCCTCTCTGAGACTCCTGGAATTTGGGATTATTCTGATGTGGGCCTGCCCCTGTCAGGAGTGGGAGCCTCCAAATTGAGGATAGTTCTGCTTGTGGATTCATGCAGGGGTGGGTGCCCCAGAATTTGTGTGGGTTTGGTTCTGAGTGTGCTGCTTCTTCAGGAATACATTCCCCAAAATTTGGGCTGGCTCTGCTCCTCTCTCAGGGGTGGATGTCCTGAGCGGGTTCTGGTCTGAGTCTGCCCTGTGCTCAGGAGTGTGGGTCCCAAAATTCCGCTCAGGGTCTGCCCCTCACTCAGAGGTGGGTGCCCCAGAGTTTGGGAGAGTTGTGGTGTGGATCTGCCCCTCACTCAGGAGTGGGAGTCCCATAATTCAGGAGCATTCTGCTCTGGGTCTGCCCCTCACTCAGGAGTGAGTGCCCCAAGATTTGGGATGGTTCTTGTACGGGTCTGCCCCTCACTCAGGGCTGGGTGAGGATTCTGTTCTGGATCCTCCCCGTGCTCAGGAGCGGGAGCCTCATAATTCAGGAGAGTTCTGGTGTGGATTTGCCCTGTGCTCAGGATCCTGAAATTTGTGAGTCTTGCTGTGCAGCTGCCCCACTCAGGCTGGGTGCCCTGGAATGCTGTGGGTCGATGTTCTTGATTTCTGTAAAGGGAGCTGGTATTTAGTGCACTAAAGATTCTCCTGGATGTTTTTGCAGCCTCTCCAAAGCTGTTTGGAGTTGTTTCATCCTCACTAATCCCATCTGCTGAGACAGCACAGGGGGATAGCCCAAATTTTCCCAATGTTGTGTGAAATGGGAGAGCTCTGGGAGCTCCCTGATCTCAGAGAACCCTCTGAGACCCTGTGTCCTGCCGTGTTTGTTGTGCTCTGGGGGTGCTGCAGTGGCTCCATGCGGCACTGGAGACGCAGGAGGTGGGCTGGGGTTGCCTCGGTAACGTTTGTGCTGCTGCAGGAATGTTTTTGGTCCCTAAACCAGGAAGACCAGCCCTGGATTTGCAGGAGGATGAGGTGAATTGTGAGTGTTTTCAGGGGTTTTGGTTTTCCTGAACTATGCTGTAATGGAATTGATTTTTCTCCCATGTGTTCAGGGCTATTCGGAGTCGCCAGACCTGGAGTTTGAATATGCAGACACGGATAAATGGACAGCAGAGCTGTCAGGTAAGGAATCCTTCTGTGATGGATCAATTAATCAACCATCATTTCCTCTCCTGGTAGAATTAAAGGAACTCTTGTCAGTTCCAGTATCGCTTTATTATTATATTTAAATGCTGTATTGTTGTTAAAAGGGGCAAGATATGTGTAGTTCATCTTTTTGGCCTTACACTGGGTGGGGTTTTATTACATTTTGATATTTTGCTAAAACTGCACTTCCCAGGGCTGGGTTGCAGCTTGGTGCAGGTTTTTGGAGCTTCTCCTCTTTTGGCAGAGCTGTACAGCTACACAGAGGGGCCAGAGTTCCTGCTCAACCGAAAATGCTTCGAGGAGGACTTCAGGATCCACAGTAAGAGCTGGATCATTTTCTGGATTCCTCTCCCCTGGGGAGGGACAGGGATTTCTCTTCCTGGAGAAGAGGAGCCTGATGTCAGAGCTCACCGGGGTCTGCAGCTTCTTCTGAGGGGCAGCTTCAATCTCTGCTCCCTGTGACAGGGACAGGAGTCAAGGGAAGGGCTGGGGCTGCGTCAGGGCAGGGTCAGGCTGGATATCTGGAAAGGTTCTTCCCCCAGAGGGTGTGGGCACTCCCCAGGCTCCCCAGGGAATGAGCATGGCCCCGAGGCTGCCAGAGCTCCAGGAGCATTTGGACAGTTCACTCAGTGACCCAGTGAGATTTTGGGGTGTCCTGTGCAGCACCAGGAGCTGGCCTCTCTGATCCTTGTGGGTGCCGTGCAGCTCAGGCCGTTCGGTGATGCCACGGCTGCTGTACCCCCTGCTGCAGAGCAGGAGCCCTCCCTCAGCCCTCACCCGTCCCGGCAGCCCTTCCCCAGCATCCCCTGGCTCTGCAGGGCCCGGCTGAGCCTGTCCCCAGAGCCCTGCTTGGTTTGCAGTGCGGGACAAGAGGTGGCCGGAGCTGGAGCGGACGCAGCACCGCACGCACGCCATGCGCCTGCTGGACGGGCTGGAGGTGACCGCGCGCGAGAAGCGGCTGCGCGTGGCACGCGCCATCCTCTACGTGGCACAAGGTGACAGCGGCACTGCCCCTTGCTTCCCCTGCTAGCTGCGTGAAGTGGGGTATAGTTAATGTATATATTGTATATATTGTATATATTGTACAGTTAGATGGGCAGCTGTATGTGTTATATTGTATACGTTAACTGTTTTATGTATAGCCTGTATTTAAATAGTTAATGTAGAACTCCTTTACGTTTATAAAGTTTATACATAGATATAAGATATATATAAGATATAGATATAAGACCTATATATATATATAAGATATGTAGATATCTTATATCTATATGTATGTAATATATATGTATCTATCTTCTATAGAGATCTATATAGATATAAGATTTAGATCTAGATATATATCTTATATATCTAGATCTAAATCTTATATCTAGATATATCTAGTTATAGATATCTTATATCTAGATATATCTTATATCTAAATCTTATCTGTATCTTATATATCTTATATATCTTATATCTAAATCTAAATCTTATATCTATCTATATCTTATCTAGATCTTATATCTAGGTAAGATATATAGATATCTATAAGATATGTATATCTATATATCTTATCTAGATCTTATATCTAGATAAGCTATATATAATATAGATAAAAGGTATAGATAAGATATGTTTTATATATATCTTTATATATATATTTTATATATCTTTGTATCTTTTATATGTATAAGATATATATATATAAAAGATACTTATATGTAATATATATTTGATACATTTTGTATAGTATATGTACTATGTGATACACAATAGGTAATACAGAGTTTTGTATTATATATACTGTAATGTACATTGTATTATAATATGTATTATAATACGTATTATAATACAATGTACATTATAGTATATATGATACAATATATATTGTAGATTACAATTCAGTCTACAATATGTTTTGTAGATTGTATTGTACTATATGTTACATATAGAATGCATATTATAATTATATGTGTATACTATATATATGAGACATAGTACAATATAATCTCATATGTATAGTATGTACATAAAAATATTTAATTATGTGTACTACATGTAGTACATAATACATTATAATCTACAATACATGTTACATATAATATACTGTATATTGTATATTATATATTATATATTATATATATTACATTATATGTCTTACATATAATGCATTGTGTATTTAATATATTTCTACATTATATATTAAATGCATTTAATATATATTATGTATCAGATATAGTTTGTATTACTCGTATTATATATTATACATTATACACAATGTGTTATATGTATTGTATGTAATATATCAATATATAACATAATGAATATATAGTAGTAATATGATATGATAATTACAAATTATTTTAATGTATAGTATTTTGAAGAATCTTCATTCCTTGTGGATTCCATTCCACCTGGGATGTCTGGAACCAAGCTGAATCTCCTGGCAGCAGATAGTTTAGAGCAGTTTGGCCCAAAATCAGGCTGATGTCCCTGTGTTATCCCAGTTCTGCAGACCAGGAGTGCATTACCCAGAGAGGGCAGCTCCACGCCCTGCACCCCAGTTCCCCAGTGTGGAGGGTGGGCAGGGGTGCTGGGCAGGGCCCGTGGGGCTGGCATCAGCAGGGTCTCCTCGCAGGCACCTTCGGGGAGTGCAGCTCCGAGGCCGAGGTCCAGGCTTGGATGAGGTACAACATCTTCCTCCTGCTGGAGGTGGGAACGTTCAACGCCTTGGTGGAGCTGCTCAACATGGAGATTGAGTGAGTACTGGGGGAAAACACTTCAGGAGGCTCTGGAATTCACCAGAGTGACATCCTGGGTGGATGTGTAATGTAGGATTATACCTGATTTATCCTGAAATTCCCCATGAATCAAAGTGCCTGGCAGCAAACAGGCAGCTCTGCTCCTCCTCACATGGCTGGGAACGGGGAGTTCATGGCAGCAGTGTCTGTCTCAGGGTGTGGAGCTGGCACTTGGAGTGCCCATGACAGAGTCTGAATTCCCCCAGATTCTCTCTGAGCTGTTCTCCCTCCGCAGCAACAGCGCAGCCTGTTCCAGTGCCGTGAGGAAACCGGCCATTTCCCTGGCTGACAGCACCGACCTCAGGTATGGACTGGGACTGGGGCACCAGGAGGGGCTCCAGGGTTCTCTGGGAGCTTTGGGAGGCTGAGGCAGGCACTGCAAGGGGTCCCAGAGCTGTCCCAGCTCTGAGAGCTCCTGCAGGTGTCTGTCATGCTCAGCCTGCACAGCAGGAATGGGACAGGTTGGGGATATGAAAGCAGTAACATTTGGGAAAGCAGATTTTTTTCTTGTTTGGACTTGTGGAGACTTTTCCCCCCAGTGCCTGTGTACTGGTGTGGAGCAGGTACCTGAATTGTGGATCTGGGTTGCTCCAGCTTCTCCCTGAGCCCTGGCTGCTGGCAGTGCTTCCAGAACTTATCCCTGGCAGGGATTCAGGTGCCCTGGTTTTTGCAGGGTGCTGCTGAACATCATGTACCTGATTGTGGAGACTGTGCGCCAGGAGGCCGAGGGGGACAAGCCTGAGTGGAAGAGCATGAGGCAAACCTTCCGAGCAGAGCTGGGTGAGGACCAGCAGCAGGGATAGAGCTTCCAGGGCTGGAGACAGTCACATGGGATTTGGCTCTAGGAGTTGGGTAATAGTGACTGCCAGCACTGGGTTGGTTTCTGCACCACTTCTGAGGCAGAGGGAGGTGAGCAGAGGAAGCCATCCAGCCTTTTCTGCTGCTGGGTGCTCTCTCCCTGAGAAAAAAACTGGAATATTTGAGCTGTTGTTTCCTCTTAAACATAAAGGTAAGAAATTATGGTGTTTATGAGGCCTTGGAAGGGGAGAGGGAGCTATCTGGGGTGAGGTGAGAATCTTGGACCTAATGGGGAGGAGAGTGCAGGAGCTGGTGATACTGGTGATGGGGGTGAGGCCAGGGGTAAGGAATTCCTGGCTGATGGTGCTGTGTGGTTGCAGGAGCCCCTCTGTACAACAATGAGCCCTTCTCTGTCATGCTCTTTGGGATGGTGACCAAATTCTGCAGCGGCCATGCTCCACACTTCCCCATGAAGAAAGTGCTGCTTCTGCTCTGGAAGACTGTGCTGGTAAGGAGAGGCCGTGGAATGTCTGGTTTGATACTTGGCAGAGGAGGGAATTCTGCTCTCAGAGTTGGCTGTAATTGCTCCATCCTCT
Source organism: Passer domesticus (assembly GCF_036417665.1). Classification (NCBI taxonomy): domain Eukaryota; kingdom Metazoa; phylum Chordata; class Aves; order Passeriformes; family Passeridae; genus Passer; species Passer domesticus. The sequence goes on from NC_087498.1 coordinate 1,883,383, forward strand.
TTTTCTGGTGTTCAGTTTTCCTTTAAACCCAGTCCCAGGTTTTCCTCCACAGGGAGCACTGGATATTGGTGTCTGGAGCTGGATACTAAGGATAGACCCAAAGCAAGGTCCCTGGCTGGGGAAGGGAAAGTTCTGAACAGTTGTGGATGCCTGGACATCCTCCTGTCCCTTCTGCCTCTGTCAATGGCAAGAGGTGCACAGGACAGGCAGCTCCTGTTTGAAACTGGGGAAGGGTTTGGGCTCCTCAGGATAAGAGAGACTTTGAGGGGCTGGAGTGTGTCCAGGGAGAGGAACGTTACTGGGGAAGGGTCTGAAGTGGCTGATGGAGTTGCAGGGGGCTCAGCCTGGAGAAAAGGAGGCTCAGGGGGGACCTTTTGGCTCTGCACAACTCCCTGACAGGAGGGGATAGCCAGGTGAGGATCAGGCTCTGATCCCAGGGAACACGGACAGGGCAAAGAAAATGACATCAAGCTGTGCCAGGGGAGGTTTAGGTTGGATATTGGGAAGTTTTTTTCATGGAAAGAGTGGTCAGGCATTGGCACAGGCTGCCCAGGACAATGTTGGAGTCAGCATCCCCAGGTGGATTTAAAGGAGACAGATGTGGCACTGGTGGCATGGATTACTGGTGGCCTTGGCAGTGCAGCAGGAGCAGTTGGACTCGATCTGAACTATTCTGTGATTCTGCAAAGTGGGTTTGGGAGGGGCAGGTGCAGCTGTCCCTGGAGCCCCCTGTGCCGTGCTCAGCATGCTGTGGTGTCCCTTGCAGTGCACCCTGGGAGGGTTTGAGGAGCTGCAGAGCATGAAGGCAGAGAAGAGGGAGATGCTGGGCCTGCCCCCCCTGCCCGAGGACAGCATCCAGGTGATCCGCAACATGCGCGCGGCCTCCCCGCCCGCCTCCGCCTCCGACCTCATCGAGCAGCAGCAGAAGCGCGGCCGGAGGGAGCACAAGGTGGGGACAGGGACATTAGGGAGGGCACTGCCAGCCTCTGGGCTTGCTTTTGGGACATTCCCTTCCCTCTCTCCCCGCTCCAGGCCCTCATTAAGCAGGATAACCTCGATGCCTTCAACGAGCGGGATCCGTACAAAGCTGATGACTCCCGCGAGGAAGAAGAAGAAAATGATGATGACAACAGCCTGGAGGGAGAGACCTTCCCCCTGGAACGGGATGAAGTGATGCCCCCCCCTACCCAGCACCCCCCCAGCGACCGCATCACCTGCCCCAAAGGGCTGCCCTGGGCCCCCAAGGTCCGGTGAGTCCGGGGTCTCGCTGTTGGGAGGACTGGAGCAGGGTCAGGGAAATGGAGGCTGTTGGATGTTGGGAATCTCAGCAGGGATGTAGGGAAGGTGTTTGGGATGGAGTGGTCACTTCGATGGCTGTTTTCTTGTGGGGTTGGCTGGCACGCTTTACCGACCGCAAGGCTGTTCCCTATGCCTGGGCTGTGCCTTTCCCTGTGCCTGGCTGGACATCTTCCAGATGCTCCAGCAGGTGTGACTCTTCCCTTCTCCCTTTGCTGCAGGGAGAAGGACATTGAGATGTTCCTGGAATCCAGCCGCAGCAAATTCATCGGCTACACGCTGGGCAGGTGGGTGCAGAGCCAGCCCAGTGCTGCCATTATGAGGGGCCTGTGGGAGAGGCCAGTTTGGGGGCTGCTTTTGTCTCTACATGGCAGCAGAGAAGGCCTTGGCTGGCTGGTCCATGGCTTCATCCCTGGGTGGTCTCTGCCCCACCCCTGGGTGCTCAGCTCTGCTCCCAGCCTGGCTCTTTCCCTCCTCTAGTGACACCAACACCGTGGTGGGCTTGCCCAGGCCCATCCATGAGAGCATCCGCACCCTGAAGCTGGTGAGTTGGGGAATTCCTCCAGCCCCTGCTGCTGTATGGGTGCCCCTTGCCCATCTCCCTGCTCCCATCACAGCTCAGCTTGGATTTTCCTGACCATTTTCCCCTTCCTCCACCTAGTGATGGGAGAGCAGCCTTAAGCTTTACTCTCATCCTGGACTCACAGGTTGTCTGAGCCCCTTCCTTAAGGAACTTCATCCCTTCCTCAGGGGACTCCATCCCTTCCTCAGGGGATTCCATCCCTTTCTTAGGGGGTTCCATCCCTTCCTCAGGGGATTCCATCCCTTTCTTAGGGCATTCCATTCCTTCCTCAGGGGATTCCATTCCTTCCTCAGGGGATTCCATCCCTTTCTTAGGGGGTTCCATCCCTTTCTTAGGGGGTTTTATCCCTCTCTTCATGTCTTCATCCCTTTCCCACTGGCCTTGTCGCAGACCTGAGCCCAGCAGCTCCCACCCTGCACATCTACAGGTCACCCCTGGGACAGGGATCTGCGAGGGATGGAACAGGGTGGTGGGAGCAGGCTGGGACTGGGGGCAGCACTGGGGGACTGTGGTGACCCCACCCTGTCCCCTGCAGCACAAGTACACGTCCATTGCTGAGGTGCAGGTGCACATGGAAGAGGAGTTCCTGCGCTCCCCGCTCTCCGGAGTGAGTGTGGGAATGGGATGGGATGGGATGGGATGGGATGGGATGGGATGGGATGGGATGGGATGGGATGGGATGGGATGGGATGGGATGGGATGGGATGGGATGGGATGGGATGGGATGGGGTGGGATGGGATGGGATGGGATGGGATGGGATGGGATGGGATGGGATGGGATGGGATGGGATGGGATGGGATGGGATGGGATGGGGTGGGATGGGATGGGATGGGATGGGATGGGATGGGATGGAGATGGAGATGGAGATGGAGATGGAGATGGAGATCCTGGGCTGGGAGTTGAGGGCACACGGTCCTGCCAGGTTTTTTGGCAGGGCTGAGGGGTTTGTTTTGCTGGGGAGGGGTTTCTCTGGGGCAGAGGGTTTGGGGCAGGATTTGGGTTTACTCCATGGGCTCATACTCCATGGTGCTGGTGGCAGCTCCTGGGATGAGGTTTTCTGGTCTCTCCTGGCACCAGGGGGAAGAGGAAGTGGAGCAAGTCCCTGCAGAGATCCTGTACCAGGGCCTGCTGCCCAGCCTGCCCCAGTACATGGTGAGCTGGGGAGCACTGGGTTTCCCTGGATCAGTCCCTTTCCAGTGATGCATCCCAAGTTTTTGCCCCTGGCCCTTCCTTGTTCCTCCCTCCTGCAGTGGGGAAAGGGCCTGTTGCCAGTCCCCTGCAGCTCCCTTTCCCCCTCCATCTCTCTCTTCTTCCCAGATTGCTCTGCTGAAGATCCTCCTGGCTGCAGCCCCCACCTCCAAAGCCAAGACAGACTCCATCAACATCCTGGCAGATGTGCTGCCCGAGGAGATGCCGTGAGTGTCTGGGAGCAGAGCAGCTGCCTGGGGGTGGCGAGGGAAGGAGGGATGGGAGGGAGCTGGGAGAGTGACCTGGTGTGGGCTGGGGCTCCCTGGGGGACATGACCCTGCTCTGCCCTGGATTGCACCCTGCAGGAACTGGTGGCCTCCTGCAGCAGGAGCAGTTGGACTTGATGATCTCAGAGGGCTTTTCCAACCTGAACGATTCTGTGATCCTGCCAAGTGGGTTTGGGAAGGGCAGCTGTAGATGCCTCTGGAGCCCCCCATGCTCAGCATGCTGTGGTGTCCCTTGCAGTGCACCCTGGGAGGGTTTGAGGAATCATGGAATACTTTGAGTGGGAAGGGACCTTAAAGCTCATCCAGTCCCACCCACTGCCATTGGCAGGGACACCTTCCACTAGACCAGGTTGGGCTTGGACACTTCCAAAGATGGGGCAGCCACAGCTTCCCTGAACACCTGTGTCACCCTGAGAGGGAAGAATCCCTCCTGACACTGTCCCTCTGTGTCCCCCAGGACCACTGTGCTGCAGAGCATGAAGCTGGGCGTGGATGTCAATCGGCACAAGGAGATCATTGTCAAGGCCATCTCTGCTGTGCTGCTGCTCCTGCTCAAACACTTCAAGCTCAACCACATCTACCAGGTGAGGTGGGCTGGGGTCCAGCTGTGCCCACGGGTCTCTGGGCATGGCAGGACCCTGAGTGGGTCCCTGTTCACCCACGTTCTCCTCCCCAGTTTGAGTACATGGCCCAGCACCTGGTCTTTGCCAACTGCATCCCGCTCATCCTCAAGTTCTTCAACCAGAACATCATGTCCTACATCACTGCCAAGAACAGGTGAGGAGAAGGCAGCCCACCTGCATTCCTGGGGGATGTTGGGAGGGGTCCCTGTTTCTTTGGCCTCTCTGCAGTCCCTCCCTGGCTGTGGCTCAGGCAGAGCTGCAAAGTTCCCACCACAGCCCATCTGCAGTGTGTGGGAAGTGGGAGCTGCATTGCCCCCCAGGCCAGGGGGGATCTGGGGCAGCAGCACAAGCACCCCTCTCCTTCCTACAGCATCTCTGTGCTGGACTACCCCTACTGTGTTGTGCATGAGCTGCCAGAGCTGACGGCAGAGAGCCTGGTGAGTCCTCGTGCTGTGACAGTCCTGGCACCTGGGGTGTGCCCGGGGAATGTGGGATGCAGGGACACAACAGGGCTCCAGCCCCTGCACCCTCAGCTCTCCTGTGCTCAGCTCCTGGGGTTCTGGGGGGGGGGATGGGGATGGGAATGGCAGGTGTCTGCTGGGGTGGAGCATGTCCAGGGAAGGGAATGGAGCTGGGGAAGGGGCTGGAGCACCAGGAGGGGCTGAGGGAGCTGGGGGGATTCAGCCTGGAGAAAAGGAGCTCAGGGGGGACCTTCTGGCTCTGCACAACTCCCTGACAAGGGGATGGAGCTGGGGGTTTGAGGTTCTAGTCCCAGGGAACAGGACAAGCAAAAATGGCCTCAAGCTGTGCCAGGGGAAGTTCAGGTTGGATATTGGAGAAAAATTCTTTGTGAAAAGGATGGTCAGACACTGATACAGGCTGGCCAGGGCAGTGCTGGAGTCACCATCTCTGGAAGTGTTCAGAAAATGTGTGGGTGTGCATGTGGCACTTGGGGACAGGGATTACTGGTGGCCTTGACAGTGCTGTGGGAACAGTTGGACTTGATGATCTCAGAGGGCTTTCCCAATCTTAATTCCATGATTGGAGGATTCCATGCCCACATGCTGTACTGTCCCCTTTGGACGTGGCTCCTCAGACCACTCCAGCCTCTCCCCGTCCCCTCTCCAATCCCTTGCCTGACCCTGCATCTCCTTCCCCACAGGAGGCTGGAGACAACAACCAGTTCTGCTGGCGGAACCTCTTCTCCTGCATAAACCTCCTGCGCATCCTGAACAAGCTGACCAAGTGGAAGCATTCCCGCACCATGGTGAGGGCTGGGAGGGCTCTGGAGCTCAGCACTGGCCAGGCACCTGCGCTGGGGATAGCCTGGGACAACCCAGGGCTTGAGCAGGGGAATGGAGGAGGGGTTGGCCCAGGAGTCCATCCCAGCGGGATCTGGGAATGTTCTGGCAGATGCTGGTGGTGTTCAAGTCGGCGCCGATCCTGAAGCGGGCTCTGAAGGTGAAGCAGGCCATGATGCAGCTCTACGTGCTGAAGCTGCTCAAGGTGCAGACCAAGTACCTGGGCAGGCAGTGGAGGAAGAGCAACATGAAAACCATGTCAGCCATTTACCAGAAAGTGCGGCACCGCCTCAACGACGACTGGGCCTACGGCAACGGTACATCCTGGCACCCCTGGCATCCCCAGCCCTCCTGCTCTGGGGTCTGTGGCACCCCTGGCATCCCCAGCCCTCCTGCTCTGGGGTCTGTGACACCCCTGGCATCCCCAGCCCTCCTGCTCTGGGGTCTGTGGCACCCCTGGCATCCCCAGCCCTCCTGCTCCAGGGGCTGTGCCCCGAGCTCGCCCTTTGCTGCCTGAGGCTTGGGCAGGTGTGCTGGGTTGCCCTTGGTGGACCTTGACTGGTTGAGCTTGAGCAGCAGTGTCTACTGAGCTGCTCTATCCTTTCCCATCTGGACAGGGCAGAGGAAATCAGCTGGGGAATGACTTGTAGGTTGAAATAAGGTAGTTCAGTACAGCAAGAACAGAAAAAAACCAGGTTTGTTCTCTACTTCCCATCAGCAAGTGATGTTCAGCCACCTTGGAGAAGCCAGGCTGCAGCACGTGGACCTGCTGCTCTGGAAGGCTCATGCTTTAAATAACAAATGCCCCATCATTCCTCCTCCTTTCCTTAGCTTTTATATCTGATGTGACATCACAGAATCTGGAATATTCCTTTGGCTAACTGGGGTCAGCTGGCCTGTGTCCCCTCCCAGGATCTTGCCCACTTGCATGGACTTGATGGGGTGGGAATTTTGGGAGACAGTGCTGGTGCTGTGGCAGCTCTGCCCAGCAGAGCCAAAATGCTGGTGAGTTCCCAAAACCTTGCCAGCTGCCACTGCAAAGCCCAGCAGTGGCAGGACTCCTGTGAGAAAACAAATCCCAGCTGAGCCAGACACAGTCCAGCATGTCTGGGTGTGGGAGGGATTTTGGGTGGTGACATTGCAGGGATCAGGGCTCTGCCAGGTCTGGGCTGAAAACCCTTTTTTGGCCTAAATTGGGCTGGAACAGCAGGTTTGGTTCCTCCCTGAGGGGGTCCACATGCCCCAGTGGGATGTCCCCTTCCCACCATCAGGGTGTGGGAGCTGGGAGAGGGTGGCATTGCAGTTTCAGAGGTTTTGTTTTGGCCCAGGAATGTCCTTTGTGGGGGTGTACCAGCATTTGCTGGTGCTGAGGCAAGTGGGGCTGAAGGGAGCCCCCATTCCTGGCTTCATTGTGGTTGTTTCCCTGTGGTGGGAATGCTGGAGGTGGTGGTGGAGCTGCTGGTGCTCCTGGCTCTGCACTTTGTTTGAAGTACTTACAAAGATCTTCCCCAAGTGGGAGGGGGCTGGGGGTGCATGGGTTGTTGGGAGGAGACAGAACCAGAGGATATTCCAGACCCTAGGACATCATGCTCAGGATTTAAAGTGGGAGGAAAAGGAGAAATTGGGGAATGTTGGGAGTGATGGTGTTTGTCATCCAAGTCACCATTCCCTGGGATGGGGGCCTGTTCTGAAGGTGCTGAACACCTGCCTGCTTGTGGGAAGTGGGGAATTAACTCCTTCTTTTTCTTCCCTTGTGCTGCACAGCTTTTGCTTTCTTTATTAAGCAGTTTTTATCCTAACCCACCAGTTTTTCAGCTTTTACCCTCCTGATTCTTCCCTGCTCTGGCTGGTGTGGGAATCAGCAAGCAGCCGCATGGGGCTCAGTCTGGCTGGGGTTGCACCACCCCACCGAGGGCTTTGGGCTGCCTGAGGAGTCCCCAGCTCCTCTCTGACCACTCTGATCCCCGTTCCCAGACCTGGATGCCCGTCCCTGGGATTTCCAGGCAGAGGAGTGTGCCCTGCGTGCCAGCATCGAGCGCTTCAACTCGCGGCGCTACGACCGTGCCCACGGCAACCCCGACTTCGTGCCCGTGGACAACTGCCTGCAGAGCGTGCTGGGCCAGCGTGTGGAGCTGCCCGAGGATTTCCAGGTCAACTACGACCTCTGGCTGGAGAGGGAGGTCTTCTCCAGGCCCATCTCCTGGGAGGAGCTGCTGCAGTGATGGACACAGGGAGGCAGGGTGGGTTGCTTGGAGAGCTCGAGGCTGACCTGAGGTTTGGGGGGTCTCTGGGTGGCTGTGCTGTCGTGGTGGGCTTGGGGAGATGATGGAGCTTGGGGAGATGATGGAGCCCACCCCATGTGATGCTTTCAGAGGCACCGCCCTTCTCGTGCCCCCCAGCCAGGAAGGGGGAGCAGGGGGCAGTGTGGGAGGGGGTTCCTTGGGTGGGACACCAGGCTGGCCCTGCCCAGCCCCTCTGGGGGGTCAGGGTGCCTGTGGGGGCTTGAGGGGCTGGGGTGGCCTCCCCTCACCCACGAGGGGTGCAGGAGCTGTACATATATTATATATATTTGGTGATACCTCTGCCCCGAGCGTGGCTGGGCTCTGTCCATGTCCCTGTCCCTCCTGCCTCGAGTTGGGCTGGGATGAGAGTTCCTCATCCCAGGTCCTTGTCCCCACTCATCCCTCAAACCCTGGGGGTACATGGCCCCTCCCCAGCAGGTTTAATCTTACCTTGCACCCAGGTCTGTTGGTTTGGGGGGGCTGGTGGCCTTGTGGGGAGCAGGTTCTCCCAGGCCTTGCCCTGTCCCATTCACTGACCCCTCCTGGGATTTCTGACACCACTGAGGTGTTGCCACTGGGATTTTCTTTGGTCCCTGCTTCCAGCACAGGATCCTGACACCAAATCCTGCCAGAGCTCAGCCTTGCACATTGCCTGGCCTCAGCTTCCCTGGCAGAGGGGCAGCAGCAGCCCTGGGGGGTGAAATCCTGGGGGATTCACCCTGATTTGAGGCAGGGATTTGCAGAGATGGCTGTGGGCAGAGGGAGCCTGGGACAGCACCAATTCCACCCATCACCTGCTGGGATTCTGAGCCTGTGGAGCTCCAGGAGTGAATCCAGCTGTGGGGATGCTCAGCCCCAGCCCTGGAAGCTGCAAACTCAGCCTTGTGAGCCATCAGAGAGGTTCTGTGGGCACAGCCTGGATGGTGACATGCCCTTAATCCCTGCCTGGAGCTGTCCCCATCCTGGCCTCTTCCCCCTCAGCCAGGGTGACACTGAGTTGGAGCCTGGCTCCATCCGGGTGCCCAGTGCTGCACCTGATCCTGTGGGCAGCACAGAGCCAGCTCTGGCTGTGCCTCCAGGAGAGGCACAGAGAAGGAAATGCTGCCCTGGCTTGGTTTAATGATGAGTAAACCTCTTGCAGGAATCCCTGCTCACCTGCTCCTCAGCCCTGGACCTGCTCAGGACACTGCAAAGCTCCCTCAGCTCCCTCAGCACCACTTTGCACCCCAGTAACCCTGAACGTGCTTTGGAAAGAAACACTGTGGTGCTGCTGGCTGGGATGATCCCAGAGGGCTTTTCCAGCCCCAGGGACTGCAGCACTCTGATTGTGTGGGGTGTTGAGCATCCCAAACCTCATCCCTCAGCCCAGGTTCCAAGGGAGCATCAGGTCCTGGCAAAGCCCAGCTCTCAGTGGAGACAAACGGATTTTATCCTCCCTAGGACAGAGGTTTTAAATTGGGATTTTTTTTTTTAATTTTTGGATTTTTTACTGCCCTCCTCAACCACAGAGCTGCTGGATGTGCCCCCAGGGTCCTGCCAGGGCTGTACCCACCCCTGGCACCCACGTGGGTGCCTCCAGCACCATCCTGCCCCCCAAGCCCCATTCCCAGCAGCAGAACAGGCCTGAGGAGCCTGTGGGAGTCTCCATCCCCAGCCCCCCTGGCTTTATAGGGCTGCTGGAGCCATAATTAACTTATGAAAAATGTGGTTTATTGTTTAGAAATGAATAACAAAATCCCCACCGGTGGGAGGGGTGTGAGCTGCCCTGGGTGAGGGTGGGCAGCCCTGGGCTGCCTCCTGTGGCACCCACTGTGGCCAGGCTGTGCCCAGGCTGCCAGGGCTTGCCTGAAGACCTTGAGGCTTTCCAGGCTGGGCTGGAACAGCAGGTTTGGTGCCCCCCGAGGGATCCAGCTGCCCCACAGGGGTGTCCCCCCATCAGGATGTGGGGCTGGGGGGCATTGCAGATTTTGCAGGGAGGGGTTTGGCCCCAGGGTGTCCCTGGGGGGTGCCAGCATCTCCTGGTGCTGGGGTGAGCAGGGTCATTCCTGGCTTCGTTTATTGGTGTTTCCCTGCAGTGGGGGAGGCCACAGTGGGTGAAGGGGGGGGGGGGGGACAGGACACCTCGCTCCTTGGGGACTTGGGGAGCCCCCCTGGTGACCCCCAGAGCAGATGAGGTGCCCCCTCATTACTGGCCTTGCAGGTACCACAGTAACATTCAGAACCCTGCAAAATGCAGAACAAACCCCTTCCCACCCCCCAAATCACCCATTTGTGTCCCAACACCCCAGCTGGAGTCCTGGGAGGGTTCTCACCTGGGATTAAAACTCCTTCCTGAGGGGTGACAGGGAGACCCCTGCCAGGGAAACAGCCTCAGTTTGGGATGCTTTATTGTGCCAGGGCCTTATTTCCCCTCCAAGAGGGAGCAGAACGAGCTGTGTGCTCTGGGGGGGCTTTGGGGCTCCTGCCCCCAGTAACCCCCGGTACCAGCAGCTGTCCCAGCCCTGTCTCCCCAGTATGGGACTGGGAGAGGAAGAGCCCAATTTCTGCCATTGCTGGTTGTGCTGGGCAGGGCGTGAGCAGCCGAATTTCAGCTGGGGAGGGGAGAATTGCCCCCAGTTGCCCTGGTGCTCCACAGTCCCTCCTCAGCCCACCCACGGCTGGCAGTGCCCGGCTGGGGCAGGGGGCACACACGGGGGCTGGAATCTCCATCAAACCCCTGAAGGTGCTGGGAGGGCTCAGGAAATTTGGGGAGCCATTTCCGGGGTGCCGAGCTGCAGTGCCAGCCCTGCTGGGGCAGCCTGGCTTTGGGGGCTCCTCTTTCTCCTCCCCACAGCCCCCCCTGGGCCCCTCTCACCGGGGTGGGGGCAGCGACACCGTGCTGGGGTGTGCAGAGAGGGGTGAAGGTGACCCCAGCACCCTGACCCCCCTCCCCGGGCTGGGGGACACCCTCGGGGGGGCTCCGTGTCCATCCTGGGGGATCATGTGGCCCAGTTCAGGAGGCTCCCGGCGCCCTCTTTGCTCTTCATCCTCAGCGGCATCAGGGTGGGCGCCTTGTAGTCGTGCTGGGCGGGCGGCTCGAAGGGGTGGGGGGCCAGGCCCGGCGGGGGCAGCCCGTGCAGGGGGTACAGGCTGTTGATGCCGGGGTGGGCGCCCGGGGAAGCGGGAATGCCCACGAAGCCACTGCTGGGGGCGGGGGGGTACGGGGACATGCAGGGGGACGGGATGGTCTCGGGGGGCAGCAGCCCCGGGGGGCTCCCAGGGCTCGGCCACAGGTTGTTCTGCAGCTGAAACAACAACAAGCCCAAAATGAGGGTGGGGACATCACACCCTGCTCAGTTTCCCCCTATTCTGCCTCAGATCTCCCTCCCCACTTCAGGATTCCTCTTATCCCACCTGTGATCCCTCTCACCCCTCCTGGATCCCCCTCATCCCCCCTCAGATCCCCCCACCCACGCGGTGCAAAGGGAGCGATGCCTTTGCTCTGTTTTCTGCCCTTGGGGGGGTTCAATCCTGGTTGAATAATTCCCCCCGGGACAGTTTGGCTTCAGGGATGTGCGTGAAGAGTTTAAAACTATTTTTATGCTTTTCGATACTGGGGGAGGAAAGGCAGTTGTGCAGAAAAGGGGGGCAGGAAGCACGGAGAGAGCTAAAGGAGGTCTTCAGGAGGAACACCCCAAAACCTGCCCCAGAGGGCAATGGAGTGGGACGTAAAGCAGCATCTTCCTGCGTGTGGAAAAATGCCATCCTCCCTCTTTTCCATCCCGGGCCGCTCTTCTCCCGAGGGTGGGGGAAACCGGGGAGAAGGGGCAGGAACGGGTGACGTGAGAGGGGGCAGGAGTGGGTGATGTGGGGGGAAGGAAGGGGCAGGAATGGCTGATGTGGGGTGGAAGGGGCAGGAATGGCTGATGCGGGGCTCCCCCAGGTGCGGTGGGACCCCTCCCCTGGGAGTGGGGGCACACAGGGCTGGAGCAGCCCCCGAGCCATCTCTCACCTCCTGGATTTTCCCGTACCGTTCCCGTTTCCGCCACTTGGCCCGGCGGTTCTGGAACCAAACCTGGGGGTGGAGGAGGGGGCTGAGGTGCGGGACCCTTCCCCGGCCGCTGCAGCCTCCCATCAGCAGCAGCAGGGGCCGGGCACGGTGCCCGGCGCTCCGGGAGCCGCAGCCGCGCTAAGGGCGCTGCTGGAGCTCTCTGCCCTTTATCAACACCGGGAATATCTTGTCCCGCACCAAAAATGATCCGTCCTGCTCCCCCTTCCTCTCCCTGCTGCTTCTGGGACTTGTTGATCCCAGATGTTGCTGCAGAATGAGGCTTTCTGGGTGCTGATGTCCCCTCCGTGCTGGGGTGGGGACAGCCCCAGCAGCACCTCCCGGAGAGGAGGATGCCCTGCCGGGACACTTGGCTTGGGGCTCTCGTGGCTGCGGGTGGTTTCATCTCAGTCCACCCCAAATCTGGGTTCGGAGGCTCCGCTGGGCTCCTGGGGACGCTTCCCCTGCCTGTGCCTTGTCCCCATTCCTGCTGCTGGGGATGGCAGCTCCCAGCGGGTGCTCCCTTCTCGCTGAACCCTCCACCTCCATTTCCTCCCTGCTGGGAGCCCCCTGCAGCTGCGTCTTCCCACTTGGAGCCTCAAACGGCATGGGGACACCCCTGGAAGCAGCTCCTGGGGAGGGAGGGTCGGTCCCGTCCTGCCCCACGTCCCAGGAGGTGCCACCCCAGCCCCACCCTCGCGGAGCTCCCGGGATTCCTCTGCCGGGCTGGGAACGATGGCTGCACGGGGGGCATCACGATCAGGGCATTCAGGGTGAGGGGTTGACAATGACCTCCCAAATTTTGGCTCTTCCCACCCTTTGTTGCTTGTCCAGGGGGGGAGTGCAGAGGGTTCAGAGACAACCAACACCCACAGCACAGCAGAGGGTGCACGGCCTGAGATTTCCATCTGGGATTTAGCATTTTCATGGGAAAGCAGCTTCCATCTCAGCACCACCTTGCAGGCAGGAGAATCCCCCCTCCTGGCAGCCCCAGGGTGCCCATGCCCGTCCCTCTGTGCCCGTACCTGCACCCTGGCCTCGGTCAGGTCCGTGCGCAGTGCCAGCTGCTCCCGGGCGTACACGTCGGGATAATGCGTCTTCTGGAAAACCTTCTCCAGCTCCTCCAGCTGGAACGTGCTGAAGGTCGTCCTGTTCCTCCTCTTCTTGCTCTTGCTCTTGCCCAGGGGCTCGGGGAGCTCGGGGATCCCGAAGTCCCGGAGGCTGCCCAGGGGTGCTGCCAGTGGGCACCCCAACTCCTCCGGGGCTTTTGGGGGGACCCTGCAGGCGGTGGGAATCGCCTGGAACCCAGCTTTGCAGCCCTTCTCACCTGGGGGGAGAGGCACAGCACCAGGGGGTGTTAACAGTGCCAAGGAAACCCAGAACTGTCCGTGCCACAGCCCTGGCATCCCACCCATCCCATCCCATCCCATCCCATCCCATCCCATCCCATCCCATCCCATCCCATCCCATCCCATCCCGGGGGATGTCGAGGTGCTGCCCCAGGAGAAAGGGCTCAGCATGGACACGCAGCAGCGCAAATCCATCCCTGAGAAAGGCAAAACCCATCCCTGAGAAAGGCAAAACCCATCCCTGAGAAGGGCAAAATCCATCCCTGAGAAAGGCAAAACCCATCCCTGAGAAGGGCAAAACCCATCCCTGAGAAGGGCAAAACCCATCCCTGAGAAGGGAAAAATCCATCCCTGAGAAGGGCAAAACCCACACTCGCTGCGGGAGCTGTGGGCAGGAAAAGCCTCTGGAGGTGGGGAAAGCCTGGCTGGAGCAGCGGGTGCTCAGGGTCCCACTGGGATGCTGTGACTGCGTGGGGACGGGGCAGAGGAGGTGGGCACAGGGGTTTTTTGCTCCACTCTCCTCATTCCTCTCCTCATCCCTCTCCTCCCACTCCCTTCCTGCCCAGGCTGGTGCCTCAGCCCGGCGCAGAGCCCAGAGCAGAGCCACAGGGCCCAGCAGTGCCCCCAAACCCAGCCTGGCTCGGGGCCATATGCAGCCCCTGTGCCCCAGATAGTTCAGGGCACTCTGTGCCCTGAGCCAGCCCTTCCCTGGAGCTGCAGCTCCCGGGAAAGCTCTTGGAAAGGAGTAAAAAAATCCTGCCCTGCTTTTTGTGCTGAAGAAGAGCTCCCTTTCCTCACCCTCCTCTGGGATCAGAGCAAGAAATCTGGGGGTCCCCCCTTCCCTTCGGTGCTGGGGTGGATGATGGAATAGGATCCTGAGGAAAATCCCTGCCATGCGTTTTGGGGGTCACCTCTGTACCCCAAGGAGGGTCGTTTGTCCCCACATGGGGACACCCAGAGCTTGGCAGCTCCAAAAGATTCCGGGTGCTGTTGGGACCCTGATGGGCTGAGCAGGGAAAGGGGAAGTGAGCGGGGAATTAGGAGATGGAGAGGGGTGCCCTGGGATCCCCCATCTGCTGAGGGGACACAGAGGTGTCACCTGAGGAGAGGACAGCCTAAAAATGCTGGGTTTGCCCTGATGCCACCCCAGTCACCCGTTTGGGGTTCCTGCAGGTTCCTCAGAGGGGCAGGATCAGGCCCACGGCCAGGAGGGGAAATGCCTCCTTTGGGATGGATCCTGCTCCCCAGCACATCCCCACAGAGTGAGGAAACGGGGTCCCCATGTCCCCATCCCTGCAGACCCCCCCGGGGCTCCCCAAAGCAGCCCCCACCGCGGCCTTTTCCGGCCTTTCCCTTTGGATTTTTGGTTGTTTTCTAATTAAGGCAATTTGGGGGCTATGGAGCCGCCAAGCCCTGATCCAGCTGCTTTGAATTAATGAGGAATTGTAATTTGGGGGAGGTTTGGGGGGGTGGTTGCTCCTTGTCCCTCTCAGTACCGACCTGTCTGCTCATGGATAACGGCAAAGGAATGAGGCCAAATTGTTTCCTCCCTGCTCTGGCCTCCAAAGGGCTCAGCCGCTGGGCTGGAGCGTTTTAAACATTCAACCCCAAATCTCACCAAAGAGCAGACCCAAATATAACCAAAATTAAAGAAAAAATGACCAGAATAAAATCCTGCATAAAGCATCGAGTTTGGGAGTTTTTCCCCCCTTTTCTCAAAGGCAGCGCGGCGCATTTCCAAGTGACCCACGGGTTCTGGCGTTGGAGACAAATAAATAAATAGCCAAAAGAAGGAAAAGGCAGGAAGAGCGGGATACAGGCACGTAGCTAAACAAACACAGCGGCACCGAGGGACAAAGGGAAGATGCAGAAATTTTTCTCCCACTCCTTCCTAAACTGACACCCCCCGAAAAATTTGGCGGCGCTGGGGAAGGCGGCAGCTGGGCAACAGCTGTACGATTCCTGGGATAATGGGGAGGGGAAGGAACTCCAGAGGATCATTAGGGAAGGGATGGGGGCATGGAAAGGACTCCCAGGAACCGGGGGAAACACGCGTGGATCGCAGCATCCCCGCCGCGGCTGGAGCAGGTAAGCGCTGCTGCGGGGCCCCTCCCGGTGCTCCCGGACTTTTCCCAGCAGTTCTCGGGGTTTTTTCTACCTGTTCCCCGAGGCGGCTTTGCCGGGTCCTACCTGGTTCCCATCGCCCCCGCGGCTCTGCCTTTTGCTTTTTCTATTTAAGCAGAAGTGGGGGAATAACATTAAAGCGAAAGTGAGAGCCCGGAGCAGCCCCGACGGGCTGGGAGAGCGCAAGGGAGCGGCGGGAGAAGCCCGGGGACGAGCTCGGTCCTGTCCGAGCCTGGAGACGGCCGCGGAGCCCCGGGACAGCCGGGCCGAGGGGAACCGGGAGCGCTGGAGCTCCGGACATGGGTACCGGGCAGAGCCGGGGAACCGGGAGCGCCGGAGCCCGGTACTGGGGAACGGGAGCGCTACTGCCCGGAGCGGGGCACCGAGGGAACCGGGAGCGCCGGGCTCCGGACCGGGCACCGGGCAGCGCTGCCAGCCCCGCAGTCCGGCCTCCCCCAGGTCCCGGAGCCCCGGCTGTGCCGCCGGTGCTGCCCGGTGGCTGCGGGAAGCGGAGTCGGCGGCCGGACGCGACTTTCCAGCCTCCTCCGGGGAGCGCGGCCGTTCTCCGCGCCCGGGCACGGGGACCCGCCGCTCCCCGCCGTCGCGGCAGCGGGGCCGGGTTTCTCCCGCCGCCTTTTCTCCCCCTTCCCCCCTTGTTTCTGGAGAACGGGCACCAGCCCGGACGCCCCGGGCTCTGTGGCGATCCCAGCTGCCGACACTCGGCCCTTCCCGGCCCCGGCTCCCGTCGGGGGACGCTCGGTTGTCCCCGACGGGGCCATATCGCGACATCGCCGCCTCGGAGAAGTCCCGCAGAGCGTGTCAGCGCAGCGACGCTCTTGGGGGACAGGGCTGGGGCTCCCGGCGGAACCCGAGGGGGAGGAAGAGAAGCAGAAGCGCCGGGAGGGGTCGGCGGCCCCGGCCCCCCCATCCACCCGCCGCTCCCCGGTACCTGCAGCCCCGGCCGGGTACAGGGGCCTCCCGTGCACGGCCACGGCCGGGGGGCCCGGGCCGGCCGCCCCCAGGTACCGCGGCTGTGCCCGGAGCGGCGGGCAGCGGCCGGGCCGGGGGCTGAGCGGCGGCGGCCGCCGGTGGGGCCCCGGAGGCCCGAGGGCGAAGGCGGTGGGAGGCCGGGGGAGCCCCGGGGGACCCCCGGCCCGGCGAGGCGGGGGGAAGGCCGGGCAGCCCGCTGTCTCCATGGCGCAGGTTGGAGGGGACGGGGAGGGTGCGCGGATTTTGTGCGGGGCACCGGGAGGAGGGGGACGGGGGGGCGATGGGGAGGGAGGGATCGCCCGCAGCCCCCCCGGCCCGCACACCCCCAGCCGCCCCCCCAGCCCCCCAGCCAGTCACGTGCGCCCTCCCAGCCACTTGGTTAACCCTCTAATCCCAAATCCTGCCCCGCCGGGGACACTTCCCCGCGTGGGGCAGATCCCGCCAGCCCCAAGGCAGGGGCTGCTCCCCCTCCCTGCGCTCCCGGGGGTCCCAGCTACACCAAACACTCTGTGATTTCAAACCCCATCCCTCACTGCTGATAGCAGCAAGAAATACCGGGCAGGGGACAAACTTCCATTTTCCTGTCGCTCCCCGGGTTTATTTTCCCTTCACAAGCTCTGGAGTCCCTTGGAGCCTTTCCTCCCCACAGCCAGGGCTGGGGCCCGGCTCAGGCTGCTTCAGAGGTGATGGTGACCCGGGGACGAGGGATACAGGGATGGTGGTGACCCCAGGACGTGGGAGCCAGGATCCCACAGTGTCCCTGGGGCAGGCCCTGCTGTTCCCAGTGGCTCCCAGCACCATGGGGGTCCCCATCTCCCCCTGTGCCCCTGCTGGTGCCTCCACACCCAGGATTTGGATCCCCTCATCCCGGCTTGAGTCTGGCTTTGGCATCAGGCACTGGTGTGGATCAGATCTTGGACTTTATTCCCCTCTTTTCCTGCATTTTGCTCCTTTCCTCGCCAGGGTTGGCGGTTTGGCTTGGCTGGGGGAGGATGCAGCTTTGGGGGTGTTTGTGTGCAAAATGAGGGGAAAGATCTGGAATTCAAAGACTTGGAGAAGGAACTAAATAAGGGGCCCAAAGAACTAAGTGGAAATCGGAGGGGTGAAGTTTTACCCCTTTATTTGCTGTTTTTCAACACTTTGAGTTCATTCTTGGGCACCACTCCTTGCTCCAGGTGTATGAAAAAATAACCTGCAGGAGTGGGGGTTGTGGGGAGGGGATGAGCTGCGTGTGAGCAGCAAAAAGAGGTGGAGAGCAGCCCAGGGGATCCCAGATGTGTGATGTTAGATAGCGGAACAGGGGATAACACCGACCATAAATAACATTACTGCTCCCATTGGTGGTGCCGGGGCAGGACTGTTACCCGGGCACAGTGAAAATCTGGAATCACAGGAAAATCTCATTTCAAAGACTTTGTGATATAAATGTCACCTCTGTGTCTGGGCAGGGGTTGGGGTTGATGTGTTGTTTGGTCATTGGAGAAGCTGTTGCTGCAGGAGTGGTGGATTTGTGGTGTAAATCACAGCTGCATTTTCCAGCCCTGCTCAGGGAAACTGCGTTTGTGAGAAATGCTGCGTTGTGATCCCGGACTCAAAATTATTCCTTCAGAATCCTGTGAGGGGCTGGCTCTGCACAGAGGGGTCTGAGCAGGCTAAACATTATTTTAGCCCCATTCAAACCAGTAACAAAACAATTTTTTTTTTTTATTTGCCACTGCTTGATAAAATTCTAAGTTTTTAGAAATTAACGTAGTGGCCTTTCGAGGAGCTGCAGGAATAAATCAGTTTAAATCCCTTGGGCTGCTTTAAAAGAGGATCTGGCTCCCTCCCTGCAGGGTGGGCACCTTTTCATTGCCCACGATGCTCCCTGGGCATCCCAAGCCTTCCCTGACACTTTCCCTTTGCTGGAGCTGCCAGGATTTTCCCTGTTCCACTGTCCACAGCTCACAGGGTGCTGTAAATTATGGCTAAATAGGGACTGGGCGGCCTCTGACTCACAACAGGTCATTAAATATTATTAAACATAACATAACTCCTGGAAAGGCTGATTAGTTTTAAGGTTGCTCTCCCAGTTTTACTGCTGGCATTTAGAGGAATTTAATAGCAGAGGGATGAATCTCTCCACGTGTGCTGCCTCAGGACAGGCTGGTTTAGGGTGTGCTGCTTTTCCAGGCTCCAGAGATTGCTGGGACCCCCTGGGCAAGTGGAGAGGTCTTGGGCAGGTGGGGTTTGGGGTGCTTGGAGCTGAAGGCAGCATGAGGTTTGTGAGATTTTGGGGGATTTGTGTTGATTCTTGGAGCTGCTGAGGAATTTGGTTCTTCCAGTGGGCAGGATGAGGACCAGGACCCCCAGGATCTCCTCCTGAACCTGCCCCCAACCCTCTGCCCTGTTCTGTAGAGCCAGAGCAGGGTCCCTCGTGCTCCTGGATGTGGGAATGTTTGTGGTGGGTGCTTTGGGATCAGGGGAAAGGCTGAAAAGTGCAGCCCCTTCCTGGGGCACCGTGGGTGGGTGCCAGTGTGGGACTGACTGCAGCAGGCAGGTCCCTGTGCTGCTCCTGACGCTCGCTGGGTTCATTTTCCGTGGATCAGCTTATTTTTGGGCAAAGAATGATCCCACCAACTTGAAAAGCTTCCAGGAGAAACTTTTCACAACGTCAGTGTCCGACTCCATCTCCGTAAGGGGAAGAGCGCCTGGGTCGGCCCTTGCATGGAAATGACCTTTTGTGCCCAGTTTTAACTGGATCTGCCACCAGAGAGCCACCAAGGGAGGCGGGGGGGCTCTGATGGGATCCTCTGTGGGGAAAAGCTGGTTTTGCTTTGCCTCCTCTTTGCTGGGAGGATTTTTCGCTCCCTTTTGCTTTCCCTTTTGCTTTTTGTCCGCCTCCAGCCGTCCCCGAGCGCTGCCTCGCGTCCCCTGGGGATGTCGCAGAAGAGCTCTGCAGGGGGCAGGGAGGCTTTGCAGGGCTCTGCGGTTTGTAGGATCATCCCTTCGCAGCCAAGGCTCCGCAGCGTGACCCGGAGCCTGGGCAGTGCTGCCGGGGGATGGAGCGGTGCCCGGTGCTTCTCCTTCCCCAGGGTCACGTTTCCCTCCCAGCCCGAGGGTCAGGCAGGGTGGATGAGGACCAGCAGCCGACATCCAGGTCCAGCTTTTCCTCAAGGGCGCTCGGGTTTGATTGTTTTTGGCGGTTTGGGAAGAAAGCCCATTCCTGGGAGCTGTGGAGGGAAAGCTCTGGGTTCCTCTGGAGAGCAGGGAGGCAGCTCAGCGTGGCTGTGACACAGCAGCTTCAGGGTGGTGGCAGAAGGGACAGTCTGGGGACAGCTGTCCGAAGGGTGATCAGGCACTGAGGGCCCCTCCCTCCTGCAGCATTCCCTGCTGGGTGTTTCCTGACCGAGCTTGGAGGATCATCTCCAGCTCTGCTGCTCCTCTCAATCCCAGGCAAGAAATTCCTGTTTCTTCTCAGCCTGGGGAAGCACCATGTGTGGGCAAAAGGATCTGGAACAGCAGGACAAAAGCCATTCCCTCTGTCCTTTAAGGGATGGGCATTTGGGGGATGCCCATGGGCTCCTTCCCTTGCCCGAGGAAGAGGTGGGATTCAGCCAGGATTCAGCAGGCCACTGGATCCAGGAGGAATCCTGCTCCTCTGCTGCTGTTCCAAGGCTGGACTGCTCAGGACCTTCCCCTGCTCCCTGGGGAGATCCATCCCCAGGGAGATCCATCCCCAGGAGATCCATCCCAGAAGAATCCATCCCCAGGGAGATCCATCCCTGGGGGTATCCATCCTTAGGAATGCATCCCTGGGGGGATGCACCCCTCGGGGCTCCAGTGGGACCCTCTGCTTAGTCTGGGCACATCCCTGTCCCTCTGTCCCAGGGACACCCATCCCTGTCCCAGGACACCCATCCCTGTCCCTCTGTCCCAGGGACACCCATCCCTGTCCCAGGACACCCATCCCTGTCCCTCTCTGTCCCAGGGACACCCATCCCTGTCCCTCTCTCCCAGGTCCACCCCTCCTGGGGCACTGGAGGGATCTCTGCCCTTCCTTGGGTTTGGTTTTCCCTCGGTCCTGTCCGTCTGCACGTCCCTCTCCCAAACATCCCAGCCCCTCTGACCCTCGTGTCTCACTCGCTGCAGTTTCATCCCAAGCCACCGTTGGGTTTTGTTCGGGAATGTGCACGTTGGTGGCAGGAAAAAATTACTGAACTCCCCGGGGAAATAATAAAGTAATTTTTATATCTATTTTATATATTTATATATTTATTTTTAATATTTATATATTTATCGAGATAAATAAAATCCCTTGCTGGCCACAAGGCTGTTTTGGGTGAGGGATGGAGCCGGGGCTGGAAACCCTTCGGGATCCCAGAGCCAGGCTGGGTTTGTTGTTTTCCGAGTCTGACGATGCAGGGAACGATCCTGACCCCACAAAAGCCAAAGTGCAAACACAAATATCCACCCACGTGGAGTCACCATGCCCCTGGGTCACACACGTGTTTTGCAGGCGTGTGAATGGGTTTGGAGATGTAATTTAGACATAAATTAGATATATTCATATTATATTATAAAATACCTTCATCCCATATATTAATATTAGCTATAAATAGTATATATTTATATTTTCTACAGCTAATATAATTCCAATTATATATATAATAAAAATAGTATAATATGTATAAAAATAGTATATAAAGTATACTATATAGTATATACTATACTATATAAATAATATAGCATATATATATAATAGTATATAAAGTATACTATATAGTATACAATATAAATAGTATATTATATATTATCTATATAAATAGTATAGTATATATATTATAAATAATAGTATATATTTGATATAGGTCAATGTAGATTGCATATTATTATACATACCATATATATTTTACACTATTATAAAGAATATTTTTGTTGAATTAATAAAAATATTAATTATGTAATAATTTAATTTTATGTATTTTTAATATTTTTCTATCCCAGGAAATATTTGAGGCCAGGCTGAACCAGGCTTGGAGCAACCTGGGATTGTGGAAAGTGTCAGGGAGTGAAATGAGAAGAGCTTTAAACCATTCCATGACTCTGAAATTCCATAATTCCAAATGAATACATATACATATTTATATAGAACAATATTTAAATATTAATTCATATTTATATAAATATAAGTATTTATAGCTATTCTGATATATTCCCTAAGAAGTTAATCCTATGCACATATAATTATAATTTTGCCCCAAACCAGTGTATTTCCATGTTAGTTTATGTTCTCAGCACAGGGACACTAAAATGATGGAATTTTGTGTCTGGATGACAGGAAGATGAGGATGAGCATGTGGAAATCACATGCAAGCAACTGCATAAATCCCTAAATTTGTGTAAATACATGGTGATTGTGGAGTTTATACGTACAAAGTGTGTGGCTGCAGCAAAGGGGGATAATAATAACTAGAAAGGAGGGATCTTTTTCCAGGAAACAGCGAATTTCGTAAAATTTCAATTTTTTAGCGATTTTTCTTCTTTTTTTTTGTGTTGTTGAAAGCTCGATGTTCCCGTTTTTGTGCCTGTGCCGGCTCCGGAGCCGCATTTGGTGTCAGTAAATGAGCGATTAAACAACAACCGGGGGAGCGAATCCCGTGAAAACAAACGCGGGACGGATTCACCCGGCGGAACGCCGAGCGCGGCGCTTTCGTTTTCTGCTGCATTTCAAGGGGTTTTCCTTTGATTTTCAAGGACTTTTCCTTTGCATTTCAAGGCGAAAGATTAAGGGGAAATAAAAGAAAAGACAATAAAAATTAATGTTATTTTAGCCCCGTTCAAACCAGTATCAAAGCAATTTTTTTTTTTTGCCGCTGCTGGATAAAATTCCAAGTTTTTATAAATTAAAGTAGTGGCCTTTGGAGGAGCTGCAGGAATAAATCAGTTTAAACCCCTTGGGCTGCTTTAGAAGAGGATCCGGCTCCCTCCTTGCAGTCAGAGAATTCCAGCCCTGGGTAATTTGGGCCCATAAACTCAATTTTACACCGGGATGAAGAGGGGGCTCCGTGAATCCCTTCTCCCATCGTCATCCCGATGCTGGGCTGGATTTTTGCTTTAATAAGGAAAAATTTGTGCTTCATCCCTGTGGGGAATTTCCAGGCTGCTTTGGGAAGTACTTCAGGATGGCAAGTTCAGGCATTTTTCCTTTCCTGCTGCTCCAAAAATATATTTAATATAAAAAATAAGGGTGGAAGTGAAGCCTGGAAGCGGCAGCGAGCCGAGCCGGCAGTGGGTGGGATTCAGGAGAGATGCTGGGCTGGAAGTTTATTAATCTTTATGCCATTAATCCCAGTAAAAGCTGTGGAACTGGGAACAAAATGGTTCTTTCAACTCCTAAAAACTCGATAGTGCTTGGAAAATCAGGAAAGCAGCTAGAGATTAAAGGGAATTTATTCCGTCTATAACTGAAGGGAATTTATTGCAAAATTGCTTTGCTGGGAAGTGGTAGGATTTGAATCCTTTTGAGTTTTTAATTTGAACCTGTTAAGAGTTGTAAGTCTCAAATATTGGCGTTAAATTAAGTGGGATCACTTTGGATTTAAGATCTACAGAACCAGGAGCAGGATCCAGCCCCTGGATTAAATTGCTACATTTAAAACTACATTTCTCCACCCTGGGGAAATGGGTGTAAATCAGAGTAATTTGGGTGTTATGTGGATTTATGCTTCCTATGGGATGTACAACAGTCTGGTTTGGGGGAATTAATTCCTGGGGAGTGGGGGGAATTTATTCCCTGAGGGAAATAAATTCCCTGAGGGGAAGAAATTAATTTATTCCCATCATTAGTGCAGGGCTGGGCTCAGCCTCTTGCTCGGGCTCCATTATTCCGAGTTTCCATGAGATTACCCCGGGCAGAGTTTATCTGGAAAATGGCTGGAAAGTGCTGGAAATGGGGGAAAAAAGCAAAAGGGAGGTGATGATTTGGGAAGGCTGGGGGAAATTTAGCTCCAGGCTGTGCAGTGCAAAAGGACTGAAGCAAGCCTGTGATCCGGGGAGGGATCGGGGACAAATCCGAGCCGTTCCCAAAATCGGCTTTGTGGGAACAAACACGTCCGGCTTCCCCTGCTCGAGGGGGATCCGTGGAGCTGGGCGTTCAGCACCCCCTGATTCCCACCCGGGAGCCTCCTGGTGCCTGGGGGTGTTCCAGGATGGTTCCCCCACCCCGAGGGTTCGTTTCCCCCGAGCCCATCCCGTGCTGTGCCGGGGATCCGAATCGCTCGGTGAGGGCCCCGCTCCCAGCCCAGCTGCCACCAAGGAAAACCCCAATCCCCCTGAGATCTGCAAACAGAGCTGGACAAAGCCCTTCCCCTCCCCGGGGACTGATGGATTTATTCATCCCATTCCCTAATGAGCCACTTCCAGATCCCAGTAAATTATACGCACCGGGACGGGTGAAATCTTGCTCCATAAATCAGATCTGAGGCTGCCAAGCTCTGCCTGCATCATTATCCCGGCAAGTTTCGAAGATCCCAGGTATTGCTGCCTCCTTTGCAAATCCCAATAAATCTGGGAGTAATCACTCCTGACAGAGAGGCAGCAAAAGCACCGGAAAACATTTTCTTCCCTTAAAAAATGTAAGTGGAAAATTTATTGCACGGAAAGAAAAAGTTTTCTCCGGAAAGTCTGCAGCAAACAGCAACGTGAGGAACTCCCCGGGGCCAGGCTGGTGGGATGGCATCACCTTGGGATTCCTGGGATAAATTCGCAGCAACTCCTAAAAATTAAGGAAGGTTTTTTCCTGGGGTGAAACAAGAGAAAAGAAATAAAGCCGAGTGTCTCCAAGTGTGTCCCGAAAGGACAGTGGAGCCAGCGCTCTGGAGTCTGCTGCCTTCTGGTTTGTGTTTAGCCTTTGGAAAAAAAAAAATCCCCCCCTGCACACCTCCTTTTTCCTAGAGGGAAGATTGATTTTATTAACCAGCCAACACCTGAAAGTAATCGGGATTTTTTTGGTGGCTGGTGGCGGGGGAAGGAGCCGTGCCGGGGCTCTGCAGGGGCAGAGCTGCGTTTTCCCACTGCTCCTGCTTCCCACAGACGTGGAATGGAGCTCACACGGGTTCTCCATCATTGCAGGCTGCTTGGTGGTGGGTGCTGGATGGGTCCTTATCCTCACGGTCCCAGCATGGAGCCAACACCAGGGGACAAAACTCCCCTCTTTCCAAGGGGAAACTGAGGCACGTGGCTGTGCCATGGGTGTTAGGGGTGGCAAATACCCCCACAGTTCTCCCTTTGCTGGTTTATTGTTGGGTTGGGAATGTTTGGATGACTTTACACCTGGAGAAACCAGGGAAGGGGAGGTGGACCCCAAGGAACCCCTTCAAGCATCCCAGGGAGCGTTTCCCTCTTCCCATGTGCTTCCCACTCCTCCCAGCTCCGCAGAGCCTCGTGCCTTCCCCACAGGCACATCAGCAGGAGCTCCTGTTTTCCCACAACAGGATTGTCCACATCAGGACTTGAAGGGAGCAGGCTGGTGGGGATGGCTGTGCCTGTCAGGATGAATGAGAGGTGACAGCGCCGAGAGCACCGCGGGAGCCACACAGAAGCAGATGGGCTGCCAGGGCTCCTCCTTCCCTGCCGGGATCCACCTGCCCGGGGACCAGCGCGGAGCAGGGAAAGGGGAGCTTGAAATGTCCAGAACTCAGAGAACTGGGTGGATGATGGATGGATGGATGGATGGATGGATGGATGGATGGATGGATGGATGGATGATGGATGGATGGATGGATGGATGGATGGATGGATGGATGGATGGATGATGGATGGATGGATGGATGATGGATGGATGGATGGATGGATGGATGGATGATGGATGGATGATGGATGGATGATGGATGGATGGATGGATGGATGGATGGATGGATGGATGGATGGATGATGGAGGGAGGGAGGGAGGGAGGGAGGGAGGGAGGGAGGGAGGGAGGGAGGGAGGGAGGGAGGGAGGGAGGGAGGGAGGGAGGGAGGGAGGGAGGGAGGGAGGGAGGGAGGGAGGGATGATGGATGGATGATGGATGGATGGATGGATGGATGGATGGATGGATGGATGGATCATGGATGGATCATGGATGGATGGATGGATGGATGGATGGATGGATGGATGGATGGATGGATGGATGATGGATAGATCCATGGATGGATCCATGGATGGATGGATGGATGGATGGAGATGGATGATGGATGGATGGATGGATGGATGGATGGATGGATGGATGGATGGATGGATGGGTGGATGGAGGAGGGATGGATGGATGAAAAGAGGAGGATGAAGGCTGTGAACAAGACAGGGTTGGGCAAGAGCTGAGCCCAGAAGTGTCTCAGCTTTGCTGGGTTGGAGGATGCTTCTGCTCTGAGTTATTTGGGTTTAAGGCCAAGGTGGCCCCATAGAACACAGATTGAGTGGAGACCTTGTCCCTCAGGAGGCCTTGGTCCTGCAAAGCCAACACTGCTTCTGGCCTTCTCAGGGGGGAAGTGTGCCCAGCCAGCTCCGTGCTCCTGCAGAACCCTGGAGAGCCCCCAAATCCAGCGTGGATCCTCATCCGTGTCGATGGATGACCCAACACAAACCCAGCAGTGCTGGGAGGGACATGGAACAGGTCTGCAGAGCTGAGTGGCCACTCCTGGGGTCAGCTCTGTAACTGCAGTGGCCAAATCCACCTTGGGCCGTGGTGTGACTGCTGTGTGCCACCATCCCTAGGCTCTGTGGGGACAGGCTGTGGGGACAGGCTGTAGGGCTGGCTGTAGGGACAGAGTCAGGATTCCTGACTCCTGGGTTTCTCCACACCTTCTGCCTCATCTCCGGGTCCCGGTGCCCCTGTGCTCTGTCCCCTCAGTGACCTCTCTGACCCGACCCCAGGGTCTCCTTCGCTTCCTCCGTGCTCGGCCAAGGCTGATAAGGGGAACCAGAAACAGCTTTGACCTTTCAACCACAAATCCCCCTGCCAGGAGCCCAAGCTGTTCCGCATCTCAAAGGCTCCTTGATAGGAAACAAAACCCCCGTGCTGCTGAACTTTTAAGGAATTTCACCCCCAAAAAACTCTAAAGCACCCAAAAAAGGCCCCACCCCCCGAGGAGCATGGGTGGGTTTAACCCTGCTGAGGAGCGGGGCCAGCACGTGTGATGTGCAGGAGGTGCCGTGGGCTGATCAGTCAGGAGCGTTGGTCTGGTGCTTCCTTCCCTTTTGTTTCCCATCTCTCCCTCCCTCTGGGCTGCTGTGCTCAGCCCTGGGCACCCACTGATGGGGCACAGAGGTTTTTGGGACACTTGGCACCTCCTTTGCTCTTCTCTGAGAGCCAGAGGCCTCGATGGTGCTGGGGCCTTTACCTCTGCCAGCCCCTGGACTGGGGACAGACAGAGCCCCTGGTGTCCCTGTCCAAGGCATGGGGGTGCAGCTGAAACATGAGGGGTCGGAAAATTAACT
Organism: Passer domesticus; assembly: GCF_036417665.1. Lineage (NCBI taxonomy): Eukaryota > Metazoa > Chordata > Aves > Passeriformes > Passeridae > Passer > Passer domesticus. Next base: position 1,909,887 of record NC_087498.1, read on the forward strand.
TAGAGTAGAAATTAATTTTCAGATTTAGATGAAGTGTGCAGTTTTTGTTTAGTCTGTTACTTGCTGCGCTCACAAAGGTCAGCAGAGATGGACAAAGGAATGCAAGGTGATCTTTAATGTCCCTTCCAACCCAAACCCCTCTGTGATTCTGTAATTTCAGCGGACACACCACTTGCCCATGGAAGCAAAGCTCCATCCTCACTTTCTGTCCCATCCCAAAGCAGCACAGTCCAGCTCCAGGGCATTCCCTGCTCCCTGCTCACGCCCTCTGGGTCACGCTGTGAGAGGGAGGTGATGGCTGGAGGTGTTGGAGCTCCTTAATTGCTTTGAGCAATTAATTGGTAGAAACACAACAGCAGGGGATGCAGTGGCTCAGCAAAGGGATTGTGCTGTGCTCCGAGGGGGCCAGGCAGGGCTCCCACGTCCCAGGGGGTGTTTGGCCCCTGGTAGCAGGATTGAGGCTCTGGGGACCACACTGGTGTGGGCATGGGCTGTGTGTGAGCCCCTGGGGCAGAGGAGAACTCTGTGCCATGAGGCTTTTCCCAAACACATCCCACTCGTTTTCCACAGAATCCCAGAATAATGAGGTTGGAAGAGACCTCCAAGGTCATCGAGTCCAACCTATGCCCCAACACCTCAACTATATAGCACCAAGTGCCATGTCCAGCCTTTTTAAACACACCCAGAGATGCTGATTCCACCACCTCCCCGGGAAGAGCATTCAGTACTTTATTATTCTTTCGGTGAAATGTTTTTTCCTAATATCCAACCTATTCCTTCCCTGACGTGCTGAGACTGTCTCCTCTGACTTGATCTTTTCCAGGGTGTTTATCAAGAGCAACTCCATTCCAGGTGATGGACAGCCACAGGATCAGGCCCTAAACACCAGCAGGTTCCCTGTATTGCCTCAGTTACTCACTCTGTGTTTTCCCTGCTGTTGCTTAACCCCATTAATGGGATCTGAGCTGTTCAAAGCCTCCAGAGCAGCAGGGGGGAAAGCTCAGAGCAATAAGTGGAGGCGACCTCTGCCAAATTGGAGCAAGACTTGCCTTCCTCCCGCTGCCCAAACAGCCCACAGCACTTTCCCATTAAACCCCGGTGCCCAGAGTTATTGGGGAGGGAGAAAGAGCCAGGACCAGCCCTCCCTGCATGGAACCAGGGTGAAAACCTTCTGGATCTGGGGGGGAGGACTCAGCAGCCAACCCCACACCTGGGAGAAGATGCTCCAGGAGGGATCACTCAGAGAACCCAGGTCTCAGGATGTGAAGCCTGTTGGAAAGTCATCAGCTCAGGTAATCTGGGGAAAATGAGAGCTTTAGAGAGCTGGGCCTGGGAAAAAATTACGCCGTGGTCTGGGCACCATATTCCTCTTGGGAAATGGGCAGGATGGGCCATTCTGGGTGAAAAGGGTTGATTTGTGTTTTTTTTTTTTTTTTTTTTTTTTTTTTTTTTGGTTTTTTTTTTTTTTTTTTTGTTGTTGCTGCTCCTTCTGAGCATCTTCAGCAGGGGTTCTGCCCCAGCTGGGCTGTGCAGTGCCCAGAAGCTGCAGGGAGGAGCTGGGACAGGGACCCAGGAGGGGGAGGGAGCTGGGGATGGAACCCCCATGCAGGGCACTTGGGAGGGACACAGGACCCTGGGTTTGGGCTCCTGGGGGGCTCTGCAGGGTGGGGGGGCTCTGTAAGAGGTGTTTTCATTGGGGCAGAGCTTCTCAGAGCACAGACAATCAATTTCAGCCTTTAGGGAGCCCTGTGTTTGGGTGTGACACTGCTAATTTGGGTAACAGACCCCAGCACAGGCTGCTCCCCGGCTGATGGAATTACTCCAGGAGCAGGGTCCGACCTGCACCAACGCCCCTCCTTCAGCATCTCTGCCTGACCCCGTCCTGCCCCGCTCCCGGCGTTTTCTCCCGGCCCTATTTTTGGGAGGGCATCGCTTGGGGAGGAGGAAACAGAGTCCGCCCTGCTCCGGGGCCACGTGTGGCTGCCGGGCTGGGCTTTAATGGGTCCCAGGCGCTGCCCCTTCCCTTCAGCTCGTGGGGGAAACCAAACCCAACGACCTCGCCGCGGGCATGAGCCCAGCGAGGTTTCCCAGCGCTGCCCCCCTTCCGCAGGGGGAGTCGCGGAACGTCCCTGAGCCCGAGGGGCCGGGAAGGGTCAAACCCTCCTCCCGGCCCCGCTGCAGCCGCGCCGGGGCCTGGCCGGAGGGTCAAGGTGCCGAGGAGGGTTAATTGGCTGCAGCATCTCTGTTTGGCTCTCCTCCCTCCGGCACTGCCCGGCAGTGCGGGGAGCCGGGACGGGATGCTCAGGAGGGGATTTTGGGGCATCCCCGCACTCAGAGCATCCCCTGGGAATGCTTTCCCGAGGAGGAAGGTGCAAAGATGGCTCTGTGTGCCTCCAGCTCGCAGTAATTCATTAATCCTTTAATTCAGAGGAGGCTCCACACCAGCGTTCACTGATCCTGGGGAGGCTGTGTGTTCTCCCAGGCTGAGATCCACCCGCTGACTGCAGCAGGGCTGCCCCCAGCCCAGCCTGGATCCATCAATTCACTTTTTCCCAGGAATAAAAACACTTCTGGGCAAGGGCATGGCAGCTCACAGCTGCTCAGGTGCTTCCCAGGAAGGAGTGAGGGTTCTGTCCTTCCCCCAAAGGGGGGATTTGTGGGAGAAAGAGCATTTGCTACAGGAGGAAAAATTCACCTGGAATCAGGTGTGGTGAGATCCTGCTCCCTTGGCTTCCTGCTGGGACACCCCACCCTGGTGGGGCAGCCCCTGTTCCACGGGGGACCCATCCCGAGCCTGGCTCTCTGCTCCTCACCCAGCAGGTGCTTTGGGCTGCTGCTTTTTTCTGAGGCTGAAGCAAAACCGGTGCCACAGGAAGGTGGGAGGGCACCTGAGGCAGAGCCCCTGGTTGTTGTTTTAATAAACGTGGAGCAGACAGACCTGGGGGGAGCTGGATGGGATGGGGACACCCCAACAGGAGGGGCTGAACCCCATCCTGAGCTCTGCCCCTCCCTGGCTCCTGGGAAATGCTGCTCCTCCTGCCTGGCCCTTGGCTCAGGGCAGAGGTTGGGGTAACAGGACACGGGGCTGTGACTTGGATTGTGGATGTTCCTACAAACATCTTTCCTTCTGTGTCCTGTCACAGCAGCCTGAGGATGAGGATGAGGATGGGGATGAGGATGAGGATGGGGATGAGGATGAGGATGAGGATGAGGATGAGGATGAGGATGAGGATGAGGATGAGGATGAGGATGAGGATGAGGATTTCTCCCTGCCATGGCTCCAGGGCCCAGCAGAGGCTCCTGCTCTCCCCACTCCCCTGTTCCATGCACCCAGGCCCTATGTAGTGATGGCAGGAGGTGGGAGGTGAGGGTTGTGCCCTCCCCAGACAAGCAATCCCTGGGATAACCTACAAAATTCCCCCCTGGGGTGCACCCCAGGATGTTCTACCCACGTAGGTGACCTCAGGGGGACCCGGGCTCTGGGGCTGTCCTGGCAGCTGCTGATCCAACCTCCCAGCCCCATCCTGGCTTCCAGGGCCTCCCATCAGCCCCAATTTCCTGCAGCCCCGGTGATAAGAGGCTGATCCTCAGCCATGGAAATCCGATGCCCCGGTGTCAGGAGCACAGCTCCTGGGGGACTCTGGGAATCCGGCTGAGAATGAGCAGATCTCGCTGCTTTCCCTCCTGCCCATTGCAAAAAAACCCCTTTGGAGGATGGATGGGGTCTTAGTGCCTCTCACTGGGGCTGTCCTGGGCTTCATCCCCCTGATCTGTGCTGGCAGGGCTGGGTCTGAGGGTTAAGAGCTTCCAGGTGCACCCACTGGAGCACCCCGAAAATATCTGGGTGCTCATTGTGAACGAATGTGATCCCTTTTTTGGCTTTGCTGTGGCTGCTGAGTCCCAGGGACTTGTGGGTCCCACGGTGTCAGGGCTGCTCCCTCTCTCTGCTCCCCTCACTGGGTCTGTCCCGTGTCCAAAAGGAGGAACTAAACCCCAAAATCTCTCTCCCAAGCTGGTCTGGGAGCACCTGCTGGGTGGGTGCTGGGTGCTGTGGGTCTGGCCTGATGAAGGGACTGGTGGGGTACTGGTTTTACTGGACTGGAGGGGATGTCCCTTACCACAGCAGCCTGCAGCAATGCTCTTGGCCCAGGGTAATTCCACTTTATTTATTGCCCTCTTTTCTCACCCTGGGCGTGCTCTGCCTGTGCTGTGTCACCCCTCTGCTCTGCTGGCCCTGGGGACTTTGTCCTCCCAGCTAGTCTTGAATTTGGGGTGCATTTCTCCCTTTTCAGGTGTCCCTGTGCATTCTGAGCAGGAGTTTCATCCTGCAGCTGCACATCCCAGACCTGACCACGCCGGGGTGAAACCATCTCCAGGTTTTGCTGTCTCCTTCCCAGGCAGGAATTGATCCAGCTCCAGGACTGCTGGTCCTGGAGGGAAGAGGGAAGGTCCTGAGGTAGGAGAACCAGACCTCTCTGGAAATCCACTCTGCTGTGGACAGTGCCCTGCCTGGAGGTCTGTAAATGCAGAGCAGATCCACGCCCAGAAATTGCAGTAATTTAATGGAGCTGGTTTCTAGATTGGCTCATCTCCATTCCAGCCACTGCAGCGATTGAACTAAACTGATTTTCTCGGGGAATTCCTTGTTTGGGAGTGCTGGGATGCCCTGCTCTGCTGCCAGCCCAGGGGCAGTTTAACTGGGATTGTGCCTGGGTTAGAGCTGGGATTTATCCCAGAGGAGCTCCAGGTTTGTCCTGCCTGTCCCGTTATGGCTTGGAGAACACGGGGTCCCTGCACTTGGGACAGCTGGGGTCTGGCAGGGTCTGGAGGGTTTTTGTAGGGACAGAGAGGAGGTTTTGGGGTCTGCAAAGCGCCCGTGCTGCTGCCCGGCACAGCCCGGAGCGGGCAGGGCGCCGAGCCCCTGCAAATCCTGGTTCAGCAGCCACGATCTTGGCTTTCCCACCCAAACAGAGTCAGAACCCGGGCCAGAACCCGGGCCAGAACCCGGGCCAGAACCCGGGCCAGAACCCGGGCTGTGGTGTGCCGGATCCCCCGGATCGCAGCCGGGACCCCTCGGGACCAGCCCGGGCTGGGGTGGCTGCGGGCTCTGCCCGGCGCGGGGAGAGGCTCGAGGGTCTCCCAGGCCCCCCGAGCCCCACCGAGATGCTCCACTGCCATCTAGTGACAACGGGACCGCCACACGGTGGCACCGGCCCCGCCGAGCCCCGCTGGGTCCTCCCGGGGATGGAGGGGAGAGCGGAGCGGCCCTTCCCTAGGAAAAAGGTTTCTCCGTCGCGGTGGATTCCTTCCCTGCAAACACAACCCGAACATCTCCAAACCGGGATGTTCAATCTTAATTTTTTTATTTTATTTTATTTTTCCAAAGGAACTGAGGGGAATGAGGTGTCTGTGCGGCTTTGGCCCTAGGGATCCTATTTCCTCCAGCACCTCGGACATCCAGAATATCCTTTCCTCCTCCTTCTCCCCCCCTCATCAACGCAGTTAAATTATTTAATGCCTTTAACATAATTAACACGTTGCAATCCTAAACTGCGAGCAGCTGCCCAGCCCTGCAATTTCTCCTTCCAGCTGCCCATTAATGCCTCCCTGCGGGCGATTAGAAGGAAGGAAAAGGCCACAAATCCCAGCCCTGCGCTGGAGGAGAAGGAAGGAGCAGGGCAGAGGACTCGTGTACATTAACATAACTCATCCACCGCAATCCCAGACTGCCTGGAGGCTGCCGAATCCCAGATTTATCCTGGTAATGCGCCCACAGCGGCTGTTAGTGCAGAGGTGTGTGCGAGGCTGGAGCGCTGCCCGCTCCCTGGTTTTGGAGGTGATTTATTCTTTGCTCCCTGGTTTTGGAGGTGATTTATTCTTTGCTCCTGGTTTTTGGAGGTGATTTATTCTTTGCTCCTGGTTTTTGGAGGTGATCTATTTTTTGCGCTGTCTCACTCCTCAGTTCTCCACGGAAATCACCGCGTGAGGATGATGCTGATACGCCTCCATCTGTAATTCCCTTTGCATATGCTAATTGTGTAATTCGGAGAGGCAATTAGGCAGGAAAGGAGTTGGGAAGCGGGGCTGGATCCTGTCCCGGGCTGGCTCTGCCCGAGATCCCTCGGTGGCCCTGAGGCACACCAGGAGGAGCTGCCCTCTGCTTTTCCCATCCCCCTTTCAGCGCTGAGCTGTCCGATCCTCGGTCCTCGGGTGTTGCGCAGTGTTGTCACGGTGTGCCTCAGTTTCCCCGCTCCCTCCCCTGAAGTTTCCTTCCCCAGGTGTCAATCACCTCTCCTTTCCCCCACCTTGACCCCTGCTGGGCACTGTCTATCACCCAGAAACACCAGGGGAGCATCGAGTGATTGGCAGGTTCAAAGGATGCGCTCCATCCCTGGGGGGCCATTGCCCACCCAGGTGTCCCTCCCACCTGAGACCCCCTGCCCCTGTACCAGATTGGTGCTCCCTGTTTTTCCTCCCCTCTCCCGGGTTAAAAGGGCAAACACCCCCTGTGCTCGAGGAGCTCTCCTGGAGCATTCAGAGGCCATGCAGCTCAGAATAAAAACTCCGGATTAACCTCCATGAGGACCAACTCCTTCACCACCGCCTTGAAAGGTTTCTCCAGCCCAGGGAGGCCTGAGGAGTGACTCTGTTTTACCAACGAGCCCCAGCCCTGAGCACTGGAGCTCTGACATGCCTGGACGTGTCCCCCCGTGCTCACAGTGAGCCAGAGCATCTCTGGGGGGCAAAACACCTCAGGTGCTGCTATTTGGTTCAGCACCCGGGGCCAGACAAGCCAAGGTCTGTTCTGCTCAGTAATACTGGTAAAATCCAATACTTGGTTTTCTTCTGGCTCTGGTGGCTCCCTCAGGACCACCAGTCCATTCCAGCCCCCCGTGTGCCAATGCTCCTCACGGGCAGGATCCCCCGTGCAGCTCAGACACCTCTTCATGAGCTCCCAGCCTGCCCCCTCCCTGTGATCCACCTTGGATAAACCTTCCTGAGGTGCTGGAAAAAGGAATGTGAAATTCCAAGAGGCAGGGAGGGCTGGGAGCAGGGTTTGATCCAAGATTAAGGATCCAATTTTCACCTGCAGCTTTTTCCTGTTGGTGCTCTTGGCTGGTTGTATTGAGCTGCTGGGTGAGTGACCTCTTTGGATGTATGTGGTGGTTTTAAAGAATTACTTCTTTAAAGTTTAAAGAATTTACTTCTTTAAATAATTTTCATGTCAAATGATGACATTGTATTTTCCCAGCTGTGCCTGAGAATCCTTCAGGCAGGTTTTTGTTTTGGCCCTCAAAGCACAGGGTACTTTTTCACCTCCACATCCTCTTCACTCTCTGGACTCTCACCTCCACTGACACCCACAGGTCCATCCCATCTTTTGGCTTTGTTGGGATAATTTTCCCCAGGGGGATTCACAAGCAGCTCGGGAACTGAGCACTAACCAGGCCCAGCCAGCTCCTCACACTGGCACCCAGCACTGGGCGAGTGCAGCTCTGGATTTCAGCATCAGGAGGGCATTCAAACCCCAGGCACGGCACTGCTGGCAGCTCTGATCCCGTTTGCAAACACTGCAGTGAGGGATGTGCAGTTCTGCTGCTTGTCTGAACCCTGGGCTTCCCAGCCAGATCCCTCCTGCCCTCACACCTCTGGCATGGGGAGAACCGCTGCCTTTGCCCCTCTGAACACAACCCCAGAGGTTTTGTAGGATATAAAGTGTCCCCTGTGATAGGGCAGCACAGACAGCCCAATATTCCCGGTGTGGAGCACTGGAAACCCCCAGTGTTATGAATAGAAAGTTGTATATTTTTTTAGGTTGCAGAGTTAAAAACAAGTCAGACCAGTCAGACCTCTTTAGTGTCACTACTAAAGAGGAGCTCTTCAATTACCTGTTAATGGCCGGTGATTAACCATTGTCCCCCTGATGCTGGCCGCTTGCCAGGGAGGGACACGGGACAGACCCTCCAGGTACGAAGAAAATAGCAATGACATCAGAGCCAGTATGCAGATGAGAAATGCATTGCGCCCCGAATTTTTACAGTTTTACAGTTTTTACAGGAAAAACCCCTAAAATTACCAGCCAACAAGTGACTTAGGTGACATCTAAGAATGGGAGCGTAGTCCAGTGCATGCTTGGACCCTTTTTGCTTCTCACCCTAACCTAAAGGTGCTGATTAAAGAGACGCCCCGGGGTGTTAGACAAAAAAGCAGGAATCTGCTACTCTCCCGTGAGGACAGAGTCCCCAGCTCTGCCTGCAGACTAGCGGACACAGCTGCATCACCCTCCTTCTCCGTGCCACTCCTGGGAGCAGCGGCGGCGTGGGCGCGACCCGTCGGCTTCTCCCCACCTGAGCTGATTCTTCTTAATAAAGGCATTAAAAAGGAGAAAGATCTCCTGCCCATTTATTTCACCCAGGGGTGGCAGGAGCTGGGCCCACAGCTCCTGCTGGCTGTTCCTGGTCTGTGGGGACACGTGGCTGCAGCATTGTCTCTGCATTTCCCTCCCAGGACCGTCCCCGCTGCCAACAGCAATTAACAGGCTCTGGTTAATGGGATCCCTGGTGGTTCTTGGCGGCTCCACCCAGCTCAGGAAGGGTTGGGGGGTCTTGGGAGCCTGAGGACTCTCTACAGGGCAGGTGGTGCCCAGCTGTGACCCAGCAGCAGCCCCTGGAGAGTGGATGCTGCACGGGCTGAGTCCATCCATGCTGAGGAACCGACGGCTTTCTGCATGTGTGGGGAGGGAATAATTAACAGCAAGGAATAATTAGCAGAAAGGGTTCCCCCCAGCCCCAACAAAGGGTAGAAGGGCTGTGGGGGGAACGGTGGCTTGTTGTTATTGTTTGGGCTGGCACAAACACCTCATGGGCTGCAGCCCTTGTGGTGGGGGGACCCCCAAACCCACCCAAAGTGTGAAGCCTGGCAGGGGGTGCTGCTGGTCCCCCAGTGGGAGATCTCACACCCAGGAGGGACGCCCAAATTTTTATTTTATTATTTTATTTTATTTTATTTTATTATTTTATTTTATTTTAATTTTTTATTTTATTTTGACTTTCATTCCTGCCCATTGGCAGAGGTGATTTTGGGGGGTGGGGAAAGCAATGCTGCAGGGATGGGAACCCTGGGTGAGGGTTTTGGGGGTCACAGGCAGGAGGGCAGCAGTGGGGAGCACGAGGGAGGTGTTGGGGATGCCGATGGATCACAAGAAGCTGCCGCGGGGAGCAGAGGGGTGTTTATAGCCCGGAGCAGAGCTCAGCAGCCCCAGGTGCACGACAAGTGCTCCATCCTTAAAGATCTGCGAGGCATCGGGTTCTGCCGGGTTGTGTGAGCCCTCTGGGTGCTCCCAGCGGTTTTTCCTCGCCCTGCTCCAGCGGGCTCTGCCGGTGTCGCTCAGCGGAGGTTCCCCGGGCCCGGCGGTGCTTCGGTGTCGGGGCCACCCCTGGCAGGGCCGCTCTCCAGCTCAGCCCCGCAAAACGCGGCTCTGCCCCGGCCCCGGGCTGCTCGGGCTGGGCTCGCCCTGCCCCGCTCCCGGCTGCTCCCTGGGGCTGGGGACCGGCTCCCCCGGCTGCAGCCCGTGCGGAGGAGCCGAGGCAGCGGAGCTGGGGCGATGGAAAGCGCCCGCAGCAGATGGTCGGTGCCGCCTGGCTCCGCGCCGCCGCCTCCTCGCTCTCCCTCGCCTCATTCTCTCTCCCGACTCCTCTTATTCTTCTGTTTTGCTGATTTATCCCCCCGAGGAATTCCCAGCCAAGCGGGACCCCCACATTCTCCTGCACCCCCAGCCCCTATTCCCACCCAGTGCACGGTGCAAAGCCAGAGCTTCAGCTGCTGAGGAGTTGAGGTGAGGACACAGCTCCTGCCAGGGGAAACTGAGGCACGGAGGAGGCTGGGACCTGCTGGTTCCTCCCGACCTTCCTCTCCCAGCTGCGGAGAGGCTGCCGCGTGCTTTGAGTCCTTGGTTCCAGCCCTGAGCATCTTTTTGAAGGAGCTGTAAATTGTAGGTGCCAAAGAGAAGGGAAGGTTAGAACATCCATAAAAACCAGCCTGATTGGATGATTTATCTCCCTCTGCACCCCAAACTCCTCCCTTGACTCCCCAGATCCCGGACTGTTCTCAGCCCCAGGGGTTAAATCTCCAGGTGGCACAGCCAAAACGGAGCCCCAGGTCCCTGAAAAGGCCACGGGCTTTGCAATCCCATCACAAACACGAACCTCCCCCGTCCCCCGTCCCCGCTCTGCCCGGGGACCCCCGCTGGCCGCATTCCTCCGCGGTCCCTTTCTCCCCGCGCCCCGCAGCGGGGACGATCCCGGCCTCCGAGAGCTGCATTGTTTGTTCGGGGTTGATTTCCCGGCTTGTTTGTCTCCTCGCCTCCCCCGGGCTCTCTCCGGCGGTGCCAGTTTTGTCGGCGGGTGGCAGCGGCGGCTCCGAGCGGACAATGGAGCGTGCTGCGGGCTGGGCACGGCTCCGTGCGCCCGGGGCAGCCCGGAACGGGCACCGGCAGGCGGGCTGCTCGGGTGGATTCCCTCTAAAGGCTGCTCGGGTGGATTCCCTCTAAAGGCTGCTCGGATGGATTCACTCGAAGGGCTGAGCTGCCTGGGGGCTTCCACTGAAGATCTGTCCCTCAGCGGAGGTGCTCGTGCCGGGGATGCCCTTGGGAGGGGTGGGAGGGAGGTCCCAGCGGGGATCCTGGAGCTCTAAGGGCTCTTGGAGAGGGAGCAAAGTGCTGTTCGCTGAGGCCCTGAGTAAATCCTTCCCTGGTGCCATCAAGTGTTGCTTGAGCTCAGCGCTGGCTCTGCCCCTGGCTCTGGGTGCTGCTGGATGGGGCAGAATCTCCACTTGGAGCCAGCTCGGAAAGCTCTGGGAGAAAGGAGAGACCACAAACAAGGGAGGATGGAGCAGGTACAAACCAGCCCCCAAACCCCAGCCAGCCCGGCTGTTCCCGGCGGGCAGCTCTGCCTGGGAGCACCTCCTGTCGCATCTCCCCTCGGCCGAGCCCTGCTGCCCTGCTCGTCCCCAGCCTGCTCCCACCTGGTTTGGGGGAGAAGCTGCCTTGGGGAGCTGTTTCACCGCGGAGGAGGCACTAAGGTGGGTCAGAGAGTATCGGCTGTCTCCTCCCAGAGGCACAGGAGGGGGCTGGGGTAGGTGAGATGGGGAGAGCAGCTCCCTCCCGATGCTCCGAAATGCCCGGGGGGAGATTCATTCACCCCTGCGCTCCTTGGAGGTGCCCATTCACGCCTGGTTTCCGCCACCCCCGGCCGGGTAAGGAGCCTCAAGGATGGAAATCCCCCCTCGGAGCGCTTTGCCAAGCTGCAGGAAATGTTGCCCTGAAAACTCGCCCTGTCCTGGCATCCTGCAAAGCTGCCTGGTGCGGGATGCTGAAGGCACGACCCCGCACCCCCGGAGGGGGGGGACAGGCAGAGCTCATCCCAGGAGGTGCTGCTGGGGCAGGATCGCTCCTCAAAGCTCTCCCGAGCCCCATCCCCTCCCCTGGCCCTGTCGCAGGCGGGCTGGGGCTGAGTGCTGGACGGGAGAGCAGAAGCAGCCCCGGGCTGACAGCGGAGCTGCCTTGGCTGCTGCCAGCCGCGGTGGGGAGCCTGGCTCTGCCCCTGCATGGGAGCAGGGATGGCATCCAGGCTCTCCTCTCCAGCAGCGTTCCACATTCCTCGGGGCTTTTTCTGTCCTTAAAGCTCGTTGAGGACCTTGGAGGGTTGAGGGACACCAAGGAGGGAGGGGAGGGCAGGGCAGCTCATCCCAAGCCGCCTGTCTTCACGTGGATGATCGTTTCCAGCCCAATTGCTGGGAGTTGGGAGGTTTTTTTTCTGTTTGATTTTTGTTTTTTTAATCAGCTGCTTTAGTCCTCCCAGTGACCTCTCCCAGCCCCGAGCCCTCCTGTGCCTGTACAGCTCGAGTGGGGGTGGATCACAGACTGAGACATTCTGTTACAGGACAGCTGTGGAAACATCTGGCTGGGTGATCCCAACAGAAAACCTGGGCTGTGCCCAGCGTTCAGGGTAAGGAAACTGTCCCTTGGCCAGGTGTTTTGGGTTTATTTCAGGGCACTGAAGGGTGGCTCTGTGCCGTGTGGGAGTCAGTGGCCATTCCTACAGCACCTCCTGGCTTTGGGGACATCCGGGGAAGAACAAGGAGCACTTGTGTGCCTGGTGCTGGCACTGGGATCCAGCGGGATGGGCTGGGACAGAGCTGCAGGTGAGAATTCCCAGCAGAGGGAGAACAGGCTGGATCACTGCCCCCTCTGCTCCCCACACTGCTGGGCCAGAGGTGGGGGAGGCTCGGTGAAGCTCTCTGGGGTGTTTCAGGGATGTGCCGTGTGAGCTCCAAGCTCAGCTCGTGCTGTGCTGCAGCACTGCCAAGCCCTGCCCGGCCACCAGGGCCAGCACAGGGCCCGTGCTGCTCTGTCCCTGCCTGGATCCTTTGCCTCAGGTGGCTGGAGGGGCTCCAGCCTGGGACGGGAGGGATTTGGAGGCTTGATGCTGGTTTGGGGCAGGATGCAGCACTTTGCTTGATCCAGGAGTGCAGAGGATGGAACAGGGTCTGGTTTAATGGGGCTTTTCAAGGTGGTCTGTCAGGACACAAGAATGACTTTTCATTTGTGCCAAGCTCCAAAAAGCAGAAGGGAGCAGGACGAACCCACCACCCTGCGTGGATCCATCCCATTGCCTGCTCCCCACGTGGACCCTGTGGGGCTGATGGACCCATCCTGCCCCAGTCTGATTGCTGGGTGAGCTGGGCAGCTCACAGCCTGCTTTTCCCCCTTTTCCCTGCTCTCCCAAAGGGATCATTAACAGCTCCCTGCTCCTCAGCCGAGGGTGACCTGGCTGTGGGCAGCCAGTGCTGCAGGGAACGGGGGGATTCAGGCCAGGGTGGCTCCGTGCCTGCTGGGGAGAAGCTGAAAGGGAGATTTGGGAACGGTTTTGCCTGGAACCTTATAGAAAGCAGCATCCTGGGGAAGCAGGTGTGACGTCAAACTCAGCGCTTAAAATATACCCAGGGCAAAATCACATGGCAGCTGGTGAAACAGGAGCTCTGAGTCCCAGGGGAGCCGTGGGGATCTGCGCTCCTGCTGAAGCTGCCTCCCAGCCCTTGCACTGATAGTATAGGGATAAAATGTTTCTAAAATCGTGGGATATTCAGGGGAGTTGGAAAGAAAGGTTGGGCCTGGTAGGCCCTGGGAAAATGTTGGGCTTTACTGGATCATGCAAAACTGCACCTGTATAATTATTTAATGACTGTGATAAAATATATGATTGTTATGTGATAGATGATATGATTGTTAAATGCTATGATTGCTTGATAATTGGATATAATTATTGCTTAATCGTAACAAGAATCATGAGAAATGATGTTTGGGGGGTTTAATGGAAATGACAAAAATCCATGCTCGGATGAAATCAATATATACAATAGAACAACATAAGTTTAATAATTAATATGTAGTTATATAATGATAAGGGTATAAAAATGTGCTCCCATGGTGGAGTCAGATTTGGGTCTGTGCCCCTGACACCAGAGATCTTCAATAAAAGCACCTGCATAGAATCATTCTGTGACTGTGTGTTACTGAGAGCTGACAGCACGGGCAGGGAGCTGCTCTGCCAGGCTGGGGACAGGGGGAGGGCTGGGGACAGCAGGGAGGGCTGGGGACAGTGAGGAGGGCTGAGGACAGCAGGGAGGGCTGGGGACAGCAGGGAAGGGCTGGGGACAGGGGGAGGGCTGGGGACAGCAGGGAGGGTTGGGGACAGCAGGGAGGGTTGGGGACAGCAGAGAGGGTTGGGGACAGCAGGAAAGGGCTGGGGACAGCAGGGAGGGTTGGGGACAGCAGGGAGGGTTGGGGACAGCAGGGAGGGTTGGGGACAGGGGGAGGGCTGGGGACAGCAGGTGGCCGCCTGGTTCCCATCTGCTGCCACGGCCGGGGCTGCACGGCCCTGCGGCGATTTTTGGGTGACTTCTGTTGGAAGCAGCTACTGCTGGGGACTGGCTGGATGGCGTCTGGCTGCTTCTCATTAGCTGGGTAGAAAATGGTGCTGGGTGCCAAGCTGCTGAGGGTCACCTCCCCAGAGGGACAGGGACGATGAGCAGCTTGGAAGGGTTGGCTCAGGAACCCAGGACATGCTTTTTCCATATGGAAGATGCAGGCTGGGGTGAAAATGCTCTGGTTTTGGCACTTTGAGCCCTGCCGAGCCCACCAGGCAGGTTTGCATGGTCAGGGAACTGCAGGAACAAGCCAAGTGCTGGTTTGGGCAGCATCAGAAAAAACCATTGCAAACTCCCTCCCTGCAGGGCTTGGGGTTAATATCAAACTGGTTCTAAAGGTTTTGCTCTGTTTCCTTGATACATGAATGTTTAAAAAATGTAACACGCAAAAATGTAAAAAGGAATGATAAAAAATGTAAAAAATGTTAGCTTCCTCAAACACTTACTGTTGATATATCGATTGTATAATGTGAATGTATTGATTTTTATGATAAGCATTATTTATAAAGTATCGTTATTATATTTTTAGCCAGCTCTCATCTGCTTTAGCATCTACTTGTGTGATCACCTCCAGGACACGTGTCGCTTTCAGGATCTTTCTTTTTGTTCTCTGCTGACATCTTATAGCAAGCCCCACTCAGAGAAACTGGCCCAAGTCAGGCTGAGATCTCTCTTTGCTCCTCCAGGAACAAGCAGCACAGTCGGCAGTGCCTGTGCAAGGAGATCTGAGGCTGAGCAGCCTTTGAAAGGCTTTCATTTTTATTTTCATTTCCAAGGACAAAATGTCCAAGGACCGTGCAGCTCCCCAGAGTGGATCCAGGCACTGAGACCATCCCAGATCCCAAGTCAGGCCTCTGTGTGAGGCAGAGAGGGCTGGATCCAGCTGTGAGAGAGGGATCTGGGGGTCTGTCCCACTGGAAAGCCTCCAGGGAGATGGAGCTGGCTCAGATGGGCCCTGCAGACAGCGAGGTCTGGTGTGGGGATCAACATCGTCCAAGCTATGGGAAGAATCTTAAAAAAACTCTCTGGGATCACCCAAATCCCTTCCAAAAATGCATCCAGGCCACCAAAGGCACCTGGAAAAGCAGTGACAGGCTGAGCTGGAGCGGTGCCACCCAGCCCTGGTGCTCTGAGCTCTCCCTGTTGCACAACATCACCGCGGCTGCCCCGCCGGCAGCTTGGCATGTGGAGAAAATTAAGACCAGAACTCTGGAGCAGCAGCTCTTTAAAGCATGTCCCACTGCTTGGAGCCCTTCCCAGGGGCCGTGGGACGTGGTTCTCATTCCTCTGCCTGGGCTGGGGTTCATTATTTTCCCCTCTATTGTGCAGAGTCCCCTTTATTCCCTGCATGCCTGTCCCCCGGGGCTGAGGGAAGCAGTGTGGTTTTCTTGTGCTCAGACATGGCTTGCTGCCTCCTCCCAACCACCCTTTTGTCTTTCAGACATGATCTCTAGGCCAAAAATAGATGATCCCTGCACCTTCCAGGGCTGGAGGCACACAGCCTACAGGTGAGTGCATGGAGGGGCACCGGGCTGGGTTAATTAGAGCCCCTGATAAAGGGAGATGATGCTTTTAAAGGCAATTTTCTCTGTGATTCCTGATGTTTCCAGCTGGGGCTCTCTGCCATCAACCCCTTTTTAGGGACACGCTGCCCTGTGGTGCTGTCATCCCACTCTTGAGTGACCCAGGAGGTTTGGAAGTGCCCCCAGGTCTGTGTGTGCTCGAGGGACACAGGCTCAGGTTGTCCCTGAGGAAGGGGCAGCTCTGTGATGGGGAAGGCAAACTCAAGGGGAATGCCCTGCTTGGGATCCAGCCATGCTGCAGCCTCTCCCATTCTTGGACTCATCTCTTTGCCTCATGGGATGAGAGAAACATCCTGGCAGGGAGAGCTGGGACTGGGATTCTTGGGTGGGAAATGCTCGGTAAGAGCCAGAAATTCCTCTGCTCTGAGTCAGGCTGGGCTCTCCTTTCCCCGGGTCTGCTCCTTCGCATCCTTGTTCGCAGTGCTGGCCCTGAATGAGCCACGACAGGCCCTGGCTTTGCAGGCAAATTCGTGTTTAGAAACCAGAGGGCTTTATCCCCTGCAATTATTATCACTTGAATGTAGGTCGGCTTGACAGCTTAGGTGGAAAATCATCTTCAGAGCGTTCTGGCGCTCTGCACTCACTGTCCTGTTAATCCCCACCCTGCTCCCACTTGGTTTGAGGGGGAAAGCTGCCTTGGGGAGTGTTTCACCCGCGGAGGAGGCACTAAGGTGGGTCACAGAGGCGGCCGCCTCCTCCCAGAGCACAGGAGGGGGCTGGAGTAGGTGGGATGGGGAGAGCAGCTCCCTCCCGATGCTCCGAAATGCTTGGGGGGAGATTCATTCACCCCTGCGCTCCTTGGAGGTGCCCATTCACGGCTGGTTTCTGTCCATCATGTCTGTCTGTCTGTCTGTCCCTCCCTCCCCACAGCTCTGCCTGCCTGCAGCGTGCTCGGGAGCGCCGGCTCTGCCGCATCCCTCCCGGGAGGCACGGCTCCGTCTCCGCCCGCTCCATCCTCACCAGCTCCCTCGGAACATCCCTCCTGTATTTTTCCTCCCGAAATCACAACTTCCATCCTTTAAAAAGCCTCCCCCACGCCGGACCCCCTCCCCTGGGCCAGCCCGATGAATGAATGGCTGGTGGCCGTGTGATGCCATTTCCATGGTGACAGATGGCAGCGGGAAATGCGGGGATCAGGGTCACATGAGAGCAGCGGTAAATTCAGGCAGTTATTTATAGGCTGCTGCTCCAGCGTTTATGGAAATGCGTCTGCCTTGGACCGTGGTATCAGCCCTGCGCCGGCTCTCCGGGGCACTGCTCTTCCAGGAGAGACATTACTCATGCTCTGCTTTAATCCAGACTGTTCCTGCTGCTCAGGCTGGTGTCGGAAAAGTACCGGGCAGAGGGTCTGGTTTATTTTTTCCTGAGCCTGAATCTCTCTGAATCAGCCTCAGCCAAACGCAGCCGTAACCTTCCCGCATCTGCCCGTGGCATCTCCTGTGCTGGGGGCTGCAGAGTGACAAGGCCATAACCTGAATTTTTGGTCCTGGAAATGTTCAAGGCAAAGCCCAAATCCAGATTTGTCTCATCTGGTTTTAGCTCTGATACCTCTGGGAAAATTTCCATGCCTCAGTTTACCAACCAACATTTTGGTGATGCGTGGTGAGCCAAAGGGCAGATTTTAAATCCACAGGGGAGGATTTGTGAGACCTTAAGGTGTCACTGAGTCAGCCCGTCTGCAGTAGGGTTATCCCTGCTCCCTGATGAGATGTGCAGGAGCAGGGAGCTGAGTGGCTGGTTCAGCCCCTCCTTCACAAGGATCCTTGATTTCTCTTTGCTTAAGACCCCCTAATCAGGTCGGCAATCTTCTTTCTGCTAATCTGGGTGTGCAGAGTTTGCTGCTGCTGGCACTTGCAGCCCGTGGGATCTGCAGCTCCCCTTCCCCAGCCCTCCAAGCTCAGGCCCATCCTCCCACGGAGACAACAAAAATCCCCGTGTTCAGAAACCAGAGTCAGGAAATCACAGAGTGGTTTGGGTTGAAGGGACCTTAAAGCCCATCCAGTGCCAGCCCTGCCATGGCAGGGACACCTTCCACTGTCCCAGGCTGCTCCAAGCCCCATCCAACCTGGTTGGACACTGCCAGGGGTGGGGCAGCTCTCTGAGCTGCTCTGGACACCCTGTGCCAGGTTCTCACCTCCCTGAGGTGTCCTCTGTTGGATTATGCCCTTTTCTGACCTTGTTTCTACTTCCATTTCTTGTTTCTAGTTCCATTTATTGTTTCAAGTTCCATTTCTCTCTCAGCAATGTCTGTCCTATCCCATGGCATTTCTAAGTCATCATTTCTTATCTCAAGGTTTACATTTCTTATCTCAAGGTTTGCATACAGATGCACACTGTGTGAGCCTTCTGTCAAGCTTTGAGATTTCTCTACAAATCCATTTTCCACATCCCCTGCATGTCCCCATTGGGGTCCTGGCTGTCTCTCCTGTCCATATTTCCCTTTCCCAGCCTGAGCATCTCCTCCTTGGCTTCCCTGTTTGCTTCCCCAGCACCCAAGGGGTGTTCCACAGGGAGGGCTGTGCCACAAACACAGGAAGTGCCAAGTCTTTGAAGAGGTCACGAGGACTGACCACAGCCCAGAGCAGCCCCTGGCAGGCACTGACCATATCCCATCTCTCCTGGGCTGCCTAGGTTTGGAAAGCCAGATGTCTGCTAAGGAAGGCAGGAGTCTCCCCTGAAATGGAAAATGCAAACCGCCTCTCTCGAAATTGTTATAAATTTGAAATTAAGGGACTCTCAGGTAAAAATATGGGAGCAGGAATAACAGTTCTTTATTAGGGAAGAAAATAAAAAGATAAAATAAACAATAAAATAAACCAAAACAACACTGACAGAGTCAGAGCACAGCCTGACACCCTGTGGGTCAGGGTGCTGGCTGCAGTCCCATTGGAATTGTGGCTCAGCCCTCCTGCAGTGTCAGGGGTGGTTCTGCTGGAGCAGGGATCCTGGAGCAGGGTGCAGTCTTCCTCTGAAGATCCAGGGGAAGAGGCAGCTGCTGCTCCTCTGGGAATCCAGTGCAGAAGCCGTGCTGGTGTTCCAGAATCTCAGATTGTATCCAGGTAGGAATGCTTGGCTCCTCCCTCTGGGCTCACATCTCCCAGTGGATGCTGCAGTTCTTATCAGCCATGCAGGGACATTCCACAGCCTGTTATCAGCAGATGTGCCCCCGAGGGAGGAGTGGGTGTGGAAGAGATAAGGAAAACTGCCCACTGAGCAGGAGACAACTGCCATCCGGATGGCAAAGAGAATCCAATCTGCTTGGCAATCCAGAACACTGGCTGGATCCACCATCCATCACTCCCTGGATCACACGGAGATGTTGCTACTGTGGATGTTGCACTGGGAGGTTGTTTTGAGTTTTAAATCATGAGTGTGATGGGTCCATTCCCTTTCCAGCGCTGCCTCCCCCGGAGCCAGGCTGGGAGAGGCAGAGTTAATGGAGCATGGCTCATCCTTCCCGGGGCAGAGGCAGAGTTATGGCCATGGCTGCTGGCCCAGCTCCCAAGCACCTGGGAGAATTGATCCTTCTGTGCCTAATAGGCTGGAAAGGGAAAGGCTCCAAGGCCAGGAATGTGTATAAACACTGCGATCCAGGAGCTGAGGCAGCGTGGTTTGGGGCTGGAGGTTTGAATCCTCCGGAGTTTGTCTCTTCCAAATGTGGTTTTCCTCCTATCAGGGTTTCTCTTGGTACCAGCAACACCAGCACCAGAAATACACTGGTTGGGAAAATCATCCAGGCTCCATTGCTGAATGTGTGTTTTCAGGACCAGGAGACTTTTCCATGAGATGCTGAACCAGAAATGAGCTCCTCTGAAAACTTTTCCCCTGTTTCCCCTGCAGTGAACCAACCTAGCAGTCCTGTGCTTTTCCTGATGAATCTGGTTAGAGGCTTTCTGAGGGCAGCACTGAACAGGTGGGGAAGGCTGAGCCCTCCTGGTGTCCTGGGCTCTGCTCCCCACACCAAGCAGCCTGAGGAGCTGTGGGAAATTTGGCCTAAAAAGCTGGATTTGGGGTTTGCTCACCCTCAAGAGATGTTTGTGCAAGGCATTTCTGCCTTTTCCAGATGAATGTGCTGCTGTATCCCATGTCCTGCTGGGAAGGAAAGGGAAGTGGTGTCCTTCCACCTGGAGAATTTTATTGTCTGCATTAAAGGTGGGTTAAAGCTGGAGACCTCAGGGCAGCCTTCCAGGAGCTGAGGGGGCCTACAGGGGAGCCAGAGGGGGATTATTCCTCAGAAATTTGGAATGGGTTTGCACTGAAAGAAGGGGAATTTTGGTTAGATATTAGAAAAAAAATCCTGTCCTGTGAGGGTGGGCAGGCCCTGGCACAGGGTGCCCAGAGCAGCTGTGGCTGCCCCTGGATCCCTGGGAGTGTCCAAGGCCAGGGCTCGGAGCAGCCTGGGACAGTGAAGCTGTCCCCCATGGTGGGGTGGAATGAGAAGGGCTTGAAGGTCCCTTCCCACCCAAACCATTCTATAATAAATGTAAATATCTCCCATATCTCAGAGCTGGCTGACAGCCCAGCTCAGCCCACTCAGGTCAGTGCTGCTCCCAGGCTCCCCTGGCAGGGGGAACTGGTGTGGCCAGGGATGAGGTGTCCCCTGAGCCCAGTGCTGGCTCTGGGCTGCCCGAGTGTCCCAGGGCTCAGCACCAGCTCTGAGCATCCTCACACTGAAGGGGCAGCTTAAGGATTCACACCTGAGTGAATTTGGGGAGCAGAATTTGGGGCCTGGCCACTCCTCCTGCCTCCCTCCTGTGTGGTCCCAGCCAAAGAAAATCCTCTGAAACATCAACTAATAAAAGAGATATTAAATACTTATTTCAAATAACAAAATATAGTGGGTTTAGATTAGATATTAGAAAAAAATCCTTCCCTGTGAGAGTGGGCAGGCTCTGGCACAGGGTGCCCAGAGCAGCTGTGGCTGCCCCATCCCTGGCAGTGCCCAAGGCCAGGCTGGATGGGGCTGGGAGCACCTGGGATTGTGGAACTGTCCCTGCCATGGCAGGGGTGGGACGAGGTGATCATCAAAGCCCCTTGCAATGCAAACCATCCTACAAGTCCGTGATAATAAATCAGGGCAAAGGGGTGCCCAAACCCCCCAAACCCTCCCTCCCCCAGGGGAAGCAGCAGCCAGCAGGGCCCTCCCGGGGCTGCTTTAGGGGCATTTCAAAGGGCTTTTATTTTCCCCACAGCAAAACCAGACCCACCCCTTTGTGTCAGGACTCCATGCTACTTTTTTTTGACTGCGAGAGCCTCCCTCGGAGCAGGGGGGGTGGCCCGGCACCCCAGCTTTGATGCGCAGCCCTGGTGACTCAAGCCTGCGTCAGGGGCTGCGTGTCCCTTCGCGTTGATTTTTTTTTAAATTCCTTTTTTTTTTTTTAATTTGCTATCCCTTTTCCTCCTCGATTTCCCGGGAGCCGCGCGGAGTGTCCTCCCTCCGGCGAAGGCGAGCGGGGCCGGGCGAGCCCAGCGCGCATCCACGGGGCGGCGGCGGGGCGGGGGGGCACCGGCAGCGGAGCGGAGCCACCGGCACCTCGCAGCATCGCCGCCGAGCCCTTCCCGAGCGCCGCTCGCCTCTCCCGGCCGCTGCTGCTCCCGCTCGCCCCGCTCCCCGCAGCCTCGGAGCGGCCCCGCCGCCGCCCGCGCTCGCCGCTGGTGATTTCTGCCGGGAACCCGGAGATTTCTGCGCCGTTTCCTCCGGGACCGGACCAGTTTCTCCTGGAATCGGGTCGGTTTCGCCCTCCCGGGGAGCCGCAGCAGCGCCGAGGTGAGGATGCTCCCCCCATCCCCCAGCGGGGTCTTTTGGGGGGAAGATGCTCAGGGCCGGGCTGAGGTTCATGGAGGGGACAGCCCAGCCTGGAGGCATCAGGCGTGGCCCTCAGGGCGGTGTTATCCAGGGCTGGGGGGACATTTGGAGGCAGCAGACGGCTTGAGGCACTCCAGGGGCTGGGGGGTCGCCGCCGGGGGTGGCTCTGGGTTCCTGCCCGGCTCCTGCTGCTGGGGGGCTCATCCCGTTCGAGGATGGGTGGGGATGCAGCCTCCAGGTTGACCTTGACAATAACATTGGGAGAGGAGAAAGCGTTGGGCTGCAATGAATATTTCAGTCCTGGTCCCTGGAGTAGTGGGGGGGTTTTGTCCCTTCTTTTATTTTTATGCTGCTTCTTAAGTGTGGATGGTTGGGTTTGAGGTAGAAAATGGGGCTGGGGGTCCTGGATTTGTGTAATTCCCAGGATTGGGTGTGGGGAGCCCTTGGCCCCCTCTGTGCACGCTGGATACACCCAAAGATGTGTTTTTTGGGCTGGCCTCTTGGCCAGGTCCAAATTTCCGTCACTCTGGGAATGTGGGGCTCAAACCACCTGAGAAATCTGCTCCCAGCTCTCTGTAGAGGACCCAGAAGGTGAAATCCTGCTGCCTGGATCACGCCTTGTGTCTGAAGCACCTGAGGTTGGAATCCATCAGGAGCTGATGTAACTATTTCTGGTCTTGGTAGGAAAAAACCTGGAGCACCGCGGCAGCTGAGCTATTCTCGGCAGGGTGGAGAGTTCCTTGTGAATATTTCTCCAGAGGTGTCAGGACTAGGTCAAGGAACCTGGCTGGAGCTGTGACTGCTCCAAGGGAAATAAAATGTGGGTCTGAGCTGTCCACTGGGAGGGACTGGAGATGGCTCTGCTGAAACCAGCAGGGATAAAAGGTTCAGTTGAAATCTGGAGTGACTCCACTGCTACTTCAGCCTTGCAGAGAGCAGGAATGTGGAGTTACACCACAGCTGGAGTCACGAGGATCAGATTCACCCCAAATCAGAGGCTGACCTGCCCACGTCCAGGTGAAATCATTGCCTTGGGAGGAGCAGCCCTGCTTTTACCCCATCCCGGGCTGGGTTTGGGTTTGTTTGTTTACAAACGTAGCAGCAGCTTCATGAATTACAACAGGAAAAGCAGCACTCACGGCAGGCTTTGGGTGCTTCCAGTTCGTTGCTTTTCAGGATAAATCTTGGCTGGTTTGGGGCTCGTTCAGTAACCTTTGGCTGGAGTGGGTGAGTTACAGTGGATCGCTGAGGTCTAAGAGCAAAACCATCATCTGGTGAATCAAACGGAGCCCTGAAGGCATCATATGATGGTTGCCTTTGCTCTGGTGTCACGTTATTGCAGCTGTGTGTGTTTTCATGCTACCGAAGGAGACATGAAAGGAGCCCTGAGCCCCTGAAGCCACGGGCTCAGCTTCGTGACAAACCCGAGTGCCCGGGCTGCTCCTCCCGTGCCCGTCTCGTGACCCATCGCTAAAACCCTTCCGGAGGCTTCTTGGCACCTCCTGGGGACAAGAGTCCCTGTAAGGTCCCAGCCGTGTCCCCCTGAGGTGGGACAGGCCAAGCTGGGCTGGTGCAGCCCCAGCCTGCTTCCCTCCCGAGGATCTGGGGTTATTTATAACATCTGGGCGCTCACAGCCACTGCCGTGGGTGTGAGGCAGAAGCGGGGGCAGCTCTGATTCATCAGCTCTCCTGTGTCACGATGCTAAAGCGGGACGGGAAGGACCCGGGGCGGCTCCAGCCCCCCGGGGGCAATGCCGGGCTGCCCTCAGCCCCAGCTGGGATGCTTCTCGCAGGTGTCCCGTGCTCTGTCACCTTCTGACACCGACCCCATGTGCAGTTTGTGCCTCCCCAGGGGCGGGTGTGAGGAGGGGAGAGTCACCCCGCGTCCTTTCCGCATGGAGTGGGAGCTGGGTGCTAATTAGCAGGGTTCATTTTAACGAGGGGATAATGGGAGCAGCCCTAATGAGCCCAGATGGTAAAACCCTTCCCCTGTGGAGCCGGAGGCCGAGCAGGGAGGAGCAAACCCCAGCATGGAGCAGGTTTAAGATGGAGGTGCTTGGACCAGCCTGGGCTGGTGGAAAAGGCAGGTTTGTGTGCTGGAAGCTGTGGGAAGGTCCTCTGAGCAGGGCAGGGGTGGGCAGAGCTGCAAAAACTCTGCCTTGGGCAAAAATCTCTTCTTGGGGCTTTGAGGAGAAGTTTGGAGGGTGCTGCCCTTGGTTTCCTGTGGCTTGGAAGAGTGGGACACTTCCCAAAGGACCAACTCTGCCAGGACCATCCCCATCCCACCACAGAGGCTCTCCTGAGCTCAGGGAGCAGCAGGAAGGGGCCTGGGCTGGTTTCCTCATGACTTGGACCAAAGTGGGATGTGCATCCAGGTCTCCTTGCCTTGGCTCTTGGCTGTGCAGCACAGAGGGAGGACGGGAGGGATCCGTGTCCTTCCCTCCCCCTCTGCTTCCCGGTGACCTTGGATCTGTCCCTTCTCCTGCCTGGTCCAGTGTCCCCACCTCACCGAGCAGCCTTGCCCTGGGTGCAGTGTTTCCCTGGCTCTGTGTGTGTCAGGGAGGACGAGGAGCTGCAAACTGATGCTCAGATCTCCCAGCCCCAAGCTGAGAGTAGATTTCCACCTCCCGAAATCCCTCTGTCCCCACTCCTCCCTCCTTTCCCTGCTCTGTGACCTTGGTGGGGTGAGCTGGACCTTTCCAGGCCTGCTGAGCTGGATGCTTCACCAGGAACATCCTTTTCTTCTCCTTTAGGAGCTGTGGGGGATTTCTGTGGAAGCTGAAGGGGGAGAAATGGTAATGGTGGGGCAGGGAGGGACCAGCAGAGTCCCCAGGGGTTGAAATGCTAATTTTGAATTCACCCAATCTCATCTTGTGGCTTTTCCTGCCTCAGTTTCTCCTTTCTGAACCCAAAGAAGGGATAAATGTAGAATTTGGACACAGGAGAGGAGAAATTCCACTGTGCCCCATCATTTGGACCCAGAGCACGTTTGCTGCCGGTGGCTGCTCTCCTTGGGTTCTGCTGTAAATCCCCATCTCCTCCCTGCCTTCCCCTGCTCTCCCAGGCCCAGCTGAAAGCTTTGCTGACACATTTCCAGCCTGTTTATTGCTCCCCAGCTGCCTTCATGAGAAAGCAAGGATGGGCAGAGCTGGGACACGTGGCTTGGGGCCTCCCTCCTCCCCTGGCCCTTGGCAATGCTGCTGGCAGGGCTGGGGGGTCTTCACTCATCCCAAATAACATTTCCCATGGCTGCTTTTGGGATAATGGGAGCCTCTGAGCAGGGATTAAACCCCTGGGTGTGACAAGGCAGGAGCTTCTCCATCTCTGCCCTTTCCCTGGTGGTTAAATCCAGTTTGTCCCGTGACAAACCTGTCCCACGTGCCTTGGATCTGCTGCTGTGCTGGTTTCCATGCCAGTCCAAAGGGATGGGGTGCTTGGGGTTACCCTGTGCCACCTGGGCATGGATGGGGACTGTCACTTAGTGCAGCAGGAGCCCTGGGCACAGGGCTCAGGGAATGTGGCTGCTGTCTGAGGAGATCAGTGTGAAGGTTTCCACTGGGACCAGGGAAGTGGGAATCCTGCTCAAGGACACATGGAGCAGGACGAGGTGAGTTATTCCCTCCCCTTGTAATGCCTGTTCAGGGACACCAGCACCGACCACAGCACAAACTGGTCCTTCCCAGGGTCCTGCTGTGGGAAAAGCCATGTTCCCTCTCCAGGTGGGCGGCACCAGTGCTGGTTTTACCTGGCAAAGCTGTGGGTGCAAAGGCAGCCCTGGTCTGGCAGCACGAGTGAGGTTCTTGCAAGCCATGGGCTCTGAAAGACCCTAATCTGTCTTCTAAAGAGAGAGAAAAAATGCACATTTAAGAAAATTAAGGTCATGGGACTAAGTAAACAAGCTGAATCTCCATCTGTCGGTGACAAGGGTTTTCTATCTCGCTCCAGCCCGGAAAGCTCCTGCTTGTCAGCTGATCTGCCTTGTCTTTCTCACAGGGTGGTTGTTATTTTTGGCAGATGATTTTTTGATTAAATTCCCTTTTCTACCAAAGCAATGCGCAGAAGTACCTTTCTCAGATGGGTTTGGACTGTGCTTTTTCGTTTGGGGCTGATGCAAAAGGCTGGGGAAAGGAAAAGGAAGAGCCCCGCTGACCTCGCTTTCCCTGCCCGTGTTCCTGTGCTGTGTGGGCTGGTGGCTTCGTGCAGGCTCTGGCTGGGCTCATCTCCCATTCCCAGCAGGGATGGGGATGGTGGAGGCTGGGTGTGCTCATGGAATCGGGAATGATCCTCTCTCCTTCAGCCTGGATCTCTGCCAGGCAGCAGCACCATGCCCAGGCTGGGGCTGAGCCATGGAAAGACAGCAGGAGATCCCCAAACCAGCCACGGGACAAGAGCCATCCCAGGGTCAAGGTCTGGATCTCTGCTGTGGTTTTCCCCTCTAGCTTAGCTTGGGCACGGGCAGGAAGATTTGTACCTGTCCTTCACCCTCCTGCCATGTTTGGAGAGCCCATCCCCATGCCCTTAGAGCAGCCCTGCTGATCCCCCACATCCTTTGGGAATGTTGCTGTGTCCTCCAAGGCTCTGAGAGCCTCTGGGGCTCTGTAGGTGCAGGAAGGACCCTGCTCCTCCAGGATCCGTGTCCTGGTGCATCCCAACTCCTCAGAACAACTCGGGGGGACCTAAACCCAGGAGAGGAACAGGCTGAGAGCCAGCGGGATGCTGTGGGGCCTGTGCTGACCCCACGGTGCTGGCCTGGCTCAGCACCACCTGCCCTGGAGCTGGGCACCTCCAAGGGCTTGGGGTGTCCCAGAAAAGCTGTTTGGTGCCCTCACCATGGGCCTCTGCACTCTGGGGGCTTGGCCAGTACATCCTGGATCTCCCTGGCTCTCCCTAATCCTAAGAGATACTTTAGCGATCCTAAAGAGATACTTTAAAGAATCCTAAGAGATTCTTTAGAGAATCCTAAGAGATACTTTAGCCCCAAGCCCGAGTCCTCCTGGCGCTCTGAAGGAGCTGCTGAGCACACAGGGAGCAGCAAACAGCCCGTGGGTGATTCAGCCAGGTCTGCACGAATCCACAGCGAGCCCGAGCCCACCCTGATGGAAATCCTGCCCTTTCCTGGCTCGGTGGGGCCCTGCCGTGCTCTGTGCCTTTCCCCAGCCCGGCTGAGGATGCTTCGGCCCCGGGCAGTAATTACACGTGCCGGTAATTGCCACGATTGGCGTGAATGAGCCCTCGTTAGGAAATTAAACATCGCTGGCCTAGGCTTGAAAAAATAACTCGAGCGGCTTCTCCGGAGGAGCCGGATCCAGGAAAGATGTGCAGCCGAGATGGTTGCCTGGCAACAGATGCAGCCGACAGTTGAAAATAGATTTTTTTTCATATAGGAACAGGGCCTGGCAAAGGGGGAACTTCCGTCAGGGGTGAGAAAACACCAAGGTGAGGGTGGCTGAGGGGGAGGTTTCCTGCTCCCGGTGCTTTGCTCTGGGCTGGGATGAGCTTTGCTGCCTGGGCTGAACCCACTGCCCTGAAGAGGGATGGGATTGTGGGCTGAGCTGGATCAAAAACGTCCAAGAGGAAAGAAGAGCTGGGAATGGCTCTGGAACAGCCCCCAGGTGGGAGGAGCTGCTGCCCAGCTGGGGTGGGTCAGCCTCTGAGCACAGCTCTGCCATGCCCAGCCACCAGCCCGGTGTCCCCCGGGAGCAGAGATGGAGAGGGCAGGGAAGCAGGAAGTGCAGCCCTGCAGGAGGGTCACTTTTCCAAGCTGAGGGATTCATTATGAGAGTTCTGTGTTTTCCCCCCAGCTGGTGTTGGACCATGGTCAGTCTAGGGTGGGCATTGTCCATCTGAGCCCAGTGCTCCCAGTATGGAGAGGAAGGACGTGGTGCTTTCCCAGTCTGGGCATCCCCAGCCCAGTGGAGCAGATTTCCACAATGTCCCCAAGATTTCTGAGGCAGGGGGAAATCTGCAGGGGTGGGCTGGGGTCTGAGCACCTCCTGAGGTGCTTCTGTCCAGGATTGCTCCTCCTGACCCACGCTGAGGGCTGGGGAAGTGAAGGTGCCAGGGTTGATGGCTTTGCCTTGGCTGCTGCTGGTTTTGCAGCTGTTATCTGTTGTAAAGCTGCCTGGGGAGATTTAGCATCAGGCTCCAAGGTTTTAAGTCACTCCTAATAACTTCCTGGGATGCAGAGATAGCCTGGCCGTTTGTCACTGTCCCCTGAGTGCTTCCAAGCTGTCGTGTAGCAAGCCTGGGCTGTGCTGATGGTCAGGAGGGGAAGGAGCAGGACAGGAAGGGCAGACCCTGGATTTGGTGTCAGGCCCTGTGAGGTTCAGCTGCTGGGCTGGAGGGGTTAGAGGGGAGCAGAGGTGTCACAGCGATGTGACCTGTCATCACTGCCACTGTCCCCTGGAGGCCAGGGAAACTCCTGTCTCTGGGACACAGGAGGCTCTTCTCCAAGAATGAGAGCAGCTGTGGCTGCCCCGGATCCCTGGAAGTGTCCAAGGTCAGGTTGGATGGGGCTTGGAGCAGCCTGGTCCATGGAAGATGCCCCTGGCCTATGGAAGGTGTCCCTGCCCGTGGCAGGGGTGGGGTTGGATGAGCTTTAAGGTCCCTTCCCACCCAAACCACCCTGGCACTCTCTAATTCTCAACCAGAACGTGGCTCCTGGTCCACCATTCCTGGGCAGGAGACCCTGCAGGTTCAGGTTCAGGTCCCAGGACACGGGGGATGGACACCCTTCTCTCCCGGTGCTGCCTGTCCCACCAGGTCACTGGGGATAACACAAACCCAGCTGACCCTGGCTGACCCCTTCCCCAGCAGGTCCTGCTGATGAAGAGGAGGTGAGGCCCGAGCTGTAGCTGCCACTCTGCGCTGTCCCCTGCGGGACGTTCACCCTCTTGCCTCGCCCACCGCGCCCCGGCGCCGCCCCGATGCCCAAGAACAGCAAGGTGACGCAGCGGGAGCACAGCAGCGAGCATGTCACCGAGTCGGTGGCCGACCTGCTGGCCCACCAGGAGCCCGTGGACTACAAACGCAGCGTCCTCAACGTGACGGGGGAGGCCTGGGACAAGCAGAAGGAGGGGGACGAGGAGCTGGACGCGGAGAACCGGCCGGCGTGGAACAGCAAGCTGCAGTACATCCTGGCGCAGATCGGCTACTCCGTGGGGCTGGGCAACGTCTGGCGCTTCCCCTACCTCTGCCAGAAGAATGGAGGAGGTGAGGGACGGGGCAGGGATGGGATCAGCCCTTGGAGAAGGGGGTGTGACCCAGTCCTGCCTCACTGAGTGTTGGGGTGTGGATCCCGGGAGAGAACGGGGTGATTTGGGCTCTAAAATGGGTTATTTGGTATTGGTGCTATGATGCCTGCAGGCAGGAAGAATGCTGTGCAGAACTCCATGATCTCAGAAGGCTAATTAATTACTTTACTATATTACACTATATTACATTATATACTATATATATATAGTATATATACTGTATATACTATATTACACTGTATCATACTAACAAGAACTATCACTAACTAACAAACTAAAAACCACTGACTCTCTGCCCAAGAGTCCTGACAAGCACACGTGGATCCAGGTGGTCAAGGAATCCAAAACACCATCACCAGAATCCAATCAAGCAATCACCTCGGGTAAACAATCTCCAGAATGTTCCATATGGGCACAAACACAGGAGCAGCAAATGAGATAAGAATTGTCTTGATCATTCTTTTCTCTGCTTCTCTCATAGCTCCTCTCAGGAGAATCCTGACAAAGCTAAATCTCTCTCTGCTCAAAGGGCACGTGAATGCCACAATTTGGGCTCTAAAGTGTGTTGTTCGGGCTCTGAAGGGGGAAGGGGCTGCCAGAAGTTGTGCTGAGATGTGGAGATCTCCAGGATGGCCTCTTCCTAAAGATGGTCCACCTGCCCTCTCCAAAGTCACAGTGAATCCCAGGCTGGGAGCCAGGATTTCTGGCTGCTCCCCCTGACTCCTGTTGGGAATATTTAGTTGCAAGTAACAGCAGCCCCACTATCCCTAGAGCTGTGGGCTTTGTGGTTCTCTGATCCCTCACCCCAGCCCTAGTGGCAGCTTGGGGCTGTGGCTGAGGTCCCCAGTGTCACAAATGACCCAGATTAGCATTGATGGGTACATTGGAAGTGTTGGCACAGTGCTGTGCTCCCTTTGGTGTGCTTTTCCCAGCCCCAGCACTCCAACTCTAACCCTAATCCTATCTCTAGAGCTGTGGACTCTGTGGTTCTCTGACCCCTAACCCTAGTGCCTAGTTTGGAAATTAGGGCTAAAAAAGGGAAGAGAGAGCTCCTCCATTTCCCTGGGTCCTTGAAGCCACATTTTGTGGTTCCATCCCATTCCCAAATCCTCCTTGCAGCCAGCCACTCTCTCATCCCACTCCATGCCTCCTCCTTGGGCAGCCCAGAGGGTCAGGTCCCTCCCAGCTGTGCTGAGCCCCACCACCCTTCATGACACTGATGAGAGGGTGGGCTCCTCACCATTAATCCAAACCCAGTCCCTTCCCAGCCCCTTGGAGGGAGCCAGGACAGCACCCCCATCCCCTGAGCTCCGTGCTCCCAGTGTTCCATCCTTTGTGTGGCCCCAGCCCCGCAGCTGCCGAACCTGCGGCACCCTCAATAACTCAAACATCTCTGGTGTCACCTTCAGGATGAGTCACTGTGCCCTGTGCAGTCAGCACTCCCCTCCCGTGGCTGCTCAGCCCCATTCCCTTCCCTCCCATCCGGGATGGGGCTGGCTGTGCCTGGATCCTGCATCCCAGCACCTCCCAGCACCCTGTTTCAGCTCCAGCTTGGCTCGGTTTTGGCACAGCACAGCTCTTCACCCCAAATTCAGGGCTGGGAGAGGTTCATACAGCCCAGCTCCTGCATCCCAGCACCTCCCAGTGCCCTGTTTCAGTTCCAGCTCAGCTCGGTTTTGGCACAGCACAGCTCTTCACCCCAAATTCGGGGCTGGGGGAGGTCTGTACAGCCCTGCTGTCTTCATTACAGCCCACAGCGGGCCTCTGATTGCCAAGAAAGTTTTCCCCACCAAATGAGATTTAGAACCAGATTTCCCCATTAAATGCGATTTTTAAAACAGATTTAGAGCCAGAGATTGGAGAACTAGCATCCTTCTTCTCTACGAGGATTAGCCCAGCTGTGCTTCAGTTTCCCCATGCCACAGCAATCCTTAATTAACAATAATTAGTGCACTCAATGAAAAATCCTCAGCTTAGGCTGAGCTCTCTGCTGTCCTGGGTATTTGGGGGTCTTTGGCCTCAGCTGAGCAGTGCTGGGTGATGGGAGGTGCCACTGGTGTTCCCAGGCTGGGATTCCTCCTGCTGTATTCCTCAAATCCGGGAGGTGTATTCCTCAATTCCATGCAGACAAATGCTGTCTGTATGTGGGGAACATTAAATGAGTGGTTTTGGATGCAAGATCAGATGGGATGTGTTATGGGGATGGGGACTGAGGCAGCACAGCCCTGACACTGCTGCAGCAGAGGAGATGAGCAATGGGTTTGACCCACCCTGTGCTGGGATCCAGGAGCACCAAGCCAGGCAGGGACTGGGACAAGCAGCTGCTTTTAGGAGCTTCTTACTGTGATAGAACATCTTTCTGCAGCAGGACTTCAAATAAAAGCTTTACAAGCCGCCCCAGCCGTTACCAGTATTCCATGGATGGGGAAACTGAGGCATGGAGCTGGGAACTGGCTTGACCAGCAGATTGCTGGGCTTTGCTGGGTTTTTCTTTTGCCCAAGTGGCATAATCTGTCTGTCCCATGGGGCAGGCACAGATTCTCCACCTTTTCCTCCTGCCGTGTCCAACCCTCTTGGCTGGGGCTCCCACCAGGCCGTGAGGCTGCTGCCAGCAGCAGTTTGGGAGGGATGGACAGACCTTTCCTGGGCTCTGAGCAGCTCCAGGATGCGATGGCGGCGGCTGCTTTCTCTCCTGCTCCCCCAGCAGGTGTCTGCGGGGGAGAACGGCTGCGTGCTGGAGGCAGGATGGGCTGGAGCCAAATTCCCAGGACTCGGAGTGCCGGGAGCCAGCAGGGCTGGCAGCTCTGCCCTGGTGCTGCACAGCCGTGAGCTGCTGCTCCCCTTTCCAGGCATCCCAGCAAGAAAATCTCCAATACTGGACAAATTTGCATCTGAATCTGTCTCATGTCCAGCTGTCTGTAGGCTGAGATAGCCAGGAGAGTGCTGCAGAGATGGGATGCTCGTGGTCCTTTCTGAATTTCTCTGAGCTCCAGCTCTGCTCTCTGCCTCTACTTTTACCCTCCCACTCACCCTGGGCTGCTGTACCTCAGTTCCTCTCCCCACCCCCATTTTTAGCACAACATTCCCCCCATGCTGGGGCTGATCTGCTTTGCAGAGTCCCTGCTCAGAGCAGCTCCCCCTGCCCCAGGTCCTGCCTGGGCCCGGCTGTCACAGGGGTGTCAATCCAGGCAGGAATTTCGGTTGTCTTTGGACCGTGTGCTGCCCTGCAGGAGCCAGGCACGTTCTCCTGAGCCCATTCCTCAGCTCCTGGCAGGAGCTGGAGCTGTTCCTCAGCCGGGCGCTGCAGTGTGAGTCACGCATCCCTCACGGTCACCGGCTCTGCTTCGGGAAGCACCAGCTCCCCTCCAGCCCCAGT
Source organism: Passer domesticus (assembly GCF_036417665.1). NCBI lineage: Eukaryota > Metazoa > Chordata > Aves > Passeriformes > Passeridae > Passer > Passer domesticus. Next base: position 1,941,891 of record NC_087498.1, read on the forward strand.
CAGACAGGCATTAACCGAGTTGTTAACCCGAGTTGTTTCCACTCCTTGGCCGTGCAGGGTGGCACATGGCATGGTGCTGCTGCTGCTGGGAATGTGGGATGGCCAGGAGGATGTGCTGGGACTGGGGCTGGGCAGTGTCTGGGGGAACAGGATGGCTCAGGAATGTGGCCGTGTCCCCAGGGGTCAGCTTATGGAGGTGGTCATCTGCACTTCTATTCTGGGTTTGGAAAGCCAGATGTCTGCTGAGGAAGGCAGGAGCCTCCCCTGAAATGGAAAATGTAAACCCCCTCCCTCTGAATTGCTATAAATTTTAAGTTAAGGGGCTCTCAGGCAAAAATATGGGAGCAGGAATAACAGTTCTTTACTAGGGAAGAAAATAAAAAGATAAAATAAACAATACAGTGAAGCAAAACAACACTGACAGAGTCAGAGCACAGCCTGACACCCTGTGGGTCAGGGTGCTGGCAGCAGTCCCATTGGAATTGTGGCTCAGCCCTCCTGCAGTGTCAGGGGTGGTTCTGCTGGAGCAGGGATCCTGCAGAAGGGTGCAGTCTTCCTCTGAAGATCCAGTGGAAGAGGCAGCTGCTGCTCCTCTGGGAATCCAGTGCAGAAGCTGTGCTGGTGTCCCAAGATCTCAGATTGTATCCAGGTAGGAATGCTTGGCTCCTGCCCTGGGCAGAGCATCTCCCCATGGGATGCTGGAATTTGATCAGCCCTGCAGGGACACTCAGCGGCCATGAACAGCAGAGATCTCCTGGAGGGAGGATTGGCTGTGGGAGAGATGAATAAAACTTCCCCATGAACAGCAGAGAACTGCCCCAGCTCTGAGAGATGGCAAATAGAATACACATTGCCTTGCAATCCAGGACACGTGGAGATTTGTCTGTGTGGATTCAGGGAGGCCTTGGAGGCCTTGGGGTCAATCCCACATGATCCACACTGGCAGGGAATGCCGCGGCCTTTGCTTCCACACACATTTGCTCCTCTCCACAGCTTCTTCTCTGGCCAAGCTCTGATCTGCATTCCTGGATCACAAAATCATGGAACATTTAGGTTGGAAAAGCTCTCTGAGATCACCGAGTCCAAACATCAACCCAGCACAAGGCCACCACTAGTCCCTGTCCCCAGCTGGCACACCCACACGTTTTAAACCCTTGCAGGGATGAGGATTCCCCTGCTGCCCTGGGCAGCCTGTGCCAGTGCCTGACCATCCTTCCCATGAAGAAATTGGTCCCAACATCCAATCTAAACCCCCCCGGTACAACTTGAGGCTGTTTGCAAATGAACTGATTGACCAGGCAGAGCCTGCCCCAGCTCTGCCCTGATTGTCCACCCTAGAATGACCTTTCTCTCCCTTCCAGGCGCCTACCTGGTTCCTTACCTGGTCCTGCTCATCATCATCGGCCTGCCCCTGTTCTTCCTGGAGCTGGCAGTGGGGCAGCGCATCCGCCGGGGCAGCATCGGCGTCTGGAATTACATCTGTCCCCGCCTGGGAGGCATCGGCTACGCCAGCTGCCTGGTGAGCGTGCCTGGGGACCCTCCAGCCCCATCCTGGGGACCCTCCAGCCTCATTCCAGGGACCCTCCAGCCCTGCCCTGGGATCCTCCAGCCCCACCCAGGACCCTCCAGTCCCATCCTGGGGACACTCCAGCCCTGCCTGGGACCCTCCAGCCCTGCCCTGGGATCCTCCAGCCTCATCCCAGGGACCCTACAGTCCTGCCCGGGACCCTCCAGCCCCATCCCGGGGTCTGCAGGGTGAGGCAAACCCCAAGGAGCCCCATGGGGAGGTTCAGGAGGTCAAGAGTTGTTGTTCCAGCTCCACCCATGGCTAGAGGGCTGGTTTGGGGTGCGCCCACCCCCTGATCCCTGCAGCCCCGGTGGTGCCCTGGGGCCGTTTCACTGCCCTGTGGTTTGATGTCCTCCTCCTTCCTCCCCCCAGGTCTGTTTTTTTGTTGGTCTCTATTACAACGTCATCATTGGCTGGAGCATCTTTTACTTCTTCAAGTCCTTCCAGTACCCCCTGCCCTGGAGCGAGTGCCCCATCGTGAAGAACGGCTCGGTGGCCGGTGAGGCACGGGGGGCTGGGCTGGGAGGGAGCAGCTCCCAGGGAAGGGGGGCTGTGGGGCCCTGTGGGACACATCATCACCCCAGCAGAAGGTGGGGCCACAGCAGGTGGAGGTTTCTCTCTGGCCCAGCTGCCCCGACCATGTGAAGAGCTTCCCTTTGGGTTGGATGAGTGTCTCCGGTGCTCTTTCTCCCCACTGATGGGATTTGATGCCAGTTTGGGGATCCAGAGTTCCCACTGATGGGATTTCCAGACTGCCTCAGTGCTTGAGGCCAGAATCTGAGCCAGGACCATGGAGGGAGTCAGCGAGAGTCAGGCAGGGGCTGCTCCACTGCCTGCCTGCGACACGGATGGAGCTAATGGTGTTTTAAAATATCTGAGCATCAGCTTGGGACTCTCTGAGAGGTTTTATAGCAAATGAAAACGTCTCTCCCTGTATTTAACATCTCATTTTCACCTGGCAGTAGTTTTATGTCCTGTCTCCTCTTTTCCCTGCTAAGAATGAGCCCCATTAATTTCTGCCCCTCAGTTTCCAGAGGTGTCTCCCTGTCCTGGCTGGCTCCAGCGGGTCTTTGACATTTGATCAGCTCAGGAGACAGTGGATGACTCTCCCCCTCATGCTCTCCTGCCTCTCTCCTGCAGTTGTGGAGACCGAATGCGAGAGGAGCTCAGCCACCACCTACTTCTGGTACCGGGAGACCCTGGACATCTCCAACTCCATCTCTGAGAGCGGGGGGCTCAACTGGAAGATGACCCTGTGTCTGCTGGTGGCCTGGAGCCTTGTTGGCTTGGCCATGATCAAAGGCATCCAGTCCTCAGGGAAGGTGGGTGTTGGTGGCCCCCTGAGCCTGGCTGGGCTCTGTCCTGGAGGCAGGAGCCTGCTGGACACACTATCCTGCCCTGCTCTGGGGTACCTCTTGTATTCACAGGGGACCCCCAACGAAAACGAGGAAATGATGAATCTGACTCCATGTTCATAGAAGGCTAATTTATTATTTTATGATCTATATTATATTAAAGAATGATATACTAAAACTATACTAAACTATACTAAAGAATAGAGAAAGGATACAGACAGAAAGCTAAAAGATACTAAAGGAAAACTTGTGACTCTCTCCTCAGAGTCTGACACAGCTTGGCCCCAATTGGCCAATAAATCAAAACAATTCACAGCAGAAGCCAATGAAACAATCACCTGTGGGTAAACAATCTCCAAACACATTCCAAAGCAGCAAAACACAGGAGAAGCAAATTAGATAATTATTGTTTTCCTTTTTCTCTGAGGCTTCTCAGCTTCCCAGGAGAGAAATCCTGGGCAAGGGATTTTTCCAGAAAATATGATGGTGACAGGTACCAGTGGAATGCTGTGTCCCCTGGGATGGTCACACCCACTCCACAGCTGGGGTCACCTCTGGAGAGATCCAGAGTAAGATCAAAAGAGGGTGTAGGGAAGAGGTTTAGTTCAACTGGCACGTGCAGCCAGGCCTCGGCCACACCAGCACAGAGAGTCTGCCTGAGCTCCAGAGTCAGTTCACAGAGTCAGTTCACAGAGTCAGTTAGGTTGGAAAAGACCTTTGAGGTCATCAAGTCCAACCTGTGACGCCACACCACCCTGTCAGCCAGGCCATGGCACTGAGAGCCACATCCAGCCTTTTATTAAACACCTCCTGGGATGGTGACTCCACCAGCTCCCTGGGCAGCCCCTTGCGATGCCCAGTCTCCTCCTGTGAAGATCTTCTTCCTAATGTCCAGCCTGAAGCTCCCTTGGTGCAGCCTAAGGCTGTTCCCTCTTGTCCTGTCCTGGGAGCAGAGCCCGACCCCCCTGGCAGTGCCCTCCTGTCAGGGAGCTGTAGAGAGTGATGAGGTCACCCCTGAGCCCCCTCTTCTCCAGGCTGAGCTCCCTCAGCCCCTTCTCACAGCACTTGTGTTCCAGACCCTTCCCCAGCCTTGTTACCTTTCTCTGGCACAGCCCAGCACCTCAGCATCTTTCCCAAACTGAGGGCCCAGAGCTGGACACAGCACTCGAGGTGTGCCCTCACCAGTGCTGAGCACAGAGGGAGAATCACTGCCCTGCTCCTGCTGGCCAGACTATTCCTGACCCAGGCCAGGAGCCATTGGCCTTCCTGGCCACCTGGGCACACTGCTGGCTCATGTCCAGCTGCTGTCCATCAGTGTCCCCAGGTCCCTTTCTGCCTGGGCACTGCCCAGCCACCTGCACCATGCTGCCCTGAGGGTCCCACAGTTCATCCCTGGGGATCCAGCCCCATTCTGGGGAGGGAAATGCTCCTTCTCCCCGCTGTGGGGTGTCCATAGGTTGGGTGGGGGGTGGCTGGGCGCAGGGGGCAGGAACTGAGGCTGTGCTGTGTTCATCCCTCTCGCTCCAGGTGATGTACTTCAGCTCCCTCTTCCCATACCTGGTGCTTGTTTGCTTCTTGGTGCGGGGGCTGCTGCTGCGTGGGGCAGTGGATGGGATCATGCACATGTTCACACCCAAGGTGAGAGTTCCAAGCCCAGCAGACTCCAAGCAGGCTCCCCTCCAGGCTGCTCATGTCCTATTTTCCCTTATTCTCTTATTATTCCCCTTATTTTGCTCCCCACCCCAAAAATCAAACTGCCAGCCCCAAACTTGGGGATCCTGATAGATCATCAGGATGTGAAGTGGCTCCCAAAATTCAGGGTGTGTCCAGGACAGCCATGAGCCTCACAAGCTCACCATCCTCAGCTACCCAGATGCCAGCGTGGGGGGCACAGAGGTGCCCAAGGGAATATGTAAATACAAAGATTTAATGGAGAGGTGCTGGCTGGCAGAAAAACCTCTGCTGGTGGTATGCACTTATTAATTAAGCAGCTAATTCATTAATTAAGCAGAGATGTAGATGAATCAGCTCAGCCGGCGAGGCTGTTAGAAGACATTAATTATGGTCTCTTGATGAATGATGCTGGGAGGTCTCCAGGCTGCAGCTCTGGCTCCCGGGAGAGGGGGGAGTGTGCCTAAAACACCCCCCGGCTAGGATGTTTGATTTCAGTGCTCCAGGTGCTCTGGAAGCAGGAGATGGCCAGGGGAGGATGGAGACCCATCCCTGGGCATGTGGTGGTGCCCTGGGCTGGGGGGACACAGAGTGGGGAGCTGCACAGAGAGAGATGGAACCCCCAGTTAGGCCTTCAGGGCAGGTGGAGCAGACAGAGACGTGGTCAGGTCAAACCTTGTCCTGACCTCTCCATGCCTCAGTTTCCCCCTCTGTTTGAATGAGGAGAAGGACCTGTGAGTGCTGGGTAAAGCCAGACCTGAGCACGGCAGATCATGGAATCATGGAATGGTTTGGGTTGGATGGGGCTTTAGAGATCATTTCCTTCCTCTGCCCCACCAAAGCAGCCCACAGCTGCCCCAAAACCAGCTCAGCTCTTTTAACGTAGCTCTGGGATGGGCTGTGGGGCCATCAGGCCACCTAACTTCTTCTTCTGTCTTCCCTCCAAGCTGGACAAGATGCTGGACCCCCAGGTGTGGCGCGAAGCAGCCACACAGGTTTTTTTTGCCTTGGGCCTGGGTTTTGGGGGGGTCATTGCCTTCTCCAGCTACAACAAGCAGGACAACAACTGCCACTTCGATGCCACCCTTGTCTCCTTCATCAACTTCTTCACGTCTGTGCTGGCCACCCTGGTTGTGTTTGCTGTGCTGGGCTTCAAGGCCAACATCATGAACGAGAAATGCGTGGTGGAGTAAGATTTGCTTTTTTCTCTGTTTGGGGTGGGCAGGTCTTTGCTGCTGCCAGTTGTGGTGGGTCTGGAGCTGGATGATCCTGGGGTTTGGTGGGCCCAAGTTCCTGCTGGTCAGGACCTGGATTTCCAGGGATGTACCTCTGCAGCTGAGGGAGTTGGACATTCAGCTCCTCCAAGCTAAAATCCAACCCCAAGACGAGCTGTTAATCTGCAGTTGGGTGTGAATCCAGTGTGTCTCAGGTGCCCTGGATCACCTGAGAGGTTCTGCTCTCCCTTAGGAACGCTGAGAAGATCTTGGGCTACCTGAACACCAACGTGCTGAGCCACGACCTCATCCCACCCCACGTGAACTTCTCCCACCTCACTGCCAAGGACTACCACGAGATGTACAGGGTGATCATGACGGTGAAGGAGGGGCACTTCAAAGAGCTGGGCCTGGATGCCTGCCTGTTGGAGGATGAACTCAACAAGGTACTTGGTGGCACTCCTGGTAGGACCAGCAGGTCACCCGCCCCATTTCTTCTCCCTGTGTCAATCCTGGGCACATGGATCTGGAAAAACAACTTTTAGAGACCTCCAGGGATGGAGAATCCGAGTCTCTATGGTTTTACCAGCACACAGGGGTCCTCCTGGGGTGGGAGAAGCTCTGTCCAGTACAGGTTGAGCAGGGTCATCACCAGTTCATCTCCAGTACCAGACTGGGGTTTTCTTTCCTTGAAGAGGGTGTGGTGAGGGAAACCTGAGAGGGGCTCGAAGTCTGTGTCCCTGACAAGTTTCTTCCCATCTTTTGGTCCTCTCCCCACCTCAACAGTCGGTGCAAGGGACCGGCCTGGCCTTCATTGCCTTCACAGAAGCCATGACCCACTTCCCAGCCTCGCCCTTCTGGTCCGTCATGTTCTTCTTGATGCTGATCAACCTGGGCCTGGGGAGCATGATCGGGACCATGTCAGGCATCACCACGCCCATCATCGACACCTTCAAGGTGCGGAAGGAAGTGTTCACAGGTGAGGTCTCTTCTCCTGCAACCTCCTTGGGAAGGGGTGGGAGGTCCCCATTGCCTTGAGAGTCACTCCAGGAAAGTGTGGACGTGGTGGGAGGTGAACTGAGCCATGCCCAGGCAGGGAATGAACCTTCTGGAGGTCTTTGTGTCCCTCAGGACCTTCTGCTGGCCATGCCCATACAGGGAATGGGCCTTCTGGAGGTCCTGGTGTTCCTCAGGAGCTTCTGCTGGCCATGCCCATACAGGGAATGAACCTTCTGGAGGTCTTGGTGTCCCTCTGGAGGCTCTGCTGACCAGTCCCATTTGCTCCCCGCAGTTGGTTGCTGCATCTTTGCCTTCGTGGTGGGGCTGATCTTTGTGCAGCGCTCTGGAAACTACTTCGTCACCATGTTTGATGATTACTCAGCCACGCTGCCACTCACCGTCGTGGTCATCCTGGAGAACATCGCTGTGGCCTGGATTTACGGCACCAAGAAGTAAGGAATTTCTACAGCAAAATGAATAACTGTGGTGTAACTCTTTCCACCTCTTTTCCATATGGGTTTTTTCTCCAGGAGAAAATGCTCCAAGGGCAGTTATGGAGGCAGGGATTTGTTTCACTTTGATCCTCCTGCCCTGCCCTGCCCTGCCCTGGTGTAACACAGCCCCAGGAGTGGGTCCTTCTTGTGGGTATCTCCTTTTGGTTGTGATGCTGTGTTACTTGTGATGACCCTTTTTTCTGAGGTTTCCAGCTCCTTCTGGAAGGGGAGGCTGTTCCCCAACAGGTCTCCTTCTTCAGAAGTTGTCCAGAGCAAAAGGCAGCTCTGGATAACGCTCAGATGGTCTTTTCCTGAGAAGTTTTCCACAAGTTCTTCAGGCTTGAGGGACGCTGAGATGGTCACCTGGGCTCTTCTTCAGGCTCTACCTTGAGCATCAGCAGGTTCATGGGAGGTTGTTTCTCACTCAGAGGTGGGAGATATCATGATTCCATGTCTTTCCTCGGCAGGTTCATGCAGGAGCTGACGGAAATGCTGGGTTTCCGGCCCTACCAGTTCTACTACTATGCCTGGAAGTACGTGTCCCCCATCTGCATGGCCGTGCTCATGACTGCCAGCATCATCCAGCTGGGAGTCAGCCCCCCGGGATACAGCGCGTGGATCAGAGAGGAGGTGAGCACAGCTCCCTCCCCTTCCCCACCCATGTCCCAGCACAGCAGGGCCAGCTCAGAGCTCCAGACCACTCTGCTCCTCCCAGCTCTGCTCATTCCTCCTTCCTCTCCTGCTGGGTGACATTCCCACCCTGCTCACCCTCTGGGGGCAGTTTGTTCACGCTGCCCAGATATCTCCAGCCAGCTCTGCCCGTGGGCTGAAGCTTGTGCTGATTTTGGTTGGCTCCTACAGCTCCATGCTGTGCCCAGCATTCTGTGTGAGGATCCTTTCCCTCGACCTGAGCCCGCCTTCATGTGCTGTCCCTGGGTCTGGCAGGAGGCAGCAGGAGCTGTCTGGTGTTTCAGAGATGTTGTACCTGATGGGCATCACTGCTGCAGCAGCCTCGAGACGTTAATATCTGTCTCTTCCAGGCTGCTGAAAAGTTCCTGTTCTACCCAACGTGGGCCATGGCCATCCTCATCTGCCTGATCATCCTGGCATCCCTCCCTCTGCCTCTGGTCTTCATCCTCCGGCAGTTCAACCTGGTGTCGGACGGCTCCAACGCCCTCTCCGTCACCTACAAGAAGGGCCGCATGATGAAGGACATCTCCAACTTGGAAGACAACGATGAGACCCGCTTCATCCTGAGCAAAGTGCCCAGCGAGACGCCGTCCCCCATGCCCACGCACCGCTCCTACCTGGGCCCCGGGAGCAGCTCCCCCATGGAAATGAGCAGCGCTCCCAACGGACGGTACGGGAGCGGCTACCTGCTGGCCAGCACCCCCGAGTCTGAACTGTGAGGGCTGCCTGCCCACCACCCCCACCGGGAGAGCAGGGCACTGGGGAGTGGATCCTGGCTGTCCAGGCAACAGGAAAATTAATTACTAAGGGCGGAGAAGAATTAATTACTAAGATGAAGAAGAAACCCCTCTTAAAATCGTAAGCAAAGCAGCCATTTCTAAGATGACGTCGGGAGGAAGGGGTTGCAGGAGGGGCAGGACTCCTCTGACAACCCTCGGTGGAAAGGCAGGACCCCTGGACTCACCTCTGGGGAAGCAAAGAGGAGTAAGAGACGCTGCAATACCTTTCCAAGAGCTGTTCTCATGCAGCTCAAATCCGAAGCAAAGAATCTCTCTCTTTTCTAAGCAGCTGATGGTTGGAACAAGGACCTGGCAGCAGGTGGGAAGCCAATCACACTTCCTCCTGTCACCCAGAGCTCTTCCCTCTCCGTCTGTTGTCCTTTAGCCGGGAGGAGTCATGGCCTTATTCCAACGAGCACAATTAATCATCGATGTTCATAGCACAAAAAGGTGCTCTTGTTGTCACCATCGTTGTTGTTGTTGTATCTCCTGTAGGTTTTTATAGCTGTGGACACACCCAAATAACCCCCCAGATTCTGACCAGGGTTGGCAGGGAGCAGCACGGGGCTGGCTGTGATGTTGGGGTGTGTGAGACAGGGCAGGGCGAATCCCTGGAATCTTTGTTGCCACCAGCACAGGGACGGTGGCTGGGAGTTCTTTGGAGGCACGGAGATGTCACAGCCGTGGGATGGAGTAGCTGGGAGGCTCCATGGGTTGGTGGTGATGGTGCTGAGTGGCTGGAGGACCCCTGAAGTGACAGTGGTTTGGGGTGTGAGGCTGTGTGGGGTCTGGGTGGGGTTGGTGTGATGGGGGTCAGGAGCGCTCGCCTGGAATTACTCCTGACGTGGGGGATGCTCTGCTGAACCAAAATCCCTGGCATGGTGATCATCTCCTCTCGCTCCTCTCTCTTTAGATGTCCCAGAGGGACAAGCAGAGGAGCTGTGGGACATCCAGTCCTCCCACACTCCTGGTTTAGCTCTCAGGAAACCACCCCTGACTTCCCTCCCTTGCCCCCCTGCCGAGGTGAGCTGGGCAGTGGTTCTCTCTGGATGTGCCTCCTCATTTCTCCTCGTGTCCCCGCCGAGCCAGGGGTTTGGCATTGCCTTCTGCCACACCCCACAGGAGCTCAGCAGCTTTGGATGGGGGTGACCAGCTCCTGGGGACCACAGGCATCCGAGGGGCAGCGGCTCCTGGGAGCCAGTGCCAGCTCCCCACTAGCTCTTGATCCAGGCTGGGGAGCCCTTGTGAGAGTCCAGGGGCCTCTATCGTGCCCATCCATGTTTTTGGGGGGATCTGACTGATGTGACCTCATGTTGTTTCTCCCCAGGCTCTTTGGAAAGTGTGGGATCTTCTAGCTCTGAGTCCCACTGGGACTGAGGGTCATTTCCCTGAATCCTACATGTAACCAAGCACTTCTGCCAAGGGTGTCGGGACAGCCTGGCATCGTCCCCCCTTTCCTTGGGGACACGGAAGCAGCACACTCTCTCCCTCTGTTGCCTCCCAAGGCTGAGGGAGTGCCTCACCTGGGTCCTGCTTGGCTTAGGTTGTGCAGGAAGATCCTTGAGGCCACTCTGAAGGCCACGTTTGTGGGTGCTGGTTCATGAGCCCTTCTCTCCTCTGCTTTTCTGTCAACTGCTTTTCTTTCATCTTGGTTCTCCTTTTGGCTGGAGGTGAAGGCAGGAAGCAGCTGGTCCATTCACCACGCCCCTGACATCCCTGGGGCCAGCAGATTCCCACAGTGACATCTCTTGTGGGTGTGATCCTTCATTCACAGTCTGCCCCATGGACTTGGCTGGTGACCTGGAGACTCTTCCAGGACAATTACCTCAAGCCCTTCGTTAACTGTTTTTCTGGGGGTAGATGGAGGAGTAGAATGAACCAAAGCAGCTCAGTGATGGTTCCAAGATCTGTGAGTCAGCCACGCTCCTCTAGAAGTTCTCTCTTCCTCATCCCCTCCCATCTTTTTCTCCTTCCTCTTCCCAATGCCAGAGGGACACAGAAATGTCCCCATGGCATCATCTCTGGAAGAGAGAACCCCAAATCCAGTGGCATTTCCCCATCGTTAGGCAACATTTTCCCTCCCATTTCGTATGGGTCCATCCTCACTGACCAGCAGGACAGAGGATGAGTCAAACCCTTGCCCAGCATCACCTCCCCAACGCCCCCGAGCCCGGGGCTGGGTTCCCACCGTAGCTCCCATGGAGTTAATGGAGCAGGACACCTCCCACAGCCAGAACGCTTAGTCCCATGTGCTCCCACGGCATGATGCTCCTTGGACCCCGGGGGGAAGGATCCAGCCCTCCCTCTCTCCCACCCTGCTCCCAAACCAGCCGGCGAGGAGCTCGCTTTCCTCTCTTCTTGCAGCATCAATAAGAGGCAAAGTCAATAAGAAGGTAACAAAGAAGCTATATTATATATATATAAAAAATATATACAGAGAGAGGAGATGGAATAATAACCTAGAGATTCTCTATTTCTATTGTATATTTATTCTGTAAATGTCACTGTAAATGCTGTTAAATGACAAATCGTATTCCAAAGTGGCCCATGACCTATTTTCATTCCCAGTGCTGTACAGATCAATTCTCATTCTATAGCAGGGCATATTTTTACCTTTTTATTTCTTGTGTCTGGTGGGTGTACACCCCCTTCTCCCCCCAGCCCCAGGGTGCCCAGCTGCCCTGGGGGTCCAGCAGCGAGGAGGAGGAGGGACGACACCTTTATTTTATCCGTGGAAATACTCGTGTTTTGTCGTGGCATTTGCTCGGTGTTACACACGGGGTTTGGGGGCTGTGTGTGTGTGTGTTAGGTGTTAGGAGCTCCGTGTTGTCGCCGTGGCAGCGTGCGCGTGTTCGTCCGTAGATGCCGTGCGTGGGGTGCGCGTGTCCGTGTGCGTGGCTGCCTTTAGCATTCACTTCTGGCTCTACTCGCTCACTTTTGGAGCCTGTGTGGGGCTGTGGGGGTTTCTCCCGCTCGCCGGGGCAGGTTCTCCCTCCACATGCCTTCTCGGGGTGCCAGGCTGCGGATCGGGCCGACCCCCAGTGGCTTTCAGCCCTAGAAATCACTTCTTTTCCTCTTTTTCTGCACAGAGGCACAGGGAATAGCTGCTAGTTGTGAGCACAGGCACTTTTCAGTTTTCCTCCAGGCAGTGGGACAAAGAGGGGGGAACCGCTGCCCATATCCCTGTCCCCCCACATCAGCTCCTGGACGTGTTCCCAGCCCAGATCCTGCTGCTCAGAGCAGAGGGGTGTCCCTGCTGCTGGGTGGGTCAGGAGGGTCCAAACCTGCTCCCCCTCTGGGGGAGGGTGTTCAGCGGGTCTGCAGAGGGCACACAGGAGGTGGCTGGAGGGGCACACCCTGTCAGGTCCTGCCTGCAGGGCTGGAGTTGGGGTGCTCTGCTCCCCAGCACCGGCCTTGGCAAGGGCATGACTGGAGCTGGGTCCCCAGGGTGTCCCACGGCTCCTTCCCCTCAACCCCTCCAGAACAGCCCCTTCCTCACCTCTCAGCTCCTGCCCAGACCCCGACAGGTCACGTTCAGCCCCAGCACCCCCCAGAAGCAGCTCCCACTGCCTTCTCACGGCCCCCACCCCTCCCGAGCCGGGTCTCGCTGGCAGGAGCGGGGCCGGCTGGCCTTGGTGGTCGGGAGGGACACGGCACAGCACGGGAACACGCAGGATGCGGCTGCTTCCCCTGGGACAAGCACAACACTGGCGAAACCCTCCTGTACAGGTAAAGCACAGACCCGGTAGTGGCGTGTCCCGTGTCCCCGGTGGCCGCAGTCGTTCCCACGCGTGCCGGGCGGGGCCGGGCTGCGCCGCCCGGGCTCCTCGGGCACCGGGAGAAACCCTCTAAGAGCTGTATCAGTCTGATTAAAAGTCTCTTCTTACCAAGTCTCTCCTCACCGAGTCTCTTCTGTGCCTCTGTTTCCTTTCTTGGGTGGGCTCTGGGGTCTCTCTGAGTTTTAGGGTGGCGGAGACAGAAAGCAAAGAGCCCACGGGTGTCGAGGTCTGTCCTTCCCTGTCTGTCCCACTGTTGTCCTGTCTCCCCTCATCCCTTCCTCCACCCAGCACCAGCCTCTGCCTGGGCCTTGCTGAGAGCGAGCTGTCTGTGGGTGCCTCAGGAGCCTGTGGAGGTTCTTTTCCCTCCTGGCCCAGTTTAACCAGTACCCCGTGGTTTTCCAGGGCGCTGGGACTGGTCTGCTCCTCTGCACAGTGCCCTGCTAGCAGTGCTGCTGGCTTATCCTGACTGCCGGAGTCTGGAGAAGGAGCTGGGCTTTCCAGCAATCCCAGATGACTCCAGCTGCTGGGAATTAGCTCAGGCTAGCTGGGGAGCAGAGCTGCCTCTCCCCTTCCCTCCCATTTCTGCTGGCTTGCTTGGCTTCTCCAGGGCTGCTTCAGGGAGCAGGAGGAAGGAGGGAAGAGATCAGGAGAGATGGATCCAGAGGAGATCCCTGCCCTGGGGATGCCACCACACATGGGGACACTGCCACAGCCATGAGCTGAACCTGTCCCCACGCAGGGGCAGCTGTGGGGAGGCAGGGAAGATCTCAGCACCATCTGGAATTGTTGGTGCAGCACTGACAGAACCAGAGCACACAGCCTCAAGCTGCACCAAGGGAAATTTAGGTTGGATATCAGGAAAAAGTTTTTCACTCAAAGGGTGATAAAGGTCTGGAATGGGGAGGTGGTGCAGTCACCATCCCTGGTGTGTTTAACAAAGCCTGGATGTGGCACTGGGGGCCAGGGCTCAGTTGAGGTGTTGGGGCTGGGATGGACTCGGTGACCTTGAAGGTCTCTTCAACCTGGTGATTCTGTGAATTCTGTGAATTCTGTGACTGGGGTAAGTGTCTGACATGGCTGGAGGAGCAGCACTGCCCAGGGAGGGGACAGGAGGTGGCACAGGGCTCTCCGTGTCCCAGAGGACATCCAGGACCCAGCTCTGGGGGAAACATCCCCAGGAGTGATGAGCAGGACAGTGGGACACGTGGGGCAGCTCTGGCCCCAGCACAGCCCAGTCTGGGGGAGCAGGGATGGAGATCCCAGCTCAGGGCAATGCCAAGTGCCCCGTGGGACACAGTTTGGTGTCACTGCTGTGCTGAACCTGCCAAACTCAGCCCATCCTGTGCTCCCAGGGGCTGAGAGGGGCCAGAAAATCCCAGTGCCAGGGGCTTCCCGAAAACAGGTGAAAGAAACAAACTGGAGAGGGCGATTCTGGCCCCTGGGGGCTGGAAAAATGACACAGAAATGGGCCCAAATGTGGGATTTAAGCCAAATACATTCTGTTTTAAAACCCCATAAATATTGAACTTCCTGTGACAGCGAGGGAGGGAGGTTTCAGAGCCTGCTGGGAGGTGAAGGACGTTGCTGTGGATGTGGGGGTGGGTTTTGGGTGTTCCAGCTCTGGACCAGGCTCCGGGCACGAGGTGTGTTCGGACACGAGGTGGAGCTGCTACAGCGGCGTCTGCTGTGATTCCCTGGGCACCTCGGGGAGGAAAGGACATCCTGACGCTTCCAGACAGGGAAACCGAGGCACAGCCCCCCGCACGAGCCGCTCTCGCTCACTCCAAAGCCGGACCATGCCCACCGCTGTCCTCGCTCCAGCCCAGCCCCCAGGCTGCTTTCACGGAGCGAAATTGCGTCAGCGATGCCGAGGATGGAGCCAGATCCTCCCCAGACCCCGCCAGGCTCCGGCGCCCGTGCTCTGCCTGCCGGGGCTCCAGCGGAGCGCAGGACACGAGGTGGCACTGTGTGACAGAGCAAGGGACACGCCAGCAGTCCGGGGAGCGCTCCCCACCCGGGAATGGTGCGAGCTGCCCCTCCAGGCTGAGCTCGGGCAGGGATGGGGCTGCAGAGTCTGTCAGTGTCACCTGCGCTGCTGAAATGAGGAGCTGTGGCTGAAAAATTCACCTGGCAGAGGCAGAGAGCAGAGACACAGCTTGTCCAGGGCTTGTGAGAGCTTTTTTGGGAAGACCCAGCTCCAAGAGAGAGTCTTGGAGGATTCTTGGGGATCACACCCTGGGGAGGGGAGTGCTGTGGGAGCCACACACACAGATCAGAGATGAATCCCACCAGAAACACGAGGGCAGAGACCTTGTTTGGAGCATCCAGGGGTTCCTGAGGACAACAGATCTTTCATTAATGAGATTCTGGCCTGGGAGGACCTGGAGAGGTTGGTTTGGCTATTTCTACACCAAACCAGGATTGTCTCTCCCTAAACTGCTGCACTCCACCCTCCTCTGTCCTTCCATGGACAGAGAGCCTGGGAGGTCCCAGCGTGCCCCCAGCCTCTCTGTGGGGCCACTCAGCCCCCCGAGCATCCCCTGCTCTCTCCTGCTGCTCTCTCCCCAGCTCTGGGGATGTTCCTGATGTTCAGGACCTTGGGCCAGGCTCAGGTGCTGTGCTGGGTCAGGGAAAGAGGCCATGGTGACCCAGAGACCCCTCCCCATGTCCTCAGCACCCACCCAAGGCTTTCCAGGTTACAGCTGATCCTCCTCGAGATCTTCCAGGCCCTGCTCTTCATTCCATCCTTTGGATGTTATCTGAGATGCCTTGAGCCTTGCAGGACATGCCTGCAGAAGTGACTCCTTGCTCCAAAAGGTCCTTATTTATCCAGCTCTTTCCATTTTTCTCTCTTCTTCTCTCTCTCTCTTTTATTTTTTTTTTTCCTTTTCTTTTTTCCCATGGACATTAAAAATCAGAAGGCATATTTAGAGAGCAGACAGCTTTGGGCGGGTGTTGCTGGCTAAAAGATCTCTTCCTTCCCCAGAAACAACTCATTTGTCTGCTTGGCCACCTCCTCCCACCCCAGGAACGGCCGCGCTTGGGTGCACGGAGCTTTTCCTGGCGGGATGAAAGTCGGCAGATAAAATATTAGCCTCAGGTCGCAGCATTCCTCCCTCCTGGCCAAACCGGCATGACGGCGATGAGGAGCCGAGCCGCGACGCCTGGCCGGTGATGCAAGGCTCGATCTTTCCAGCACGCTTTTCCCTCGGGCTCCAGGCTCTCCCGCGGGGGCAGCTCGGGCTGCTTTGGGTGTGGAGCTCCGGCAGCCTCCACCCGCTCCGGATCCGGCCCTGGAAGCCGTGGAGTTGCAGCCACACTTGGAGCTTTCTTGGGGCTCTCTTGGTGGTAAGATTGCAGCGTGGCTCTCGTGCCTCGTGGGTGGTTTTGGGTGGAGCATTTCCCCCCAGTGCTCCCTGGATTTTGGGGGCACATCACAAACAGGGGGGGACAAACCTGGGCGGGGGGTGAGGAGGGGCCCTGGGGGGTGACAGTGCACAGCCCGGGGAGCTGCAGAGAGGGGTGCTGAGGCAGCATCCCCACTCATGTCCCCTCACCCTGCACCAAGAACTCCCTCACCCAAGTGCTGCCCCTCCTGGGTGAGCCCGCACCCCAACCCCAGGCCTGTGCTGGGCTTGGGTCCCTTCTGTGAGCCCAAAGCATCCCCCACGCCCTGGGTGCAGCAGCACCAGCACTGCCGGAGCAGGGGTAAACAGCGATGAGTGCCTCGGGTCTCCGCCTGGGGGGCAGCCTCGGCCCGGGGCACCGCAGCCCGTCACCCCCTCGCCAGCCCCGGGAGCTGAGCACCAGCAGCGTCCCGGGGGGCTCGGAGCCCCCCAGGGAGGGGTTTAGGGGAAGGGCCCCGGGGGCTGGGGGGGTTGGTGCCCCGAGCCCCGGCAGCCGCTGCGGGAAAGGGGCATCTCGCACGCAGGAGCAGAAACAGGGCGGAGAGATGCTCGGGGAGGGCGGTGGGAGGGAAGGGGGGTCAGCTCTGAGTGCAGCCTCCCAGCTCCCCACCGGCCCCGGGGTCGGTCTCTCCTGACCTCTCGGTGAGCGAGGGATTGCGAGCCAGGGAGGGATGGGATCTGCGGGAGCCTCTGCCAAGAGCTGGCTCCAGATCCGCAGGCAGCTCTGGGCTGCATTTCCCCTCCGGCGCGAAGACGAGCTGGGGTGTCCGGGGTTCACTCCTCGCTGACACCGACCCCCCGAGACCCTCACCGGCACGTCGGGCCCCGCGGGGAGGTGAGCCGGTGCCGGGGGGTGCGGGGGACCGGGGGTAGGCGGAGGGTTGGGCCGGGGGTGGAGGGGATGAAGGGATGGATGGATGGAGGGAAGGGAGGATGGAGGGGAGGGATGGATGTGGGGAGGAGAGGGAGGGCAGCGGCGGGGGGGGCACCGGGCGGGCTGCGGGGCTGGGCGCTGGGGCGGGGGGTCCCCAGCCCCCCGGCGGGGCGGCGCCGGTTCTCGTAACCCCACCGCTCGCTCCCAGCCCTATAAAACCCCGCCGAGCCCCGCAGCCGCTCCCGCCGCCTCCCTCTTGCCGAGCCCCGCGGGGAGGCACCGCCGGGGCGCAACAGGCCCCCCCGGCCCGGCCACGCGTGAACGGGGACCCCCGAGCGGGGGGAGAGCGGGAGGGGAGGCGGAGAGGGCGCATCCATCCCCCCTTCTCTCCGCCGGCAACCGGGGAAGAGCCCCCCGGCCGCCGCCTCCTCCCGAGCCGGCCCGGGGGGGCGGAGGGAGCGCAGAGCCGCCGGAGCGGGAGGGGCGGGCGGCGGGGCCCCCCCCGCGCCTGGCGCTGCAGGTACCGGGAGGGGGGGACACAGCGCCCGGCCGGGCTCAGCATCCCCCATCCCTTGCCCAGCATCCTCCCGGCCGGGCCCGCAGCCCCCCCGGTGCCGCACCCCCCCGCCCGCTGCTGGCCCCTCCATCCCGCACTTGTTGCTGCCCGGCGGGGCTGGGCTGGCTCCCGCTTTAGGGCGGTTTTATTTGGGGGGGGGTGGCTTTGGAGGGGGTGGAGGTTGCAGCCTCCCCTGCTGTCCCCCGGCAGCCAGCGGTGTCCGGCGCGGCTCCAGCCTGCTCCCCCCGAGGCCAGAGCCAAGGCTGAGCCCCCCCTCTTCCCCTCCCCAGTCCCATCTCTGTCCTCCCCTCCCGCCTTCGCTGAGCCCCGGCTCCTCGCCCGGAGGAAGGGTGCACGTTGTGGGCATCTCCCATCCACCGAAATCTATGATCAGCTCGGTGTGTGTCTCCTCCTACCGTGGACGCAAGTCTGGGAACAAACCACCCTCCAAAACATGCCTGAAGGAAGAGATGGGCAAAGGGGAAGAGTCGGACAAGATCACCATCAACGTAGGTGGCACCCGGCATGAGACCTACAAGAGCACCCTGCGGACTTTGCCGGGCACGCGCCTGGCCTGGCTGGCCGACCCCGATGCCCAGAGCAACTTTGACTTTGATGGCAAAAGCAACGAGTTCTTCTTCGACCGGCACCCCGGGATCTTCTCCTACGTGCTCAACTACTACCGCACCGGGAAGCTGCACTGCCCCGCGGACATCTGCGGGCCCCTCTTCGAGGAGGAGCTCACCTACTGGGGCATCGACGAGACCGACGTGGAGCCCTGCTGCTGGATGACCTACCGCCAGCACCGCGACGCCGAGGAGGCCCTGGACATCTTCGAGAGTCCCGAGCCTGGTGGAGGGGCTGGCGGAGAGGAGGCTGAAGAGGAAGGGGGTAGGGAGATGGCCCTTCAGCGCCTGGGCATGGATGACAGGCCCCCGGGGGCGGCAGGGGCGGCCGGAGGGGGTGGCTGCTGCCGGAACTGGCAGCCCAAGATGTGGGCGCTCTTTGAGGATCCCTACTCTTCCAAGGCGGCAAGGGTAAGCTCCCGAAAGGCGGCGGAGGGAGGTGGGGTGGATGGGGCCATGCTGGGGTTGTGTCTTCACCATCCCCGAGGGCAAGACCCATCCTGGTGGGTTACACATAACTGTCCCACTCCGACTGTGGGGCACGTGGGCCGTGTCCCGTCCTACAGGACAGCTCTTCCATTGTCTGCCAGTCACCTCCCAACGCATCACATCTGGGAGAGCTGGGCTGAAACTGGGGGCAAGAGCAATCCCTGCCCCCTTTGCACCCTCAAGCGCTCCCTGGGCACCTCCTGGGCACACGGAGATGAGGGATTGTCCTTGGCAGGGCTGGCTCCTGGCAGAGTTTCAGGATGCTCTAGGATAGGATGTTTGGGTTCCTCCTGCTGGGCTGCACGATGCCAAAACCCACATTGAACAGCCCAGGTGTGGAGTGGAGGTCAGGGCTGGGGGTCAGGTCCTGCAGTGAATGGGATCCTCATGGCTCTCCCCAAACACCTCATCCTCCCACAGCCCCAAAGGACACCCCGTGCCCCTGTACACCCTGTCCCCACCAGGGCCACCCCCACGTCTCACAGAGCCCATCAGGCACCGCTGACACCCCAGCACGGTCCTGCAGCCCCCTCCCCACACAAGGCCCTGGTACTGTGTGTGTGCACATGTGAGCTTGTGCACACACCAGAGACCCCCCACCCTCCCTGGGCACATGGGCTGTCCCTCCCCATGGATGCTGATGTGCCTGGGACGTGTCCCCCAGAACCCAGGCCCCCCACCCTCCCAGGGCACGCGGGCTGTCCCTCCCCATGGGTGCTGACGTGCCCAGGACGTGCCAGGCTCCCAGCCTGGCCCTCAGGCACTGCTCTGTGCATGTGTCTCCTCTCCCAGCTCCTCACAGATCATCCCCAAAGCTCTGCCCTGACCCCCCCAATACCCACCCAGCCCCTGGCACGCCCAGCTTATAAATCTGCCACACACACACCCAGGCAGGCAGTTGGGATGGAGATGAATTCTGGATGCATTTAGAGGTGTAAAAAAACCCCATCAATGGTAAGAAATTCTGCAGGCATTTCACACCCACGAGCAGCACACAGGGCAGGGGTCAGTTTGGCAAGGAGGTGTTTTTGCAGCAAATGTTAGAGCAACAAACACAGAGAATGCTCGGGCAGCAAGAGCTGAACCTATTTTAAAAGGGTACCCCCTCCTCTGCCCATCCCTGAGGGCTCTTCACCTTGGAGAGATGCTCTGAGTGGTGTAAAGCTCCAAATAAAAAATTAAACAAAATTAAAAATAAACCCAAGCACAATAATTCCACTCCTTTTTTTCCCCCTGGTGTCATTTGGTTCTGCTTTTCCTGTGTGCTGAGCTGGTCCTGGAGAGGCTTTAGCAGGAGGAATGTACTGGAGGGAGCAGAGATGGTGATTGAGGCCCAGCTGGGGCTGGACTGGGACCAGTCTGCACTGGGATCTCCCTGCTTCCTTCTCAGTGCTCTAGATAAGTGTTCAGCTCAGCAGTGCCATGGGAACGATCAACTTCCAGAGGCAACAGGAAAAAATACCAGTGTAGTTTTGCCACAGCTTAGGAGAACTGCTCTGGCAAGAGGGGAAACTGAGGCACAGAGCAACACAACCAGCCCAAATTCCTGGCTGGAGTCACCATCCAGCGCCAGGATGCTGCAGGATTCGTGTGGGTCCAACATTCCTGGTGCTGCCCTGGCTTTGCTGGTGGGTGACGTTTGCAGTGATTGGGATTGGTTTGACACCCCATTTTGGGGGCTCCCCCTTTCCTGCCAGAGCCACAGGGAATGTGCTGGAGCAGCTGAACAGCAGGCTGCCAAACCTCGGCAAGCAGCAGTCCCAGGCTGTCCATACAAACTCTCTCCCTCTCTGTGTGCCAGCCGTGACTAAGAGTCTCAAGAGCTGAATTTCTCTGGTCAGTCGTCGCTCCTCCTCTCCACGGAGCAGCCCCTCGGGCCCTGACTCAGTTGGCTCCTCGTTATTTCCACCTTTCCCTCCCTCCAGCACTTCTGAGCTGGCAGCAGTGTGAGCACGCGCTTGGAAATCTCTCCCATGTTTTCGCCTCCTCTCCGTGCACCATCGATGGCCACGGGGTCCCTGGCTCCTCACTCAGGGAATGTTTGGTCCCTGGTGCAGCTGCTGTCCCAGCTGGAGCCTGGCACTTTTCCTCCCCATGGGGAACTGCCCTGACTGTGATTTTACCTCTATGTCCAAACTCTTCTTACGTGCAGCTCCTCATTGTTTTTTCCCTTTGCAGCCCAACTTGGAGAGTCCTGACCTCACTTTCATGGGGACTTTCAGGCTAGTCACCCTCTGTAGGGTCATGGATTTTTTGGTGACACCTATGGCAAGCTGTTGAGTGCAGGACAATATTGTGTAGAACATCAGCAGGTTCTGGAGGACTTGTTTGGTGTGTTTTGGTAGTACTGGGTTTATACATAGGTTTTATTTCATTTTAAAGATAGTTTTGGAAAAGGACTTGAGTTTGGAGCAGTGGCTGAGGTGAGACATCTTGGGTCAGACACAGAACTGGAGCAGCACTCTGGGGGGGACACGATGTTTGGCACTGGCTGTGAACCCAACTTCTATTTTTAAAGGCTGATTTTGCTCCTTGGGCTAAATCAGGTCTCACCTCACACCCAGCAGCAGGGCTGCTTCATTACTCAAGTGTTTTCATGGTCTCACTCCCTTCGTGGGGATTTTTTTCTTTCTACTTTACTTTAAGTCTAAATTTTTACTCTTCAGGTTCTCCCAAGATTCCCCATACAGGGAAGCTCAGGAACGTGACTCAGCCCTCAGCTGAAAAGCAGATTATTTTGGCCGTGCCACCACTGTGTAGAGACACTTGTCTGGTTAAGCTGGCCTTGCTTTAAGATCCCAGTTTTGCTGGATTTGTTTCCCAAACTCCACACGACAGGTCAGCCTGCAGAGCCGAATCCCCAAGCGCGGTTCAGAGGGGTCTGACTGAGGGGTGAGGAGCACCTCACTCCATCCCCGAGCAGGTGTCCCTCACTGGGGCAGGAGAATCATCTTCCAGAGGTTTCCCCATCATTTAATGCCTGATTTAAACTTCACACCGAACTCCTGCAGGGCTGGCGCTCTCTAGACGAACCCACGCGGGTCTGCCCTTGGGGACAGCCCTCAAGGACGCTCCTGGCAGGCTCGGGGCTGCCGGCAGGGCACGGCGGTGGCGGGGGTCGGGTGTTTCTCCAGCGTGACTCAGGCTGTCTCTGCTGCTGATTCACTCCGGCCGAGGAGCAGGGCTGTCGCCCGCAGCAGCCTCGCGGTGCGGCTCCACCGCGCGCGGCCCTGGGTGGCTTTGGCAGCAAAAGGTCACACGTCCTGCTGGTGCAAAGGGGCTGCAGCAGGACCTGCTCTGGGAAGCTGAAACCACCGTGCTTTTGTGCTGCAGGGAGGTAGAACAGGGGTTTTTCTGCTCTGAAGCTTTTTTGGTTTTTTTTGGGGGGTTGGCTCTTGAAAACGTGCTCCAGGTAATGGGCGAGGAAGGGAGGGAGCTGAGCAGGATTGATGGAAGCACAAGGTGGAATGTTGTGACACAGCCTGTGACTTCCAGTGCGTGCTGCTGGCCCCTCCTCACCCCCATCTGAAGTGAGAAGGGAGGAGGAGGTGACATGGAGGGGACAATGGTCTCCCTGCTTGGGCAGAACGGAGAAATGGGAACATCTGGGTGTCACAAGGTCCAGGCATCAGCAGGAGGCTGAGCTCTGCCTGCTCCCCTCCTCATCCTGCCCTCCCAGTCCTGGACCTTCTGTGGGCACATCACCCACCACTGACCCTCAGGGAGGGGGTGAATGGTGTCTCTGACACATCCAGACCCCAAAGCTCATGGCTGTGAACAGTGTGAACCTGGCATCTCGAGGGGTTTGTGATTAGTGTGGGGGAAAGCCCTTTGAATTTGTCCTGTCAAAATTCCCTTTTCATGTCAGTTCCCATTGGAAGATTGCTCCAGGCTGACTGTCCCAGTTCCCCCCCATCCCCACACTGCACATCTCCAGGCACAGCTGGAGCACACCTTCTCCTGCACAGATCATAGCACTTGGAGAAAGGTCCTGGGCTGATGGCCCCAGGCACTGAGGTTTGCTGTCAACCCACGGGACAGGTCCAGGGATCCCTCCTCATTCTCCACCCCTGGCTTTGGGGCAGTGGGTGGCAGCATCTGGAGTGGTTTGACCTCCTCCAAACAGAAGAAGTTGCCCCACGTCAGCTCACGGCCCCTGTAACTTTCACTTTCACAGGTGGTTGCTTTCGCCTCGCTTTTCTTCATCCTGGTCTCCATCACAACCTTCTGCCTGGAGACACACGAGGCCTTCAACATCGACGTCAACGTGACAGAGACCCTGGTGGTTGGCAACACCACGACGGTGCTGCTGACCCACAAAGTGGAGACGGAGCCCATCCTCACCTACATCGAAGGGGTCTGCGTGCTGTGGTTCACCCTCGAGTTCCTGGTCCGCATCATCTGCTGCCCAGATAAGCTTCTCTTCATTAAAAACCTGCTCAACATCATTGACTTCGTGGCCATCTTGCCCTTCTACCTGGAGGTGGGTCTCAGTGGCCTGTCCTCCAAAGCTGCCCGGGACGTGCTGGGCTTCCTGCGGGTGGTGCGCTTCGTCCGCATCCTCCGGATCTTCAAGCTGACGCGGCACTTTGTGGGTCTCCGGGTGCTGGGCCACACGCTGCGGGCCAGCACCAACGAGTTCCTGCTCCTCATCATCTTCCTCGCCTTGGGGGTCTTGATTTTCGCCACCATGATCTACTACGCCGAGCGGATCGGAGCCAAGACGTCCGACCCCACCGGGAGTGACCACACTCACTTTAAGAACATCCCCATCGGCTTCTGGTGGGCCGTGGTGACGATGACGACCCTGGGCTATGGTGACATGTACCCCAAGACCTGGTCGGGGATGGTGGTGGGGGCCCTGTGTGCCCTGGCCGGGGTGCTGACCATCGCCATGCCCGTGCCCGTCATCGTCAATAACTTTGGGATGTACTATTCCTTGGCCATGGCCAAGCAGAAGCTGCCAAAGAAGAAGAAAAAGCATATACCCCGTCCGGCCCCGCTGGACTCCCCCACCTTCGGCAAATCCGAGGAGAACTCGCCCCGGAACAGCACCCAGAGTGACACCTGCCCACTGGCAGTAGAGGAGGGGGCGACTGAGCGGAAACGGTCAGGTGAGACCCCAAAGGTGGGACCGAGGGAGGGGGAGACCTCTGGGAGCCCTCAGGGCAATTTGTTTGGTCCCCATGTCCCCGGGGATGGTGCAGGATGTGGCCCCCAGCCCTGGGCGGGGCTCCTCAGGTGTGAGGGTGTTGGGGGCCATGCTGGTGGAGCAGGGCACTGCAGCTCAAATCCCCCATCCAGGCAGGGGGAAAGGCCACCTGCTTTCCCAAAAGCCATGTTCTTCCCTCCTAATGGCACAGAAAGTCACCGTGGTGGCTTTCAAGGTGTCGCTGCCTAACCCACCTCTCCCTCACAGCGACAGAGGTAAGGCCACTCGCCCTACTCTCATGTTAGCCTGGTCATGCCCTTGGCACAGATTTTTCCTTTGCTTCCTTCCACCATAAATCAGGGTAACTTTCACCAAAATTGATAAATCCAGGGGCATTCCCTGGGGCTTGACCCCACCTCCTCATTCATCTGCTGGTGGACAGAATCCCTGCACTGCTGCTCCAAATCCTGAGCAAAACCAATCCCTGGACATTTCTCTTTTTTTTTGGTCTTGTGCACTGAGCTGGAGTTTAGGGGCTGGCCAGTCTTTCCTTAGGATCAGCAGAAGGCAGAGCCCCAGCTGTGGGCAGCTGTGGGCACCATGCCTTGGGCTGTGGGCACCGTGCCTTGGGCTGTGGGCACCATGCCTTGGGCTGTGGGCACCATGCCTTGGGCTGTGACCTTTGGGGGTCTGTGTGAGCCCTGCCCCACTGGCAGTGCTGGCCCTGGTGGCTGCTCTGCCCCTTTTGTCTCGGTTTGCTGCCAGTGGCACCTCTGGGGTGTCTGGGGCACCATGGTGGGGTTGTGTCCTGCACCAGCACTGAGGTGTTCAACAGGGATGGGGCTTTCCCTGCTGAGGAAACGGAGCTCTGGGTGCCCCAAACAGCTCTTTCCCTTTATAAATCTTTTTCCACATGCCTGCGAATCCCATCTGCCCAGGATCCCTGGCAGCAGGGAGCAGTTGGAGCCAGGAGCCCAGGCCAGGCCCTCACGTGGCAGAGCATCCTCTCAGCCAAGGCACCAGGGAGCCAGGGGACATAAATTAGCACTTCCCACCACCCCGAGCAGCCCGTTCCTCAGCAGTGTGAATTTTGGAGAGCTAATTCCCTCCGATTAGGTGGGTGGATCTCAAAAACCTGGGGTGTTTCATCCCCGGCTTTGGCTTCATGCAGGTTTTATAACCCTCAGCAGGACTAGAGCTGCTTGGAATCATATCTGTGTTTGTCCTGCTCCCCTGGCTGCTCTAAATGAGCGCGTCCAGGCTGGGATCAGCACCTGAACTGCTTGGTGTTGCTCTGGGCCACCTGCAGCCTGCTCTTGTGCTTCCTCGGTGGAAGCACCAGCCCCTCCTGGCCACCCTGAGCACTTTGTGCTGTGGTTTGTCAGCTGCTGATGGGTCTCTGCCCCTCCCTGCAGACTCCAAGCAGAACGGCGAGGCCAACGTGGTGCTGTCGGATGAGGAGCAGCCGCTGTCCCCGACGGACGAGGAGAAGCGGCCGATGCGGCGCTCCAGCACCCGGGACAAGAACAAGAAATCCTCCACGTGCTTCCTGCTGGCCACGGGGGACTTCTCCTGTGCGGCAGATGGGGGCATCCAGAAAGGTACGGCTGCAGGTGGGAGCAGGACCTGCCTGGGAGGGAGAGGTGGAGGCTGAGGGCAGCTTTGTTGGGCTGATCCAAGGCTGCTTCATCTCCATCCATCTGCCTGGCTGTCCTCTGCTCCCCAAATCCGCATCTCCCTGCCCCTCCATCCGCTTCACCTCCATCCAACACGTTTCTCTCTGTGCTGGCTCCACATTTTGTGTTCTCCTCCCCAGTCACCCCCATTTGGAGTCTGTGACTCCCATTTGGGGTCTGTGACTCCCATTTGGGGTCTATAACTCCCGTTTGGGTCTGTGACTCCAATTTGGGGTCTATGACTGCCATTTGGGGTCTGTAATCCATGTTTGGGGTCTGTGACTCCCATTTAGGGTCTGTGACTCCCATTTGGGATCTGTGATCCCTGTTTGGGTTCTATAACTCCCATTTGGGGTGTGTGACTCCCATTTGGAGTCTGTGACTCCCATTTGGGGTCTATGACCCCCGTTTGGGGTCTGTGATCCCTGTTTGGGGTCTGTGACCCCCGTTTGGGGTCTGTGATCCCTGTTTGGGGTCTGTGACCCCCGTTTGGGGTCTGTGATCCCTGTTTGGGGTCTGTGACTGCCATTTTGGGTCTGTGACCCCCATTTAGGGTCTATGATTCCCATTTGGGGTCTGTGACTCCTGTTTGGGGTCTGTGATCCCTGTTTGGGGTCTGTGACCCCCGTTTGGGGTCTGTGATCCCTGTTTGGGGTCTGTGACTGCCATTTTGGGTCTGTGACCCCCATTTAGGGTCTATGATTCCCATTTGGGGTCTGTGACTCCTGTTTGGGGTCTGTGACCCCCATTTGGGGTCTATAACTCCCATTTAGGGTGTGTGACTCCTGTTTAGGCTCTGTGACTCTCATTTGGGGTCTGTGACTCTCATTTGGGGTCTGTGACTCCCATTTGGGGTCTGTGACTCTCATTTGGGGTCTGTAACTCCTGTTTGATGTCTGTGACTCCCATTTGGGGTCCATAACTCCCATTTAGGGTGTGTGACTCCTGTTTAGGCTCTGTGACTCCTATTTGGGGTCTATGACCCCTGTTTGGGGTCTGCGATCACTCTTTAGACTCTGTGACTCTCATTTGGGGTCTGTAACTCCCATTTAGGGTCTGTGATCCCTGTTTAGGCTCTGTGACTCTCATTTGGGGTCTGTGACTCTCATTTGGGGTCTATAACTCCCATTTAGGGTCTGTGACCCCTGTTTAGGCTCTGTGACTCTCATTTGGGGTCTGTGACCCCGCGCTGGCTGCACTGCCCTCCCTCTGCCCCTGCAGCTCCTCTCCCAGGGTTTCAACCCCTCATCTCTGGATGGTGTGAGTGGGACATCTCTCCTGGGGACATGGTGAGGTTGTGACTGAAGGTGACAAAAAGGTTTTCAGTAGGGAAAAAGAAAAAATCCAGAGGCTTTTCCCCTCCTCTCCCCTGTGGTGGCTTTGGGCGGGTTCGAGCGTGGGGAGCTGCGATGTGTCAGGTGCTGCCTTGCCAGCAGCTCGGGGCTGCCAGAAAGGCTCCTCTGGCTTTGGAACAGGAGCTGTGCTAAGTGTTGAGGCTTTCCATGGGAAACTGAGGGGGAGATGAGTCAGGAAAACACAAAACTCTTCTCCCCATGACAAAACAAAATGTTCCTCAACCTGGTCCCAGCGTTCTCTGCTCCTTTGCCCATCTCTCAGCGCTCCAGCCCCAGAGAGGGCAAATCCAGCGCCCCAAAATCCAGCTGCAGCCTCGATTGCTGGGCTGACTCTCAGGGCACAGCTCAGTTTCCCAGCTGTGCAGTGTTTTGTGTGTCCAGGGTGGCGTGGGATGCTGTAGCTGCAGAGCTGACCTACTTCCACCTCCCTGGTACCAAGGTACGGGGAGCTGGGACCAGGCAGGAGCAGGGATGGTGTGCTGCATCCCTGAGCTGCTCCCCAGGACCTGTTGGTGCTTTGGAGAGCCTCGGGGTTTGTTACTTTTGGAACTCTTGGCATGGCACAGACTGAGTGGGGCACAGGGAGGTGTTTGGGTGCAGTCACATTTATCAGTAGTAGAAGGAAGTTGGTTCTTTCCTCCTGGGAAATCAAGGATTCCCTTTGGCATTGCTGCTCAGCCTCAGAAAGAGGACAAAGAGGAAAAGCTTTGCTCATTCTTGGGGTACCATCAAATATCTGCTTGAAATGCCTGATGTTTTTTCCCTGGAAGTGCCTTTTCCTGTGAAGCAGGTCCTGTGGAGAGGGGAGAGAGGTTTAGTCCCACTCCAGACTGGGAGAGGGAATGCTGAACTGGAGGGATGGAGGAGACAGATGAAAGCCAGAGCTGATTTTCCTCCTCAGAAAATGCTGAAGCCAGGCTTCAGCTGAAGCGTTTGAATCTGGTCCCACTGAAGCCAGGAGAAGTGGAGCAGCTCTAAGAGCTGAGGAGCCAGAGCTGCTTTCACTCACTCCCAAATCCCATCACTGGATTCAGGAGACCAGGAGATTTCTGTCCTTGTGTGGTGGCACAGCAGCTCTTTGAAAAGAGCTGTGGTGATGGTTCTTGGGGGGCTCTGGTGTCTTCCCTGCAAATTTCAGAGTGCCTGTTACACTTCAAAACAGGAGGTGTGCACGGGTCACTCATGCCCACGTTGCTAGAATGAGGTTGCACCTGGAGAAAGCTGGATCTGCTGTCCAGAGAGGCTCCAGAGAGGCCTGAGACCTTTTGGGAAGGGGAACCTCAGTGTCCTGCTTGGGCTGTGGGACAGACGGATGGGACGCTGTCCTGGGAGGTCAGGGCTGGCCTAGTGGAATGCTCTGGGTGACCAGAGGTGACCAGAGGTGACCAGAGGTGACCAGGGGGCAAAGCAGCCTCCAGCCAAAATCCGCTGGGAGCCGCAGAGGCGCCTCTTCCCTTGGTCCTGATTTATCTCCTGCTGAGGCTGTTTGTTCTGGTACTGGGATGTTGGCAGCTCTGCAAATTGAGATGAGCTTGGTTCTGAGCCCGACTCTCTGATGGCCATCTGTCAGATCCTGGGACAGGTACTGGTGTCTGTGCAAGCTGTGGAAATCAGGAGAGGGAGCTGGATTGGGAATAAGCTGCAGATCTCGGCATCCATCGTGGCTTAACCCCAGCTCCAGGTTGGTCTTGTTGGGGCAGCTCAGAGAGAAGAGCTGCTCCTGCCCTTGGAGCTGAGCCTGGAGCAGATTGAGCTGGAGTGCTGTGGATTCCTATGTGGAATGTGTTTCTTGCTCCTGTGGCTGCCTGCAGAGGTATTGCTCTGCTCCCTGGCTGCCAGGGATGGCTTCAGAGCCTTTATCTCCCCTCAGCCCTGGGGTCCTGCAAGCCCTTCCCAAAAACGTGTCCTGCTGGCTGCAGACCCTTGCCATGGGGCTGCCTTGGCACAAAAGCCTGTGCTCTGCTTGGATGGAGGGATGTGGAGGCAGGGTGAGCCCAGCCAGTGAGACTGGCTGGGATGGAACCATGGAATCCCTTGGGCTGGAAAAGAGCTCCAACCTTCCCCCAGCACCTGGCCACTAACCCGTGTCCCCAGGTGCCACATCTGTGTCTCTCAAAGAGCTCCCCCTCCTTTATCAGCATTAACATGGCACAGCAGCAATTTCTGGCTCTGTAGAGCATGGTGCAGCTGATTTTCACTCTGTTTCCTGCTGTCAGTGCAGGGCCATGATCCTGAGCGTGCAGGATGGGATCAAACTGGGAACACTCACGGGAGCATCCCCTGGAGCTGCCTGGCTGGGGGGGCGAGCACCAGCCCAGTTTGCACAGGGACACGACCCCAGAGGAGCTGTGTGCCACCCTCTGCCCCCAGCAGCAGCACGTTCCTGGGCTCTGCTGCCTCCCTGCTCTGCCCATCCCCTCTGCCACAGCGCCCAGCCGTGCCTGTGTGGCACCCCCAGCCCTCAGTGCCACTGCCTGGAGGAGCCCCCGGGGTCACCCAGGGCTCTTTAACTGCCGAAGCAATCCCAGTGACTCCGGGTGGCCCCAGGGCGAGTTACTGGGACACCAGCTCTGTCTATCAGCT
This sequence comes from Passer domesticus, assembly GCF_036417665.1. NCBI lineage: Eukaryota > Metazoa > Chordata > Aves > Passeriformes > Passeridae > Passer > Passer domesticus. The sequence goes on from NC_087498.1 coordinate 1,971,157, forward strand.
GATCAGCAGAGCACAGCCCCCTTGTCCAGTTGTGGTTTTATCTGGCCCTGGGTGTGGTGGGAAACCACGCCAGCCTTGAGGGGCTGAGTCTGGAGCTCCTTTTGAGGTGCTCCTGCAAGTGTGGCTTGGGATGAATTAATGGAGAGAACGGAGTGTTGGGCTTGGGGCAGGTTTGCCCCTGGAGCTCCAATGCAGAGGGAAATCAAACATTTTATGAAGTTCTGCCCCAAAATGTGATGGTTGAGGCTTAATCAGAGTGAGCAGTGGGATTTTGACCCTGTTTCTATCCCTGTTTGCACCTTTTCTATTCAGAGTTCAGAGCGAGGGGCAAAGCCCATCCCCACAAACCCCACAGCAGGGCCCATCCCCAGCAAACCCCGAGCCCATAACACCTCCTGCCCCACTGTTTGGGGCTGTTTGGGTGCTGGGGGGTGCTCCAGGCTTTCAGGGACCACTTGGATCTCAGCACAGCTGCTTCCCACACAGCTCAGGGCAGCGGGAAACGCCTGAGCTCTTCCAAGAGCCTCAGCACACCCAGGGAAAAGAGCAAGGGGAAGGAAAAACGAGTTTTTGGGAGTGTTGTGGGGAGCAGGGTGGTCTTTGCATCAGCTGCTGTGGGTGGGAAACTCCCAGCTCCCCCCCAGCTCAGGGCTGTGCTCGTTTCCCTCCTCGCTTGCTGGGTGGATCCGTGCCAAGATGTAAATAAGGAAATTGCTCTTCTCCTCAGGCCTGCTGCTGCTCCCGCTTCCACTGCAGGGAGGGAAAAGCTCTGCTGGAGTCAGCAACAGGTTTAGGTGTCTGTCCCCTGGGCCTGCCTCTGTTTCACAGCTGGAGGAGCTGGGTCTCCTCGGGGGGCTGAAGAATCCCTGCTGGGGCTGGGAAAAGTCACAAACAGGGGACAAGCCCCAGGCCTGCAGAGGCAGTGCTCTGGAGCCTTTCCCAGGTGATGCTGCTCTCTCAGCACCTTGGGGGTGATGCTGGGGCTGCTCTGCTGTGAGTCTTGACCCTGATCCGAGCCCAGACCAGCAGCAGCCAAGCAGAACCCAAAGATGTGCCACGAGCTCCTGGGGCAGGACACAGGGAGGGATTCCAAGCCTGGCACTGCTGAAGGAGCCATCCATCACCTTGTTTTTCTGCTGTCAGGAGCTGCCTCCCTCTGCTCCCCCCACACAAACGCTGCTTCCCTGGTCTTTGCTTTCCCTGGATCTCGCTGGTGCCTTGGGAAGGCTCAGGCTTGGCTGGCTTGGCTCAGCCAGGTGCTCTCAGGGAAGGCCCAGGCACAGGGACATTGGGCTCATCACAGCTGGGAGCAGCATTAATTTTCCGTGTTTTGGCAGCAGATCCAGGGAACAGACTCATCCTTAGCAGTGCTGCTTTGTGGATCTAAAAATCCAATTTTCAGTGCAAAGACTTTGTGTCTTCCCAGCAAGAAAAGTGGCTTTTGACCTGCGAGAACATTTCCTCTGGCTGTTGCTTTTTCAATAAAAGCTGGAGAAATTCCTGGCTCTTTGCAGGAGTGTGAAGGGTCCCCATGCTTAAAGAAACAGAAATATTTGCTCTTTAATGCCATTTTCAATGGAAAATAATGAGCATGTCTACCTGCTCCTTTCCACACAGAAAGGTGTCAGCAGCAGCCTGCTGCTACAGGGGTGTAAAAACCAGAGCTGGGGGAATCACTCCTTCCAGATCCCGTATTTGTTTGAGTTCTGCTGCTTTTCCCCGTCTGCTTCAGCCCACAAAATCCCCAGACTCATTCCTCATTCAGAGCAATTTGGGAAACAGAACCCAGCACCCTCCAGGAGCAATTTGGTCTCCTCACTGAGCCTGCTCCATGAAGGGACGCTCTGGAGGAGCCTGCTTGTCCCCAAAAAGCCCTTCCTGCGTTTTTTCGGGGGGTTGCTCGGGGTGTGGGGCTCAGCCCGGTGCTGGGCTCTAACCTGTGTGTTTTCTTCCCGAGGCTGTGGAAAGTCGCGGAGCCTGAGCAGCATAGACGGCGTGGCAGGAGCCGCGGGGCAGCGCCCCTGCTCCCCCGTGCCCTCCATCCTCTAAAGGACCTCGCTGTGCCCCCGGTGCCCCTCTGGTCCCCACCACGCCGAGCAGCCCCCGCTGGGACATCTCCACCCCCAGGAGCTGGTTCTGAGCCCCTCCAGCTCCCCCCTGTCACGTCTCCACTGGCCTTGTCTCGTGTCCATGTGGATGGGCAGTCCCTGGAGGAGGTGTTGGGGTGCTTTTCCCCTCTTTGAAACCTTATTCATCCTAAATAAACCCTGCAATTCCCTCTGGTGTCGAGCCCTCCCTCCCGTGGGCCGTTTGTGTTGGGCTAAAGGGTGGTGGAAACACAAGGAGGACAAGTTGACTCATGAAATTATATCTCATTGTGCTGGAAATGGCTGAATTCATATATTTTTAGGTTTTATTTTGTTTGGTTTTTCTTTAAAACCAGCCTCAAGTTTCCGGAGGCAACAGATGAATAAACCTCTATTCCCTGCCCAGCAGTGGTTCCCCTCTTGTTTTGTGCCTCTTTCTGCCTAAATCCTACTTGTTCTTTCCCAGATTGTGGCTGCTTCTCCTTCCAACCTCAGGATGGGCCTGAGGGGCCTTGGAAACCAGCCTTGAGATCCCGTGGAGGCTGGAAGGCCTTGGGAGAGGGTTCAGGGAGCACACAGAGGCTGGGATAATAGGGATGGATAATCCCATGAAGAGCTGGGAAGTGTTGGCAAGAGGAATAGAGGTCCCTGGCAAAGCTGCTGCTGGTGTGGAATAGCAGGGCAGAGAGAGATTTGAGGCAAAATGATGCCTAAACAGGTGGGGGATGAATCCTTGTTTGGGATGGACGTGAGGAGGTGATTCCAGAACATTCCCACGGGGTGGGAGCTGGGTTTGAGCCAGGCTCTCCCCATCCCTGGGAGGATGAGGCTGGAGAGTCAAACTCCCTGTGGCACTGCTGGCTTTTGCTCACCTGTATCGGTTTTTGGGATGATTTTGGATTATCTCAGGTATCTTCCCGAACTAGAACAAACCCTTCAGTCCCTGGATCATTTCAGTTCTGTCCAGCCCAGCCTCCCTGGAGGTGTTTGGACCTTGGGTGGCTGCAGGGGGCAGGTTTGGGGTGTCCAGCCCTGGTCTGGAGTCTCCTCCGTGCTCTCTTGGCCTCTTCCCTCACTCTGAGCAAGGCAGGGCTGGAGCCCGGGGACTTTTCTGGGAGGACAGCTTAGATTTGGACGTGTTTGAAAAGCAAAGAGCCCCCAGAGCTTTCCTGGGCTCAGACCCTTCCCCTCCATCATGGCCAACCTGGATCTGGTGCTCAGGGAATGGTGAGGTTGGACTTGATCTTGGAGCTCTTTTCCAGCTTTAAGGATTCTGTGATTCCAAGGTCCCTGCATGTGAAAGAAGCTGGGATGGATTTTGGCAGATCCCACAGCCAGGACCCTCCTGCTCCACCCCAGGTTCCCTGTGCCTCAGTTTCCCTTGGTGTGGAGAAGCATTTGCCAGGAGCAGCAGCCAGCACATATCCAAACCAGGCCCCTCTGAGTTTATCCTTCCTTCCTTCCTTCCTTCCTTCCTTCCTTCCTTCCTTCCTTCCTTCCTTCCTTCCTTCCTTCCTTCCTTCCTTCCTTCCTTCCTTCCTTCCTTCCTTCCTTCCTTCCTTCCTTCCTTCCTTCCTTCCTTCCTTCCTTCCTTCCTTCCTTCCTTCCTTCCTTCCTTCCTTCCTTCCTTCCTTCCTTCCTTCCTTCCTTCCTTCCTTCCTTCCTTCCTTCCTTCCTTCCTTCCTTCCTTCCTTCCTTCCTTCCTTCCTTCCTTCCTTCCTTCCTTCCTTCCTTCCTTCCTTCCTTCCTTCCTTCCTTCCTTCCTTCCTTCCTTCCTTCCTTCCTTCCTTCCTTCCTTCCTTCCTTCCTTCCTTCCTTCCTTCCTTCCTTCCTTCCTTCCTTCCTTCCTTCCTTCCTTCCTTCCTTCCTTCCTTCCTTCCTTCCTTCCTTCCTTCCTTCCTTCCTTCCTTCCTTCCTTCCTTCCTTCCTTCCTTTTTTCCTTCCCTCCCACCCTTTTTTCCTTCCTCTTTTCCTCCCTCCCTCCCTGTCCCAGCTGTGCAGGAGCCAAAGGGAAGCACAAAAGAGGTGAAAGGGCTTGGGCTGGATCTTGGGGGTGGATGAGAGGAGCTGGTGCTGGAGGCAGAGTTGTTGTGGATTTGGGGAGGAATTGGGATGAGCTGTGTCCATCCTGTGCCCAGGATGTGCCATGCTGGGCTGTGCTGCTGATCCACCCCTCGCCAGCAGCGCCTGGGTTTGTGTGGTGGGTGCAGCTGCATTCCTTGGATTCCCACAGCAGATGGAGGGGTAACAGGGCAGGTTCATGGATCCCCCAAAGTTCCATGAGCTGGGCAAAGGGGTGGGAGCAGCAGCACCGTGCAGGCGCTTCTCTGGCTCATCCTTCCCTCTGGAAGCAGGAGGAGCTGGAATACCCCCAGCCCTGCCAGAGGCAAGGCCACACTCCATGGCTTCAGTGGCCTTTGGCTCATAAATGATTCACCCAAGGCTGTGAGCTGACTTTGGGATGAGCCAGGTATGAAACCCTGTCTCCTGCAGAAGGATCAGATCAAAATGCCCAGACTTTGGGGTTTGAGTCTCTTGGGGTAGAGGATTAACCCCAGAGCAGCCACAGATCCCAGCAGATCCCATCCTTGCCTTTGCCCCCTCAGCTCCCAGAGCAGCTCATCCCAATGCCAGAGTGGTTGCTTGGGTGCAAAACCTTTGGTGGAGCCCCCAAAATCCCATCCCCACCGGAGCAAGGAGGGTTGGGCAGGAGCTGCCACGGAGCCGGCAGGATGCAATTTTTAGCTGGGGCGTTATGCAACCCAGAGAAGGGATGACTAATGTGCAAAAAGCTCCTCTAAAACAGCCCAGCCCCGAAAGGGAGATGGAGGGATTTCAGTGGGAGGCACCAAACTGCTGAAAAACCCATGGCATCTTCTCCCTCTTCCTCCCTGCCTCCTTCTGAGCAGGACCTGGGGGATGCAGGAGGGAGAAAACAGCTAAACAGCTTGTTGTTATTTTTAGGTGGGGTCTGGGTTGGTTTTGGGGGCGAGTTAGCACGGGTTAATCCCTGGGTAAGATTAGAAGAGGAGCTGTAGTGGATCAGAGCAGACCTCTAAATATCTCTGGAGCCCAGGTTTTTATCTCAACCAGTGGCCAAAATTGGCAGCCTGGAGAAGAGGATAAGAATAGAGCAGGAATATACGATACTTCCCCTGAATATCCTCGCAGGACTTATCTGTGTTTAGGGATCTGTAGGAGCTCACGTTCCAGCCCAGGCTAAAGGCACCGAGACAAAGCCAAGCTGGTGGATTTATTCCCAAGAAACTGCATAAATCCACAGGAGTCCAACTGCCCCTGCCCAAGCCCTAAAATGGCATTTAAAAATAAATTATAACATCAAGGGGCGTGCAGTGATTGTGGGGGCACAGCGGGATGGGATGGGATGGGATGGGATGGGATGGGATGGGATGGGATGGGATGGGATGGGATGGGATGGGATGGGATGGGTGTGCTGGGTCTCGTTTCCAGCAGGGCGATGGGATTGAGCAGGAATCCAGGAGTGAGCATTGGGTGTGTTATAGGAACGTGTCCCTCACCTGTGGAGCAGGGGATGTGTCCTGGTGGCTGTGAAAAAATAATCACAGAGTCAGGGAATTGTTTGGGTAGGAAGGGACCTTAAAGTCCATCCCATTCCAACCCCTGCCATGGCCAGGGACAACTTCTACCATCCCAGGTTGTTCCAAGCCCTGTCCAGCCTGCCATTGGGCACTGCCAGGGATCCAGGGGCAGCCCCAGCTGCTCTGGGCACCCTGTGCCAGGGCCTGCCCACCTTCACAGGGGCAGGGGATGCTCAGCAGGGTGGGACCCCACAGAGCTCCAGTGCCCCGTGTCCCTCTCCCCACCATGGGGACACGTGTGATGCTCAGCAGTGGGAATGGGGCCAGAGATGATGGAGCCATGGAATGGTTTGGGTTGGAAGGGCCGTGGGCAGGGACAGCTTCCTCTGAACCAGGCTGCTCCAAGCTCTGCCCAGCCTGGCCTTGAGCACTCCAGAGGTGCTGGGTGATACTGGGCTGCCCTGTGGGGTCCTTGCATTCCTCTGCCCACTTGGGACACGGATCAGCACTTTGGGACACGGATCAGCACTTTGGGACATGGATCAGCACTTTGGGACATGGATCAGCACTTTGGGACAAGGATCTGTCACCAGCCCCTGTGACCACCCACCCCTGTGCAAGGAGCCAAACCACCTCAGGGGGATTTGGGAGCAGTTCCCTGCTCCAGCCTTAGCTCCTTCCTCCTCTTTTCCTGCTGGAAGACTCTCAGTCCAGCACTGCGTGGAGGCTGCACTGTGATCCCGGGCTGCTTGCAAAGTATTAATTTTTATTGTTGCAACAACTGCTCTGTTTCTCGGGAGATGCCTGAGAGAGCTGAGGAAATAGAAAGGCCTGTCAGGCAGCCGGGCAGGAGGTGAAGATGTCAAGAGAGTAATTGCTCTACCCAGAAGGAGCCTGTTCCTGGCTTCCCCAGCTCTGCCAGGAAAAATCCTCGCTGCTTATTTGATGACAATAAAGAAAAACAGAAAATAAATAGCAACCCCATGGCTTGCCCGTGCTGACGAGGAACAGGGAGAGCAGAGGCAGATGCAAAATAGGATGCAGGGGAGCTTATAAATAGGAGCCTCCCAGCTCCCAGTCTGTTACTTCCTTACCTCCGCCCGGGCAAGCGAGCCCAGCGTTTTACCCACGGGAAAGGTAAATGGAGGCTCAGAAGGGATCTGTGAACTCCTGGGAACAGGGTCACACTTCCTCCTGCGTGGGACAGGCAGGGGCAGGGGATGTGTCCTGGTGGCTGTGAAAAAGGAATCACAGAGTCAGGGAATTGTTTGGGTAGGAAGGGACCTTAAATTCCATCCCATTCCAGCTCCTGCCATGGCAGGGACAGCTTGCACTGTCCCAGGTTGCTCCAAGCCCTGTCTAACCTGGCCTTGGTCACTTCCAGGGATCCAGGAGCTGCCACAACTGCTCTGGGCACCCTGTGCCAGGGCCTCAGCACCCTCACAGGGAGAATTCCTTCCCAATATCCCACCTAACCCTGCTCTCTGGCAGTGGGAGCCATTCCCCATTCTCCAAAGTCCCTCTCCAGCTCTCCTGGAGCCCCTTCAGGCACTGGAAGAGGCTCTAAGATCTCCCCAGAGCTTTTTCCTCTCCAAGATGAACACCCCCAGCTCTCCAGCCTGGCTCCAGAGCAGAGCAGCTCCTCTGATGGAGCCCAGGGCTGGGGCAGCTCTGCAGGTGGGGTCTCCCCTGAGCGGGGCAGCAATCCCCCCTGTGCCCTGCTGCCCAGGCTGGGGATCACCTGGCGGGTTCTGGTTCCAGAAACACGCCTGGGGAATGTCGAGCTGCTCAGCCCCAACACCCCCAAATCCTCCCCCTCAGGGCTGCTGTGCCAGAGCAGAGCAGTCAGTGTGGGAGCCACCCAAACATTGTGCTGGCACAGCTGGCACAGCTGGCAGCCCCCAAGCAGCACTTCAGGAGATGCTCACAGCCAGAGGGCAGGACTGGGTGAACTTCCCAAGAGGGGAAATTTGGGGGTGATGGCTCTGGCAGCAGCACAGCAAGCCTTGGGGTGTTTGGAGCTGAGTTGTGCCAGGCTGTGCCAAGCCTCCTGCCGTGCTCAGGGCAGCACTCTGTGGAGGTTGGTGGCAGTTCTGCACCCAAAAATAGCCTCAAGAAAAGGGTAGAACATCACTGAGGGGCCGTGGGGGTGAGAGTGGAACAGAGCTGGTACCTGTAAGCCAAGACAGGAGGGATGTTTTGATGTTTTCTCATGGTGCCTTTATCTAGGGGACAAAAAAAAAAAAAAAAAAAAAAAATCTGAGCTGTTGTTATTTATTTTTAGTGGTGCTAATTTTTTTCCTAGGCTGGGAAGCTGCTTTCCAAGGCAGGCCCCTGGAGGCTGTGGGCAGCAGGTCTCGAGCTCACACACAAAATGGCTTTGAACAGGGAGGAGGAGATGGGAGTTAAAAGCCAAGTCGTGCCCCTGGTAAATCAATCGACCTGACGGGGAATGTTTCTAGCAGGACACAAACCCTGCCAAGAGCTTTTAGCTGCTTGCAGGAGTGACTGAACCAAGAGCTGGGCTATTTTTCAGCAGCTGCTGCATGTGTGGCCACTGCTGGTCCCCAAATTGCTGCAGGGGGAGTGTTGGGTCCCCAAACCCTTTTGTCTTTGGAGGTGGGAGCTCTCCTGCCAGCTCAGGGGGGAGAGCTCCTGTAATCCCTGGGGCTTTTATGGGATGTGAGATTTGAAAAGCCTCCGTGCCTGGGCATTGCTCACCCAGCCTGTGCAGTGATGCTCAGTGGAGACCAGACCTTTCTTTTGTGGGAAAGGAAGGGTTTTTGGAGCTGTGTTGGGGCTGCAGGGGAGGCAGCTGGGTCAAACTCATGGGCATGAGCTGGGGGTGAGGTTTGAACAGAATTCCATGGCTTATCAGGTGGATCAGGAGCTGTCTGCCTGCCTGCCAGCCCCTTGCCTGGAAACTGGGCCCTGGCACATGGGGAGAGGCGGTGGGGTGACTCAGAGCTCCAATCAATGATAATTAATTCAATGATAACAAATGAGAGGGAGAGAGGGAGAAGAAAAAACATGGAGAGATTAATGCACCAGGCTTGGCTTTGGGACATCTGCTTTGGGGTTGGCTTGGGAAGTTTTGGGCAAGAGCAGCTTTCTGGGAGGAGAGGTTGAGAGGGATGTGGTGAGGGTGATGTTTTTTCCCCCCTGCTTTTCATTTATACCCTCAAATCACCCTGATTCCATGCATGGTTTCTCATGGAGAATCATTTCCCAAGTCTCCATCTCTGCCACCATCCTGAGGCTGTTTTAAACCATTTTTTTCCTGATTTACAAATGCAACAGCAGCATTTTATCCCTCTGAAAAAGGCCACTTTACTTTTTTTCTGTTACTCTGTTTTCTGCATCCTGCTAGGTCAGGGTCCCCTGGAAGCTCAGTGCCCTCTCCCTCTCCTATTTCTCCCCCTACCTAGCCATGGAAGCAAATCTCTAATGCTGTGTTTAATGTTTATGTCTTTAATTGCAGATTCCTGCCAGGACACCCTCGCTTCCAGTTACCCCCAGGGTGAGGTGGTCACCTTCTCCTGAGCCCCAGCTGGACGCAGGCACTGCCCTGGCGAGGGGTGCCCTCCCCAGGGGATGCCCTCCCCAGGGTGAAGGAGGCCCTCCCTGGGGCCAGGGATGCTCTTCCTGAGGCTAAAGGATGCATCCATCCCCCGGGGCTGCTCTCCCCAAAGCCCAGGGATGCTTTCCCTCAGGCTGGGACATGCATTCCTCCAGGGATGCTCTCCCCGGGGCCGAGGGATGCTCTTCCCAAGGGAGATGCTCTCCCCAAGGCTGAGGGATGTCCTCCCCAAAGCCCAGGGATGCTGTCCCCAAGGCTGGGACATGCATTCCTTCAGGGCTGCTCTTCCCAAGGAGCTTTCTTTCCCCAAAGCTCCAGCTCCATCCCCGGGGGGGTTGGCAGCTGGGTCCCCCCGAGAGGTGTCACAGAGCAGCAGGGCCGGGAGGGAGGTTGGGGACAGCCCCATTCCCCTTCCTGGTGCCAGCCCTGCCACGGCCACGCTGCCCCTGCACCCCCTGGGCTGCCCCCTCCCCTTGCCCACGCTTCTGGCTGCACCTCACCCTCCACCTCTGGAGATCCAGCTGCTCACCAGGACATCTCTGCCCGCGGCTGCGCCCGTGCCCTGACCCCTCCATCGTCACACGGCCACTGGGAACCTCCTCAGGCCCTGGAGGGTGCCACAGGCTCCACTCTGGGTGCCACAGGCTCCATTCTGGGTGCCACTCTGGGTGCCAAAGGCTCTGCTCTGGGGTGCCACTCCAGGGTGCCAAAAGCTCCACTCTGGGTGCCACTCCAGGGTGCCAAAGGCTCCACTCTGGGTGCCACTCTGGGTGCCACAGGCTCCTCTCTGGGTGCCACTCTGGGTGCCACAGGCTCCACTCTGGGTGCCACAGGCTCCTCTCTGGGTGCCACTCTGGGTGCCACAGGCTCCTCTCTGGGTGCCACTCTGGGTGCCACAGGCTCCTCTCTGGGTGCCACTCTGGGTGCCACAGGCTCCTCTCTGGGTGCCACCATCGCCCCTGCCCATGGGTGCTGAGCCCAGGGGCACGGGGGCCCAGCAGGGGGCTGGGGCAGGGATGGGGATGGGAAGCAATAGGAGACCGAGGTGTGGGGATCCCGGCTGGCCTGGAGGGGTCAGGGCCCTTCCGACGCTGTTCCATATCTCTGTGACCAAGGCAATACTACTCCTGTCTCCGTCTGTCCTGTTCGCATGCCTGTCCGACGTGTAGAGTTCCAATAAAGTCATCCATGAGCTGAGTCAGCTCCCCACCCCTCCTGCCTCCCTGCCTCCTTGCCTCCGGCTCTCCAGGGAGAACGAGACCTTATCTTGTGGGAAAGGGGGAGTTTTTGGAGATGTGTTGGGTCTGCAGGGGAGGCAGCTGGGTAAACTCATGAGCAGGGGCTGGGGGTGAGGTTTAAAGCAAAATTCCACGGCCTCTGTTCCCATGGAGTCCTGTCCCAGCCCCGGGTGTCCCCTGGAATGCGGATTTTGGCCACGGCATTGCCTGGATGTTGCCTGGATCACCTTGAGAGAGGTGATTCTTTCACCCTGCTCTGCTCTCATGAGATCCCATCTGGAATGCTGCATCCAGGTCTGGTGCCCCCATCACTAAAAGGATGTGGAACTGCTGGAGTGGGTCCAGGAGAGGCCATGAAGTTGATAAAGGAACTGGAGCACCTCCCCCGTGGAGACAGGATGGGATTGTTGGGGCTGTTCAGCCTGGAGAAAAGAAGGTTGTGTGGAGACCTCAGAGCACCTTCCAGGACCTGAAGGGTCTACGGGGAAGATAGAGGACGACTGTTCATCAAAAACTGGAGTGACAGGACAAGGGGGAATGACTTGAAGCAAAAAATGGGAAATTTAGGTTTGATTTTGGGAAGAAATTGTTCCCTGTGAGGGTGGGCAGGCCCTGGCACAGGTGCCCAGAGCAGCTGGGGCTGCCCCTGGATCCCTGGCAGTGCCCAAGGCCAGGCTGGATGGGGCTGGGAGCAGCCTGGGACAGTGGAAGGTGTCCCTGCCATGGCAGGGCTAGGACTGGATGAGCTCTGAGGTCCCTTCCCACCCAAACCAGTCTGGGATTCTGGGACTCCATGTTGTGGCTGAGCTCCTTGTCATGGCTTGGAGTGGAGCCCACACTGGAAAGTCCAGGGCAGAATCATCCCCATGACCTCCCCGTGACCTCCCTGTGACCTCCCTGTGACCTCCCCGTGACCTCCCTGTGACCTCCCTGTGACCTCCCCATGACTCCCCATGACCTCCCCATGACCTCCCTGTCTGGGAAGCCCCTGCAGAGCTGCCCCTGGCTCTGCCCCCCAGCAGGGAGGACCCCCCAGCACTGCCGGGGCACCCTTGGCTCTCACAGGGGACACCAGGATGGGGTGAACGGGCCGGTCCTGCTGAACTGCAGGGCCACCCTGACCCCATTCCTGACTCCAGGATTCACCTTTCCCACCCTTTTGGGGCTGTACCCTCCCAGAGCCCCTGGAGAACTGCAGGGGCCTGGCACAGCCCTGGGTGCTCCGAATCACCACGAGCTGAGGGGGCTGCAGCTGACACCTCCTCTGGACAGCTTGGGGAGCACCTTTGACAACAACACAAGGCCCTTTAATTGGGAGTGGGAAGAGGCTGGGATGGGTAAAACCAGCGAGGGAACTGCAAAGCAGCCCTGAGACTGGAAAGAAAACATTCCCAAATGTGAGCGATTGGTGGCAGGGGGCCAAAGAGCAATTACAGAGAGAAGAGAGGAGAGAGGAGAGAGGAGAGAGGAGAGAGGAGAGAGGAGAGAGGAGAGAGGAGAGAGGAGAGAGGAGAGAAGAGAGCCTTTCTCCAGGAGCCTTCACTTCCTGCTGTGGCTGCAGAGTCCTCGGGAGAGCCCCATGGTGCTGCCAGCTGTGCCAGGCCCTGCTCCTGGGCATGGATGGATCACAGGATCGATGCTGGGTGCCAGGGCTGGCTGACAGGGGGTGTTGGTCAGGGTGTGCTCAGCCCTGCATCTCTTAGGGTCCTGACAGGGGTGTTGGTCAGGGTGTGCTCAGCCCTGCATCTCTTAGGGTCCTGTCAGGGGTGTTGGTCAGGGTGTGCTCAGCCCTGCATCTCTTAGGGTCCTGTCAGGGGTGTTGGTCGGGGTGTGCTGAGCCCTGCATGCCCTGGGTCCTGACAGGGGTATTGGTCAGGGTGTGCTGAGCCCTGCATGCCCCGGGTCCTGTCAGGGACAGGGAGCTCTTGGAACATCTCAGCAGAGCTCAGCACCTGCCCACGTACCCCCAGGTGACCTCGAGGGGACAGGAACAGCCCAGCCCTGTGGGGACAGGGCAGTGGTGCTGTGGGTGGTTGGGACAGAAGTGGCTGGAGATGATCCCCAGCAGCAGCGGGAGGTCCCTGCTCCAGCCTGGACAAAGCCTCTTCCCATTACCATTCCAACTGCAACCTGTTCCTCTCTGATCCCTGGGCAAAAAATTAGGCAGGAGGAGCAGATGGGTGACTCAGGGCTGGAATGTGTGAGCACAGATCCCCACAGGCCCCTCTCCTTCCTTCTCCTGCTTTGGGAGAGAACAAAACCCCTCCATGCCTGACCCTGGAGCTGCAGGCTGGGAATTGTGGCCCCAGCCTAAATCTGGGGGCAGGGGATGATGAAAGGCCAAACCTCTCTGAAGCTGCACAAAGTGATGGGATCCATGAGCCGGGGAAGGTCCTTCAGCCCAGGACCCCACGGGGGTGTGGGAATGCAGGAGGGGATGAAGCTCATCCCAAACTCCCACCAGTGCAGGGCTTGCTGAGCTCCACGGGCTGGGCTGGGGCTGCTGGGCGAGGCCATGGGCAACCCAGCTTCCCAACAGACCACAGAATCACAGGAATGTTGTGGCAGGTGGGGAATGGAGCTGGGGGAGGCCGAACCTCAGGTGGGCCAAAACCCTCTTGGGGGAGCACCAGGATCAGGTGTGAAAGAGTGCCGTTGGAAAGCCAGGTGTCTGCTGAGGAAGGCAGGAGCCTCCCCTGAAATGGAAAATGGAAACCCCCTCTCTCCAAATTGCTATAAATTTTAGATTCAGGACTCTCAGGTAAAAAATATGGGAGCAGGAATAACAGTTCTTTATTTAGGGAAGAAAATAAAAAGATAAACAATGCAGCAAACTAAAACAGCACTGACAGAGTCAGAGCACAGCCTGACACCCTGTGGGTCAGGGTGCTGGCAGCAGTCCCATTGGAATTGTGGCTCAGCCCTCCTGCAGTGTCAGGGGTGGTTCTGCTGGAGCAGGGATCCTGGAGAAGGGTGCAGTCTTCCTCTGAAGATCCAGGGGAAGAGGCAGCTGCTGCTCCTCTGGGAATCCAGTGCAGAAGCCGTGCTGGTGTTCCAGAATCTCAGATTGTATCCAGGTAGGAATGCTTGGCTCCTCCCTCTGGGCTCACATCTCCCATGGATGCTGCAGTTCTTATCAGCCATGCAGGGACATTCCACAGCCTGTTATCAGCAGATGTGCCCCCGAGGGAGGAGTGGGTGTGGAAGAGATAAGGAAAACTGCCCACTGAGCAGGGGACAACTGCCATCCAGATGGCAAATAGAACACATCTTGCCTTGCAGTCTGGGACAGCAGCAACAGTTCCTGGAGGGAGCAGAAATCCCAAAGGGGAGCAGAAAGGTCGATTTATCAGAGGAGTCCAAACCTTTTCTGGACCCAGGCATCCTCCCCCTCACTGGGCAGTGCTCCTGGCATTCCCACATCCCCACGGAGCAGATGATCCTCACCGGTGGGCAGTGCCAGGCATGCCCAGCCCGGGGCTGGCAGGGATTTTGTCAGTGCCACCGCCTGTTTGGAGCTGCAAGACTTGGATTGCAGCGCTTCTGGCACGACTCTGCTGCTGGCCCGGGTTCCTTGGCTCTCCATCCTCTAGGTGCAAATCCAGCCAAGTGGGAGAAGGGAGACAAGGGATGAGGACAGAGCCTGGCACGCCCTGACACCAGTCCCTTTCTCTTCCCAAGTAAAAATCACCATTTCCCCATCATCCCGGAGCATTTTTATTTCCTTTGCTTTATTTTTGAAGCCAAGGAGACACATGGAGCAGCCGGGGACACAGGGCTGAGAGGGAGCAGGGCAGAAAGGCCCCATGGGGGGGACAGTGACAGCATCCCTGGCTCGGGCATGGGATTAACCAGCAGGTGCACTTAAAGGAATTTTAATCAACAAAAGATGGGGCTGTCAGTAAAAACAAGTGCGAGGCTCTGGGGCACCACGCCAAGGGATGAGAGCAGGGTTTTTAATCTAGGAAAGTACCTGCTGGGAGGGAACAGCCTGGATGTGGCTGGGGAAGGAGCTGCCTGCAGCCAGGGAAAACCTGAGCTCAGAGAGGCTTTCCCCCGGAGCCAGGCTGCCCTGTGGGTGCTGCTGCAGTGGAGGTGGTGGGGACAGGGATGGGAGCTTCGTGTGGGGTTGTTGGGACTCTCCACAGCTGGTTTGTGCCTCGGTTTCCCCACTCCTAAGTGGAGATGTTTGATCACTCCTTTCAGACGGGGAGATTTGGTGGGGGGGATGAAGAGGGGTTTATCCCTCTTATGGGATGTGGGATAAGCCTGGAGCGAAGCCTGGGAGAAGTGCAGCAGGAGCTGAGCATCCAGCCATGAGCAGGAGGGGCCAGCTCTGGGCAAGGATGGGTTTCCAGAGCTTCAGGAAGGGCCAGAGCATGGGGAGCACCCTGGATGCCCACCAGGGGCAGGTGAATCCCTGCATCCCTCCTCTCAAGCTGCACTCCGTGTGGTGTAAGGCTGCCTCGGCCTCACACCCGCTCCCCTCGGGGATGCTGCTGGGGGATTTTGGGAGGGGGAGGTTCCCTGGAGCCAGGTGTGACTCCTCCTTCCCCCTGCATGCCTATGAAAAATGAAGAGCTGATTCCCAGCTCTGAGGTGAGGCTAGCTGTGCCTGCCACAGCCTGGGGGCTGGGGGGCTGCAGGGGGTGGAACCGGGGGCACTGGGCTGGTTCTGAACCCAGCCCAGAGCAGCTCTCAGCCCACCCCAATCTCTGTGCAGCTGATGTGACTGGCCACGGCCTTGGAGCGAGGATGGTGAAGGTAAGGGATGGGATTCAAGGGGCTGTCCTGTTCAGTTTGGGATCAGTGGGATCCTATAAAGCTCTTTTCCCCTGCAGAGCCCCAGCCTCATGTGCTGGATGTATCTTGGCATCAGCTGGGGCCCCCTCCCCCAGCTCGAGGTGATCAGAGACCCCTGGGTCCAGCCTCTGTCCAGCTTCCTGGAACCTTTATTCATAGAGCAGAATTATGGAATGGTTTGGGTTGGAAGAGACCTTAAAGCTCATCCAGTGCAGCCCTACCATGGCAGGGACACCTTCCGCTGTCCCAGGCTGCTCCCAGCCCTGTCCAGCCTGGCCTGGGGCACTCCGAGGGATCCAGGGGCAGCCCCAGCTGCTCTGGGCACCCTCAACACCCTCACAGGGAGAATTCCTTCCCAATATCCCATCCATCCCTGCTCTCTGGCAGTGGAAGCCATTCTCCTTGTCCTGTTCTTCCAGGCCCTTGTCCAAAGTTCCTCTCCAGCTCCCCTGGAGCCCCTTTAGGCCCTGGAAGAGGCTCTGAGCTCTCCCTGGAGCCTTTCCAGGCTGAGCACCCCAGGCTCTCCCAGCCTGGCTCTGGAGCAGAGGGGCTCAGAACATCCCTGTGGCCTCCTCTGGCCTCATCCAGCAGCTCCAGCATCTCACCCGCACTTCCCACCATCCCGGTTTCCACACTTCAGCCCACTGGGACCAGTTTGGTTCAGGGCCTCTCCCCAGTGGTGCTCCTGTGCCCGGGGAGCTCCTGGGCTCCGTCCCAGCCCAGCTCTGCCTGGCAAACCCTGCTCCATGCACAGGGGCTGAGCCAGCCGTGGGGCTGGGGGGAAGAATCCCCTGATCCCGGCCTGATCCCGGCCTGGTCCTGGCCTGATCCCAGCCGGATCCCGGCCTGATCCCGGCCTGATCCCGGCCTGGTCCCAGCCTGATCCTGGCCTGATCCCGGTCTGATCCCGGCCTGATCCCAGCCGGATCCCGGCCTGATCCCGGTCTGATCCCGGCCTGATCCCGGCCTGACCCCACCTGATCCCAGCCCTGATCCCAGCCGGATCCCGGCCTGATCCCGGTCTGATCCCGCCTGATCCCAGCCCTGATCCAGGCCTGATCCCGGCCTAATCCCAGCCTTGTCCCAGCCTGATCCCGGCCTGGTCCTGGCCTGATCCCAGCCGGATCCCGGCCTGATCCCGGCCTGATCCCGGCCTGGTCCCAGCCTGATCCTGGCCTGATCCCGGTCTGATCCCGGCCTGATCCCAGCCGGATCCCGGCCTGATCCCGGTCTGATCCCGGCCTGATCCCGGCCTGACCCCACCTGATCCCAGCCCTGATCCCAGCCGGATCCCGGCCTGATCCCGGTCTGATCCCGCCTGATCCCAGCCCTGATCCAGGCCTGATCCCAGCCTAATCCCAGCCTTGTCCCAGCCTGATCCCGGCCTGACCCCACCTGATCCCAGCCCTGATCCCAGCCCTGATCCCGGCCTGATCCCAGCCCTGATCCTAGCCCTGATCCTGGCCTGATCCCGGCCTGACCCCACCTGATCCCAGCCCTGACCCCACCTGATCCCAGCCCTGATCCCAGCCCTGATCCCAGCCCTGATCCCAGCCCTGATCCCGGCCAGATCCCACGGAGATCTACAGCTGCTGACCCCAGCAGTGTTCCCTGGCTGCAGCATTCCTGCACGTCCCCTCCCAGGGATCTCCAGGCTCCCAGTTCCAGTGCTGGAGGATTTCGGAGTGGAGGGGAAGGGCTGGAGTGCTCAGTGTGCCCAGTTCCCACTCTTCTAACGAGATGCAGTCTAATAAATAACTCAAGCCCCAAACAGAGTTTCTTTATCATCAAGGAATGAACAAGCCTTGCAGTCTGGTTTTGGCCAGGCCATGCCTGCCTTGCACAGATTTATTTTACTGCTCTGGCTACTCAGAGCCAATGGCCTTAATCCCATCTCTGCTGGAGGGACATCTTAGAGCCCACAAAAACTGACCTAAGATGTTCTTTTTTTCCTCATCCCTGCTTTGCAGTGCTGTAAGATGTGTTGAAAAGCCAGATAAGCAGGGGAGAGGCTTAGGAGGGGTGCCTGGGGTTCTGGGAATGGCTGAGCCCTGAAACGGTTTCTGCTGGAAAACAGGCTCTTCCCATACTGAGCAGGGCAGGGGGGAATTTTCCACTGCAAAACCCCATTTATCACCCACCCTAAATCGTCTGACTGCGAGCTGGGGATGGCATTTTTCCTGCTTCCCTAGATCCTGGTAGAAAGGAAGGTTTATAATGCTGCCTGTTTTCCCCACAGCTGGAAGAAAAACAAATGTAAAAATGCAGAGTTTCCCTAGAAAAATCACTCCCAACTCTGCACCCAGCTGCTGGAGCCACCACAAAGCCACTTGGATGTGGGTTCCCACCTTGCCATGGGCTTTTGAGAGCCTTTTAATGAGGAGGCAGCACTAATCAGGCTAGGAGAGTTTCCTTGATGGGGTGTTGCAGGGCAATGCCTGATCCTGGCTCCTGGCACAGCTGGGAAACCTGAATTCACTCCCAGCTTGCAGCAAGCTCTTGAGCAAGCAGGCTTGTGCCTCAGTTTCCCCATCTGGGTTCTCTCCCAGGGAATGCTGAGCTGCTGGGAGAATGTCTTTAAAAAAAAAAAAAATTAAGGAGGTGTTTGTGTATTCTGCAAAAAGCAGCTCTGGGAGTCAGCTGAGGACAGTCCCAGCTAATTGGGAGGGGAGAGTTGGGTTTTATTTCCCAATTAGAGCCCTGGGAAGGCTGGGCTGGCACAGGGCTGCGGGCACGGTGAGGGGCTGGCAGTGCCCACAGCCCCAGGGCCCCTTTTGCTGGACTCAACGTCTTTTTCTTGGAGAGATGACAGGAGAGAGAAGGAAAAGCACAGTGCCAGTGTGGCAGCAAGGTTACCCCTCCCTCAGTTGTCCCCAACCCCCTTGGTGGGGACAGTTGGCTCCTTCCCAGCCCATGTCAGTGCGACAGAGAACACAGCGCTCCTCCCAGCCAGCTGGGGACCAGGGAGAACCTTGTTTTCCTGCTTTTACACCGGGAAAAGGGCATCTTGGAGAGGTGCAACAAAGCCCCAAGGACCCGTCTGCTGCCTTCAGCAGCCCCTTCTCCATCCCTGGAGCGGGGATTTGCTCTTCCCCACCAGGCTGGTGCTCCTCGAGGGCTGAGACCCCACGGTTACCTCCCCCATCCCTTTTATTTTAGCTGATTCATGGAATTTCTGCTCTGGCAGCAGCGTGTTGCTTTAAGCTGTTTACTCGAGTTCAGGAGGCGACAGCTCACAGGGTATTTTTAGCTCTCCGGGTAGCGGAGCGGGATTAAAATGCAGTCAGTGTTACAGACGCTGGGGCTGAATCAGTATTCCTGCACAAGCCTCTCCGTGCCAGCGTTTTCCATTGAGTGTCTGAAAAACCCAAGTTTCCATGGAGACCCAGCTCCAGGGCAACCCGTTTTCCTTGCAAAAATAATGATAATAATAATAAAAAAATAAATAAAAAAATAAAAGGCAGCAGGTAGAGAGCGGGCGCAGGGGCTGGCCATGGGATGGCTCCAGGGGGAGGGTGGTGGCTGTAAATCCCAGTCCCTTCCTGCTGGGATGCTGGGGCAGAAGCAGAGGTGTGGGTGTGGGTGGGAAATGCTGGTAAAGGTGGTTGGGTGTGGGCTGTGCTGCTCCATCCACCCCATGCCCCTTTGGAGGGTTTTGGGGGCTTGGTGTGCTCCCTGGGGGGTTTTGCTGTGGAGGAAAGGGGCAGTGTGGTGCCAAGGTTGGGTTTGGAATGGTGGAAGCAGGAATTGTTACCCCACCTGCAGGAACTTAATGAGCTAAATCAGGAGATTCTCTTACCCATGTGGGAGCTGTGCTGTCTTCTGCCTCGAGGCATCTCTGAAAGGGCTTTCCTGGGGCAGGTTTGTCTCTGTGCAGGAGCAGAAATGCCCTCAGAGGACACGAGGATGAAGGTGGTGGCCCAGGGTGACACCACAGGACTGTCTTGTCTTGGTTTGCTTGCTGGCCAACGTAGAGACATCAACCACAAGACTCTCCCATGGAGAAGATACTGAAATGTTGGGTTCGCTGTTATTTTCTAGCTCGGCACATTTCCCCCTTGATCCCCACCTCCTGCTGCATCTTCCTTGGTAATTTGGAGGGAAAAAAGAGAAAATTCTTCATTCTTGCAGGGCTTTTCTCTGATTTCTCCAGCCTGTGCCCAGCCCTGTGGTCAGGACTCTCCCCAGCTGGTGCAGTGACAGTGTTGGGTGGCAAAGCAGGAGAAAACCAGCGTGGCACTGGAGAAGATTCAGCAAGAGGGACCCACCATGAGATGGCTGTTTGGTTTTCCCAACAACCACAGCATGACTGGCCTGGGACTTATCCAGGGGCACTCTTGGAGGCCCTCCTTGGTGGGGATGAGGGCACGGGTGAGATGCTGAACCCAGGAGCTGATCTCTGCTCTTGCAGCCCAGCACTGGGGTGGTGCCTGGGGAGGATTCCCAAACGAGGCACAGCTGAGATCCAGGCTGGAGCCACAGCATTTCCTGCCACTTGTTTTCCCCCTGGGACTTTTGCATGTGGCGATCCAGCACGTGGAAACCTTGAAAACCTGACCTGGAGCCACTTGTAGCTGCCCCAAGAGAGGCTGAAAAGCACGATGAGATCAAGGCCAAAGCAGAGGCTGGCTCCTGGTCAGCCCCAGCACTGCCTCCCTGCATAGGAACGCTGCATCTGCAGGGACAGTGACACGGAAATGTGCAACTGCTGGGCAGGGATGGAGCAGGGAGGGACCAGGGATGGACCAGGGAGGGACCATCTCTGGGGGGATGAGCCGCTCCTGGGAGCAGAAGGCTCCCCAGACCCAGATGTCCTCGTGAGATCTCTTAGAGCTGTGTGTGAGGGCAGGTGAGATCCAAGGAGAGGTGGAAGGCTGCAGACAGACACGAGCCACCAAACCTCTGGTGCAGTCAGGCACTGCAAGGCCACGTTGTCACAGCACAGTTCATTATTTTGATTTTCCAAACCAGTCATGAGCAGCCGCGGTTGAACAAATTGCTCCATTTCCAAAGCAGAGTTTGTGCTTTGCCATCCATTACCTGGGGAAAAATCCTGAAATCCCATCTGTGGAGAAGCCTCCTCGCCTTCTCAGAGGTGTTTTCATTAGAAGAGCAATGGGTGTTTAACATCCCGTGTCCCCCGAGCCAAATCCAACTCACAAACTTGTACCAAACAAAATGATTTTTGCTGCAGCTCCTCTCAGCCTGATTGATTAACATTTCTGCCCAAGCAAAGAAAACCTTCTGTGGAAGGCTTCTTTTGATCTAAAAACTGTTGCATCGGCTTTTTTTAATTGAGAACCACTTCCACTGGCACTAATAGCTGCTCCCCCAGCCCTGCCCTGTGCTCAGCACGCCTGAAACTGCTCCTTTCCAACGGATTATTTTCCAGGATTGGAAACAGCTGACACGATGGGATTTCATCTCCATTCACAGAGAATTTAGGCAGACTTGTTCCTATTCAGGCCATGCTCAGAAAATGGGCTGTTTTCCTTGTTCTTGGTAATAAAAGAGGAAAAAAGTCATTTTTCTGCCCAGCTCCTTCCTTTTTGTAGTCTTGGAAACTGTGTCATTCCCCACGGAGTCAAGGGGGTGCTGCCAGAGGCACTTTGGTGCTGGAGGGCTGTGATTCAGCTCTTGGATCATGGATTTGGCTGATGGCACAGGTCAGGCAAGGGCCAGCCCTCCCTGTGCTGCTGGGGTGGACATTCCTCTGGGATGCAAGGTGTGATCCGATCCCCTGGGAATGCTGCCACCACAGCAGGAGTGTCCCAGGGAGTCCCCTTCTCCCTGGGTCAGGAACCACATGCCAAGGGCATTCTCCAAACACTGCCAGAAGCTCCGTGGTAACCAGGGGATGATTTCCTGCGTGTCTGAGGCTGCATGAAACACATGAAATTAATTCCCTCTTATCCCTGCCCAAGCTGCTCCATCGTCACCTTTGTTTTTTTCCCAGCTTGAGCAAGTCCCTGGCTTTGCTTCCTGCTCCCAGAAAACGGTATTTGTGGAATAGCCTGCAAGGAAAACAACCAACCAACCCACCAACCAACCAAATAACCCACCAACCAACCCACCAACCACCCAACCAACCCACCAACCAACCAACCAACCCACCAACCAACTAAATAACCCACCAACCAACCAACCCACCAACCACCCAACCAACCCACCAACCAACTAAATAACCCACCAACCAACCAACCCACCAACCCACCAACCAATCACCCAACCCACCCACCAACCAACCAAATAACCGACCAACCAACGCACCAACCAACCACCCCATCCACCAACCAACCAACCAACTAAACAACCACTCAACCAACCCACCAACCAACCCACCAACCAACTAAACAACCAACCAACCCACCAACCAATCACCCAACCGACCAACCAACCAACCAACCAACCAAATAATCCACCAACCAATCCACCAACCAACCAACCCCCAATCCAAAGTGTAGCACTCCAGATATCCACTGACTTTATTTCAGTAACCTGGCTGAATTCTCCATGGGAGCCTGTGGCCCTTCCTGGAGAAATGAAGGTTTTTGCAGCTTCGTTCAAAGGCTGCACTCAATGTTTTTAGAGGTGTTTTCCAACCTAAGTGTTTCTGTGATTCCCAGCACTGATGGGAAGCAGGCATGGCCAGACAGGGTGGGCAGAGGCAGGTGATAATCCCAATGTGTTTAAGCCCTGGTGGGAAGCATTCTGTAGTAGAGCAGAGTCCCCCCTTGAGCAAGGAGGGTGCAGGAGACACAGCCAGGGGAACAGTGGAGAAGTCCAAGGAGAGCTTTCACTATGGATCGTGGAACACCTTGGGCTGGAGAGGACCTTAAATCCCATCCCATTCCACCTCCTGCCATGGCAGGGGCACCTCCCAGCCCAGGCTGCTCCAAGCCCCCACGCCTGGCCTTGGACACTGCCAGGGATGGATGGCTGCTCCCAGCTGAAGAGATACCATCTCCTCCCAAACTGGCAACAAAGGGAAGGCCAGTGGTGCCCAGGCAGCTCTGCCAGGCTGCAGCAGCTCCTCGCAGGGTCAGCCCAGCACTGACCCCTTTGAATGTGTTTCCACTTTCTCTGCAACACCCCCAGTCCCTCTCAAGGGGACCCCAACCCCCTCCAGCCCCTGCTTTGCATTTATAGCTGCCACTTGCAGCTCTTTTATTGTTTTCTGCTGTTCATTTAAAAAAGGCATCTGACACCATCTCACTGTTCATGGAAGGAAACTATTTAGGGACACAACCAGTGGGTTTTGGAAAACTTACCATAACGGGAGAGCTGCGGTTCCCTCCAAGCGTGCACCCTCCCTGCTCCCTGCCAGCCAGCTCTGCTCAACAGGACACTTTTAATGGGATGTTAACAACTCCAAAAAATACCACAGAGCAGTTTTGGAGCAGAATAATTGGGAGTCAGCTGCAGCTGGGGGCTCTTCGTGCTTCCCCAGTGCTGTCCCTCTCAGAGAGGGACGTCACATTCCTGTCACTGGTCTGAGTGTCCTTGGAGCCTGTCGGGTATGTTGGAAGCCAGGGTGAGCTGAGGAGCTTGGCAGGGCTGGGATTTGTGGGGAGAAATGGCTTTTTAAGGGCCTGGGGCTGTTAACTCATCTGGAGCAGCACTTTGGAAGAGATTAAGGAGGAGAAGGGAAGGGGCAAGTTCTCCTCTCTGGTCTTGGCTGTGGCCATGGTGGGGGGGTCGTGTTGTCTCTGTGCAGCAGAATGAGAGCTCCTGTATCGCAGAAAATAATGGGGATAAATTTGGGATAGATGGTGAGGAACCCCCTTGGTACCTCCCATCCTCTGCTAACACCCCTCAGGAGACACAGTGGATTAAATTCCCTGTTTGTGGGGCTGCTGCTCTGATCTCGGGCAGCCCCTCCTGCCCCTTGCTTGGAATTCTTGGGCTGTTGCTTCTAAATTTATCCCTTTTGGGGCAGGAGGGGTATGGAGGAGGGTAGATGATAGATAAGGAGGAGGAGAAGCACTTCTTTCTCTCTGGGTCCATTGTCTAATCAAAGGGAGCCCGACTTTAAAGGCTCCTTGTTCAGCAGACAGGGAACATCCATCATTAAAAATGTTCAAGGGCTTTTGTTCCTCAGTACCTCTTTGAAATTGCTGGCAATGACCAGGCTCGGAGCAACCTGGTCTAGTGGAAAGTGGCCCTGTCCGTGGCAGGGGGTTGGAACACGATGGGCTTTAGGTCCCTTCCCTCCAGAAAAACCATTCCAGGATTCCAGGATTGTAAACAGAGCCTTGGCCGTGCTGCTCCTTCCCCTCCTCATCAGCCCCCAGGCAACACAACGAGGACCCAGCTCCTAGGAAAAGGAATTTAAATGCAGGAGCTCCTTGGGCTGCTGGGATCTCCCCACCCCAAAACGCAGCATGCAGGAGGAATTGGCTTTTTTTTGTGTTCAGCCCCTCTCCCCATTTCCCTCTGAAACTGCACAGATGTTGCTGGAGCCAGAGAGGCATTTGGGGAGAAACCAGGGATGTTTTCCTCTCTCTTGTGTGTAAAAAGGCTGGTGGGTATGGCCGTTTGACGAGGTTTAACCTGTAACAAAAACGCCAGACAGGGGAGGGGGGTGATGCACGGGGGGGGGTTCAGCTCTCAGATCTGCACCGCCTGTTTGGGTCATGGTTTATTAGGGTAGGGACGCGCTTTTGTCCCCTCCGATGGACAGCTCTGGGGCGGTACGGGGCCAGGACACTGCAGAGGGCTCTCGGCTGCGGGGGAGAGATGCGGGCAGGGAGGGGCGGGGGGCAGCAGCCCGTGCCCAGGATGCTGCTCTCGGCAGATCGATGCTAATCCCGTTGTCTGTGCTGCAGAGCCGGAACCGCCCCGAGGGCGACGGGCAGGAGCGAGGGGTAAATCGGGATGGCTCCCGAGTCCCTCCTGGCTGCCAGCTGAGCCTAAAAGAGGCGCAACAAGCGATCCTCAGCTTCCACAGTGGCCATGGAGCAGCTCTTGAGGGAAGGGCTTCTGTCTCTGGTGGTCGTGGTTTGTGCCCGTCCTCAAAACCTCACCAGGAGGGAGGAGAAAAGAGAATTATCTTAGTGAGTTCCCTCCTTTGTGAGCTCCATCCTTTGTGAGCCCCAGCCTTTACTCCTGGCTCCTCTCCCCACATTTCATTGCTGCTTTTTCCCTCCACGTTTTCAGCCCGCAGGATAACATCATCCCGGAGCTGCCAGCACAGCTGCCCCCTGTCCCCTCTGCCGCTGCATTTCCATGCCATCACACTCCTCCCAAAACGCGGCTCTTGCCGTTCTCCGGGATTCTCCCTCCACATTTCCCGGTGGAGGATGCAGGTGGATGGGTTTTGCCTGACCTGATTGAAATTCGGCTCAGCGCAGCCTGGCTGGCGATCAGCGCCGCCGATCCGCCCCGAGCGGCTGCAGCGGCACCGAGCATCCCCGGCCGGGCTGGGAGCGACGGCACCTGCTGGGCTGGGGGCCGAGCAGCCTCATGCGGGAGAAAACTGCTGCGAGGGGACGGGAATGCATCGCTCCGGTGCCCGGGGCAGGCTCGGGTGGAGAGGAGCGAGCTCCAGCCCGGTCCCGCCACCGATGCGCTCTCCAGCCTCGGGCGCATCACTGAACTCAGATTCGGCTTTGATAGCCCAAATCAAGGCTGCTGGTGCCGCTTCCAAAACGCTGCTTTGGCTTTTTCCTTGGGTTCTGATCCTTTTTGTGGCTGGAGGAGCCCATTGTGTTCAGTAACTTTGACTTCTGCATTAGACAGGCCATAAAATGCTGCGTGGTGCTGAGCCTTATTATTAGCATTTATTACTGCGGAGGGAACAGGCTCGGCGAGCGCAGCTCCATGGGTGGGGAGCTTTTTAAAGCAATCACCTACGGCCATGCAACCTGTTATGAAAGCTCTGCATAACCAGGATGAATTTGTTATGTTGGTAATTAGAGAAAAAAAATCAACCTCTCGTGACAGAGAAGAGCCCGGTGTGTTTGTTCTGGAAATTAGGGGGGTCGGCACGGCTGTTGGAGGTATTTCCCCCCCATGTCAGGGCTGTTTTGCTGGTGCAGGTGGGGATGGTGGAGGTTGGCAGCCCAAGGAGCTGTGTTGGCTCCTGTGATGCCTGCCAGGAGCAGGGCTGGCTGCCTGGCTCTCCCTGTGGGCACAGGGGCCGTGCTGGGGTAATTCCTGGGTAGGAAAACGCAGTGCTGAACTCCTGATCACACCTTCCCCAATCATCCTCTGCTTTCACACCGTGCCCTGGGCATGGTCTGGGCTCAGAGCTGCCTCCTCCACCCCTGCTGACCAAGAGAACACTGAATTTAGCACTGAAAGCTCTGGTCTGGGCAGGATCTTATGGTGTGAGGGGCTTGAAGGGCATAAAATGGGACCCACGAGGCCAAAGCCAGAGGGGGATCTGGTTCTGGGTGGAAGGCAAGAGCCAGGAGAAGCCTTGAGACAGGGGAAGGGCAGGAGATGGGGACTGGAGCAGACTGCCCAGGGACCTGGGGAGCCTCTCTCTGGAGATTCCACACCCACCTGGGTGTTCCTGTGTCCAGGTGACCCTGCCTTGGCTGGGGACTGGGTCATCTCCAGATCTTCCAGGCCTGACCAACCTTCCCACCCTTCCATGGTCCTGTACGAGCTGGCAGTGGGATGGGCACAGGGCCAGGGCAGCACAGCTTGGGGGGCAGTTTGGGAAGGGATTCGTGGGCACCAGGCTTGCTGGGATGTTCCACAGGAGCAGGACAGGAGCAGGACAGGTTTAACACAGAAGCCACAGCTTTGATCTTCATCCTTCTGCTCCCTGTGCCCACCTCCAGGGCTTCTGCCCACGTTGGCTTCTCCTATGGCTGTCAGCTCTGCCCCTGCACCACTGGGTGACAGTGCCACCACCTCCAACCACACCAGTACCTGTCACCACTCAACACGACCCCCAAAGTGACGATCTCAAGGGCTTCTGTAGACCAAAACTCTGTGCAAAGGTCTTTGGGGGAGGCTGGAATTTTGCTGGATATATTTTTCCTCCCTCCTGCACAAAGGTGCCTGGGGAGGAGAAAGGATGACAGGAGCTGAGGAGCTTTGGGGCTGGATCCACCCCTGCAGCAGGTCCTGCAGGACCCTCCTTGCTGCTGGAGGAAGGCAGTGCAGGGAGAGGGAGAGGTGGGAGGACAGGCTGGACTCCTGGAGACACAGACAGGCTTCTCTCCCCTCTGATTTGGTTTAAATTAAGCCATCTGGTCACATTAAATGGTAAATTATCTCAGCTGCTGCTCCTCTCCCTGTGGCCAGACGGGAGGGGGAATTCTGGAGGGCTGCACCCCTGGGCCAGGCCCGAGGGAAGCGTGGATGCCAGGGAGGTGGGTGTGACCTCCCCCTCGGTATCCCGAGCAAACTGGAGCCAGTCACCTGGGAAGATCACAGCCCTGCTCCACTGGCCTCGGAGGAGGGCTCAGAGCCGGCCTCAAATCCATCTAATCAACCTGAGCGTGGTGTGCCCTTCCCTGTCTGGTGTCCTTGGGAGTCCTTCCCCGGGCAGCAGCGCCGGATCAGTGATCAGAGCTCTCAGCACGGTGCTGTGGCTTGGAGAAAGGAGGGGAGGCACTTTTACCAGGAGAGAGGGGCTGGAGCAGCCATGGGCAACGACAGCCTGAGGCTGGAGCAGCACCCAGCTTAGCCCAGGGTGGGATTTTGCCCCATTTCTGCCAATTCCCCCTGTTTTTTACCTTCCTGGTTCTCCAGGGATGTCTTCAGAGTGCCCTGGGTGGGCACCCATGGTTATGGGGAGGGACCCTCTCCTCTTAGGGCAGCTCAGAGGCTCACCCAGCCCCTGTTGGGGGTCCCAGCCAGGTCCCCTCAGTGTGGGCTGCCAGCCCCTGGCTGAGCCTCACTGAATGCCCTCTGCCCCTGCCAGGCTGGGTGGTCACCTGTGCCAGTGTCCTGGAATCCTGGAATGGTTTGGGTTGGAAAGGACCTTAAAGCTCATCCTGTTCCACCCCCTGCCATGGGCAGGGACACCTCCCACCAGCCCAGGCTGCTTCCAGCCCCATCCTGGCCTTGGGCACTGCCAGGGATCCAGGGGCAGCCCCAGCTGCTCTGGGCACCCTGTGCCAGGGCCTGCCCACCCTCACAGGGAGAATTCCTTCCCAATATCTGTGTATTCCTGTCCTCTGACAGTTTGAACCCATTTTCCTTTGTCCTGTCACTCCAACTCCCTCTCCAGCTTCCTGTAGCCCCTTCAGACCCTGGAAGGAGCTGTGAGGTCTCCACACAACCTTCTCCTCTCCAGGCTGGACATTCCCAGCTCTCTCAGCCTGTGTCACACGTAGCAACACACACAACTGCCACTCTCCATCAGTGCAGCACCCGACGCTGAGCCAGCACCCCAAACCCAGCCCCCAAACCCAACATCCCAAGCCAGCCCCCAAACCCAGCACCCCAAATGCAGCCCCCCAAACCAAACACCCCAAACCAGCCCCCAAACCCAGCCACTGGCCCGGGGAGCACACGGGCTGTGGGTGCTCACTGCCAGCTCCTCACTGCCACCTCACCCATCATCAGTGAGGAGCTGTGAGCTCCCTGCAGGGCTGTGCCAGGGACATGCCAGCCTGGTGCCACCAGCGCCCTTAGTGGGGACAGCAGCACTGACAGGGAAGGGCTGGGAGGTCATCGGTTCTGGGGGGAGAACTGGGGTGGAACAAGTGGGTGAGAAGAAGAAGCAGCAGGAGACAGAGGGGGCATTCAGGGCTCCAAAGTGCCTCTGGGCGCTGGTAAAGCTTCCCTGGGAAGCCAGGGAAGGGATGGATGCTGGTCCTCAGGGCAGAATTTGCCCACTCCAGTGTCCCAGCAGTGTCTGTGTCCCCAGACACTGTCCAGCTGTGCAATGGTCTCTGTGGCTCTGAGCATGCAAAGGACACCCACTCTGCCTGGGATAAAAGGGACAGAATCACAGAATTCCGAGTGGGAAGGACCCACCAGGATCACCCAGTCCAACCCCTGCCCTGCACACACATCCCCAAATCCCACCCTGGGCATCCCTGGCAGCGCTGTCCAAACTCTCCTGGAGCTCTGGCAGCCTCGGGGCTGTGCCCATTCCCTGGGGAGCCTGGGCAGTGCCAGTACCCTCTGGGGGAAGAACCTTTCCCTGATCTCCAGCCTGAGCCTCCCCTGACTCCTGTCCCTGTCACAGAAACCACAGCTGTCCCCCTGCTGTCCCCCTGCTGCCCCTTGGGAGGATGTTGAAGACACCAACGAGGTCTTCCCCCATCTCCTTCTCCAGGCTGAGCAGAGCAAGTCCCCTCAGCCCCTCCTCATTAGGACCCTCCAGACCCTTCCCCATCCTCGTGGCCTCCACTGGATGCCCTCCAGTGGCTTCACATCTTTTTTATATCGTTTTTATATTGTTTATATTTTATATTGTGCTGCCCAAAAGCGACCCAGGGCTGGAGGTGAGGCTGCCCTGGTGCAGAGCAGGGCAGAGCAGGACAATCCCTGCCCTGGCCTGGCCAAGGGTGCTGTAAAGAGTGACCAAGGCCCCCTCCTGCTCTCCTCCCTTGTCCCTCCATCTCTCACAGCCGCGCTGCTCTGAGCACGGCAGGAGCTGTGCCCTGGCTCTGCTCCAGCCCACGTGCCCAGCTCTGGCCTGCAGCAGCTCTGGGTGTCCTGGGCCTCCCCCAGGAGCATCTGGAAGCAATCCACGTTCCCAGAGCTCCTGGCAGTGGGCTGGCTGGTCCCAGGGTTCAGTGGGGGCTGTCCCAGTGACTGACCTGGCCACGGGAGGAAGGGGTTACACCCAGGTTGTGGCACCTGACACTCACCTGATAAAATGTTTTCTGAAGCTGTAGGGTCTCCTCTCCATGTCCTGGGTGTCTCCTGGGGTCAGGCTCTCCCTCGGAGGGGCATTTTGGGCCATCTCACCCCATCTGTACCTCTGTTTGTCAGCCTGAAGCTCATGGATGCTGCCGAGCTCCTGACAGACCAGGATCCTGGATCCAGACTGGTTTGTGCTGAAATTCAGATCCAGGAGTTGATGGAGAACCTCCAGGACTGAATGTGCAACAGGATTTCAAAGCACCCCAGCTGAGAAGGTTTACAGTGAGCCACAGTTTCCCATCCTCAGTTCTTCTGTCCCATCTCCCAGGCAGGATTTGGGGAGATTTTCTCCAGCAGCAGCAAAATCCTCCCAGCAGCTCCAGCCTGCATTTGAGTGAGGTGTGAGAAAGCACCTCAGTGCCAAATGCTGAGCAGGCAGGCAGAGCCCAGGCAGAGCCCAGGCAGAGCCCAGGGAGGAAGGGGCTGCAGCAGCTCACCCACTTTGGTTTGCTGGGAATGGTCTGAGTGTGTCACTGGTGTTACTGTGGTTAGAACCTGATTGTGGGCAGCCTACACTTTGGGGTCATTTTGCACCAAAAGGGAGTAGCCAGGGTCTCTTAAAGCATTCTGGAGAGATTTGAAGAAAAATAGAAGCTCTGAGTATCTTCAGGCCCTGGGATTTGTTCCTGTACCTGTGCTACTCCACCTGCCTGTGGGACGGTTTGGAGGAGCTTTAATGGAAATCCAGGCTGGGCTCTGGCGCAGAAATCTCACCAGTGAAACCTTGGGGCTGGACATCCAGCATGGTGCAGGTTAAAATCCTGCCTGGGCAGAGGGGTGGGGGAGCTCCCTGGGAGGCAGGGCCTCGTCAGGGATCTATTCCCTCAGAGGGATCCCATTTTCTGGTTTATGATGTGCTCTTGTCTTCATTTTCTGCTGGATCCTATCAAGTCAACACTTCACAAGGCTTGGAGAAGCCTGGGCAGCTGGGGAAGTGCCACAAAAAGGCTGAAGGTGAGTTGCAGGTAAGGAGATTTGGGGGAAGGTAGAGATGGAAAGCCACAGAGAAGAAGCCAGGAGCAAAGCAGCATTCCCCTTTCCTGCTGGAGGGCAGCAGGCAATCCTGCCTCTTCCCACTCAGCCAGACAAAATCCCCACGGACACCTGAGAAATGCCAAACCAAAGGGGTCAGCATGAGGCTGCTGTGGTGGGATGAAACTCAGGGCTGGGAATGAATGACTTGTGAAAAGAATGGATGAGGGGCAGAGCTGGAAGGGCAGATCATGCCTGCAGGGAAGATGGATGAGCCAGTGGCTGCAGATGAACGGAGGCTTCCCAAGGACAGCAGCAGGGACAGGAGACTGGGGGGAGATGAAAGGGTTAAACCAAGAGACTGGCTCCTCCTCAGCACCAGCCTGGGGTTTTGCACTGGTCTGTGTTTCTCCCCTGGCAGTGTTTCAGTGCACCAACCCATGTGTGCACACACTGCTCTTCCCCCAGGGCTGCCTTGGAAAATAACCTCTTCCATCTGCGGGGCCTTATTAGCTCCAGGAACCGCTGATTTTCCACAGGTGTCAGATGAGAAAATTGAGATGTAAAGCAGAGAAACAGCTTGGCCCAAGGTGGCAAATAAATTGGGTTTGGGGCTATGGCTGGACCCGCTGTTTTCTCACGGCAGGCTGGGATGTGCCTTTGCCTTTGAGCAGGGGTTGCTCCCAAGCAGCAGGACCAGGAGTAGATCTCATCCTGCCCACGGAGGTTTAATCTAATTCAAGATTACAGAGGTTCTGAAAGCCTTGTTTGGTGCCTGGACGAGGCTGCAGAGGGGAATATTCCACGCTGGGTGCTCTTGACTGGTGATCAGCAGCACCCTGAAGCCAGAGGGGGCCGGACCTGCTGCGCTCTGCCCTGGGCCAGCCCTGTTGCTATTCTTGCTCAGCCCTGTCTGCTCTTTTTTTGGGCTGGTTTTTGTCCTCAGCCTGTCAGACACCCCATCTCCCAGACAGGAGAGATGAAAATGAGCTCTCGTCCTCTCTGGAGGGGAAGATCAGGGAGAGACACAGAGAAAAAGTGAGGGAAATTAAGCAGAAATAGCTTCAGGGGTCATTTAAAAATATCCCCACGACTGCCTTAAATATATATTTAGCAAGAATTCATAGTCCATGGCTGAAGGAGCTCCAGGCACCAAATGTACAGTGTGGTTTTTGATAAAGACCCTCAGGATTTATCACAGCTTAGAGGGGAAGAAGGAGGAATGGAGATGGGAGGGAGATGGAGGAGATCCCAGGGCAGGAGGAGGCTGCAGGGCTGCTCCCGTGCCTGTGAGCTGCCCCCACACTGCATAAAACCACATGTTGAACCTTTTGGGTCTCTAAAACCAGCTCCTTTTCCATCAGGATCTCCCAGCAGGTGTCCTGCTGATGGGGTTGGACTGGCACCCAAGCTGTGAGACCCTGTGGGTCCCACCAGGGCAGGTTTGTGGTGACATTGCCCTGTTTTTCATGGCTCTCCTTTGGGAGTAACTGTTCCTGGTGCCTCTGCTGGACAAGGACAGCCTGGCTTGGGTCCTTGTCCCCGTGGAGGCTGGGAGCACCTGAGGAGGTGCTGGAGCCCTTCTGGAAGGGAACTGCTGAGGGACCACCCAGAGGGATGGGAAAGCATGGAATGAAATCCATAATGCAGCATCCACGAGGAGACACAAGGGGCAGGTATGGTCCCATGGGATGAAGAGCATGGAGCCACCTCGGGGATGAAGCTTGGTGGGTGTGAATCACCTGGAGTGACACTCCGCTCTTTGCAGAGTTGGGATTGAGATCCCAAAGCATGGCCCAGCTCCCAGGTCTCTGGAAATGAGAAGATTCCCTTGTTCCTCGGATCATCCTGGGCTAAAACCCCCTCTGAGGAACAGCCCAGGTCTGCCCAGGAGCTGTGCCACCAGCCAGCACCATGAATTATTCACGGCTCCTCCATAGGGTGGAGGATCCCCTTACACCTGGAGAAGGGTCTCCTTGAGCAGCACAGCCTTGCCCAGAGCTGTCGGCTTGGAAACACAAGATCTTGAGGGAATTGAACTCACACGTTTCCTCCTCAGGTCCAGCACTGTTCCAACAGCAAAGTCAGGAGAGGTTTTGACTTTGGGGCTCTGACTGAAGGTTGGTGGGTGTCTCCTTACAGACCTACGGCCTTATTGATTGTCTCCTGCCTGAGTTCCCTCCCATCCAGGCTGGAACTGTTCCCCTCGGGATGACAAATGGAGCTGCCAGCCTCTGGCTTATTTTAATTGCCATTTTTCCTTCTCCTGGTGACACAAAGACGTGATGAATCCAGGCTGGAGCACCTGAGACAGGATGTGCTGGGGGCTCGGTGGGGGCATCACCCACCTCTACATATGGAAAAACTGCTCCCTGAACCCCCTAATGTGGGGAAACTGAGGCACTGCAGCTGGTTAGGAGGAGGTGGGAAATTGTCTGCAGGTGAATGGGATGAGAAACCAGCTTTGGGCTGCCTGTGCATCGCAGGGGATGGGAAGGGCAGATAAAAAGGAAAAATCCTGGAGTTTTGTGATGAGCACGTGTCCTCAGAGCTGAGGGGTCCCAGGCACCTTCCCTGGGCTCTCACCTGTGCCCTGGGGTGAAGCATCTCAGCACAGCACCTTTTGCACTTGGGAAGGTGTTGGAGGGGAAGGAAGGTGTCAGGAGGATTTGGTCTGTTCTCCTCCAGGGCTGCAGGCAAGGCCCCGAAGGGACAGGGACAGGGACAGGGACAGGGACAGGGACAGGGACAGGGACAGGGGAGGACGTGCTGCTTGGCATGGCACGCTCCACTCCCCCCGTGGCTGGAGCCTGTCACGGGGAAGAGCTGCCAGACGTGACACACACCACCCTGAAGGTGAGGGGAGATGGGCACGATCCTTAGAGGTGTGGGAGAGAGGTGTGAGGTGCCTGGAGCTGGCTGGCACATGGGGCTGTGTCCCGGGGCCATCTCCCTCGTCTCCCTGTGTGAGTGCCCGGCGCTCCGCAGGCTCCTGCCCAGCGCCTCCCTTCCCGGCCGCTTGTGCAAATGGCTGGAAAATGTCATTTGCCGCAGGCTGTGTCCTTGTTCCTCCCCGCTGGGACACAGGGAAGGGCACAGGTCTCGCTGCTGGTCTCGCTGTCTGGCTCCTCGGAGCATCCTTAGCGCTGCCTCTCCCTCCCGGAGCAAGTGCCACTTGTCCTGCAGACACGTCACACGCAGCGGTGACGCTATAGCTCAGCTCGGGGCTGGGGGGGTCCCCCCATTTTCCCTCCCTCTCCCTATCCACGGAGAATCCTTTGCCAAAGGCAGCCAAGAGCCCTGGCTGGGATGGAGTCTCTGGCGTTTGGGTGGTTTTGGGCACTTCTGGCTGTGTGATGGGTCCCCTGCGGAGCTGCCACCTGCCTGGTGTCTGCCCAGCCCGTCCGTCACTCCCGGCCGTGTCACCGTGCGTGGCAGGGACATGGCTCCAGCGCTGAAAGGCGCCGGGATCGCTGCGGGAGCGCACACGGGCCGAGCCCTCCCGGCCCTGCAGCTCCTCCGAGCACGGGAGGAGCTGAGGCAGCGGCGGTGGCCGTGGCCCAGGTCCCTGCCTCTCGGTGGAAGGCTCTGGGAGGGAGCACCGTGTCAGTCTGGGCTCCTCTGAGCACAGGTAACGCTTGGAAGGCAAAGGCAGCAGCTTGCAGGGGGCAGATGGGCCGGACACAGAGCAGAGCCAAAGCACCTGAAGCCCGTGGATGTGTGCGGCTTCCCAGGGCTCCTCCTGGCTTCCTCGGGCTGCATCCCTGCGAGGGATCGGGGCTGGCACCCCAAATCAGGTGGCTCCATCCCGTACAGACATCACCGTCTGAGTGGGGCCATTCTCAGCAAGTCCCTGGGAGGGAAACGGGACCAAGAGCACGGGGGACCCCTGGGTGCCCAAAGCTCTGGAATTGTGGGTTCATGTCCGTGCAGCAGGTCTCCTCAGGATGCAGGGCTTTAGAGAAGGATGTGGCCCTGCAATGCAATCCCTGATCCTGCCTTAATTCTCCCTGTACTTTGGGGGTTTATTCTTCCCTCTCCATTAATCTCTGAATATTAGGTGGAAAGCGAACAATTACCGTGCTAATGGCTCCATAAATTCCTTCATTACTTATTAAACTCCATCCCTCCCCACGCAGCGGAGGAAAAGAGGCGAAATGGAGAAGAAAAGGAAGCGGAGGGGGGTGAGGAGCCAGGGCAGAGGGTCTCGGGCTGGGCTGCGGCGGCGGGGCCGGCTCAGAGGCGGTCATTCACGGGCTGTCGTTGCCCTCTGCCGGCAGCGGGACGGGCAGGGGCTGCCTGCCCTGCTCTGCCCTGCTCTGCCCTGCTCTGCCCTCCCTGCTCTGCCCGCAGAGCCCCAGCACCCCCGGGCCACGAGGCTGGGGAGCTGAAGATGCTGGTGCTGAAGATGCTCCGCAGAAATCGCTGCCTGGGGACCCAAATCCCTCGGGGACGATGCTGGGCAGAGCTCAAGGCAACACGAGCTTGGCTTTAGCAGCGGTTCAACCCGGCAGCGGCACGGGCAAGGGTGAGGAATCCCGAGCTGTCTCCATCCCGAGCTTTCCCGGCTGCGGGGAGAGATCTGCTCCTTCCCGTGTTTCCTCGAGGTGCCGCCTGGCTGCTCGCTGCCAGAGCTCCCCGGCATCCCGCAGCGGGGATGCTCTCCAGTTTCCTTGCTGCTGGCCAAGCGAGCTCCGGGCCGCTGCGGGGATCGCAGCCGCCGTTCCGGGGAAGCTGCGCCTCCGTTCGGGTCGGAGAGCGGGGCAGCTCCGCTCCCGGGAGGGCTCTTGTGGCCTCGCCTAAGTGGAGCTAATGGATTTCCATGTCTCCAACAGCCAGCTGGGACACGAGCGCATCTCGGCAGCTCGGCTGAATGCAAAACTGCAAGCAGGCAAATGCCTCCCCAGCAGAGGGGCTCGCAGGCCTGCCGGGATCAGGGGATTGGAGAGGGAGCTCTGGGA
Organism: Passer domesticus; assembly: GCF_036417665.1. Lineage (NCBI taxonomy): Eukaryota > Metazoa > Chordata > Aves > Passeriformes > Passeridae > Passer > Passer domesticus. The sequence continues at coordinate 2,006,200 of NC_087498.1, forward strand.
TCCATCCAAGGAGCCCACTGCATCTCCTCCTCCATCAGGCCCACCTGCTCGTCTGTGATCTGCTGGGTTTGGAAAGGAAAAGGCAAAGTTAAACCCCAAGATAATGTTTTTGGGGGGTTTTTGTGGTTTGTTTTGTTTTTTTTTTTTTCCCCCAGAGAACAGCCAATTTCTGTGGTTCTGCGACACCCAAGTGTCCTGTGGGATGAGCCCAGCTCTGCAGAGGGACGTGGATGCCCAAGTCCCAGGGACACCAGCTGTAATTAGATGTTTAGATCTAGGCCAGGGGCTCAAGGGCCATCTGGCACCTGAATTATTCATACACTTTTATCTAAGCACAGGCAGAGCAGAGCACAGCGCTCCTTCTCCAGCCTGGGCCCAGGGGAAGATTCCTGCTTGTGCCAGATCGTTTTTCATGGCCTGACAAACGTGATCCTCTCCAGAGCTCCTTCCCAGTGCTGAGATGCCTTTTCCCAGCACCAAACCTGCTCCAAAACACACCAGAGCTGCCAAACAGAGATCCGTGGAGATCCACAGAGATCCACATCCCCAGCAGCTGATGCAGAGGTGGAAAAATCCAGGAGGAGAAGTCTCCCCTTGGAAGGAGCAGTTCAGGAGGAGTGAAATCAGATTAAATGTCTATCAGGAGGGCCCGTTCCTGTGGTGATGTGGCCCAGTGCTCCCCCCCAAGGTGTCTTTTACCCTGTGACTCATCTGCTGCGGAATTTTAATCCCTGTCTTTCTCTCCCAACCCCAGGCACCATGGGGAAGAGGAGAGGACCGTGGAGACAAGTCTCTATCACTTGTTGTTAACGTGATGCATTTCTTCTTCAGCCATGGAGCTGTGCCAGGTTTTACCAGATGTAACTGAAAAATTTCAGATGAAGCTGAAATGTGGCACATTATGGTTTTCTGCGCACTTTTCTCTCACATCACTGAGCGATTCTTCAGTGATTCTTCTCTGAGCAGCCTGGGCTAGTGGAAGGTGCCCCTGGCCATGGCAGGAGGTGGGAGGAGATGAGCTTTAAGGTCCTCCCAACCCAAACCAGTCTGGGGTTGCATAATCCTATAGACACAACTGGAGATGCAGGAGAGGAGCTGGAGGTGGGGGGAATCTCTGCATGGGATGTGGGGGCACCTGATCCAGACTGCAGTTGGACTGCTTTCTTCTTGTACACTGGGATATTCTGCTCTCTAAAACATGCTGGCTGCTGGGTCTCACTCCTCAGTCAACTCCAACACCCTTCCTAGCAGCTCTGGAAGGGAGGTTTTGCTGTCAAACAGTACAGCCTTGACAGAATAACAATTTTTCCACAGGAAAACCATAAGCCTGAGCTTTATCCTTCAGCTGTGTCTCTGTGGGAAGCAGCTGGATCCAGCTGGGAGCAGCAGCTGGAACAAGCCCTGTGACAGATCCATGGATCAGCCACGGCTCCTCCTGCACATCTTTGTGTCCCTTCTTCTGATCACACCACCCAGCTGTGTCCCTCAGCTTCCCCATGGTGATCCCCACACCCCGAGCTCCTGAGCCACCACAGGAACCTCTGCTGGGTTCAGGTGGTTCCACGGAAGAATCTCAGTTTCAGAAGCTCAGTGTATGTTCCAAACACAATTCCTGTCACTCCAAGGTCTGTATTTAAAGATCATGGAGCATCCACTTCTGCTGCCCCAAACATCAGAAGGATTTGGAAATGTTGGAGTGAGTCCAGAGCAGGCCATGAAGTTGTTGAAATAACTGGAGCATCTCCACCATGGGGCCAGGCTGGGAGAGCTGGGAATGCTCAGCCTGGAGAAGAGAAGGCTCTGGGGAGACCTTAGAGCCCCTTCCAGGGACTAAAGGGACTCCAGGAGAGCTGGAGAGGGACTTGGGGCAAGGGCCTGGTAGGACAGGATGAGAGGGAAGGGCTTCCCACTGCCAGAGGGCAGGGCTGGATGGGATATTGGGAAGGAATTGTTCCCTGTGAGGGTGGCAAGCCCCTGGCACAGGGTGCCCAAGCAGCTGCCCCTGGATCCCTGGAAGTGTCCAAAGCCAGACTGGACAGGGCTTGGAGCAGCCTGGGGCAGTGGAAGGTGTCTCTGCCATGGCAGGGGGTGGCACTGGATGAGCTTGAAGGTCCTTTCCAAACCAGTCTGGGATCCTGTGATTCAACATCCACTGCAGCCAGCTGTTAGTGGCCTTCCCCAAGCCTCAGAACTGGGGTGGTCCTGTTAAATCTCTTTATCCATGATCTGGATGAGGGGGTCAAGGGCACCTTTTTCAGTTCACAGACAGCACTCGTGGATCTCCTGGAGGGCAGGAAGGCTCTGCAGAGGGATCTGAACAGGTTGGGTCCATGGGCTGAGGGTCAACAAGGCCAAGTGCCAGGTCCTGCCCTTGGATCACAACAGCCCCTTGGAACACTCCAGGCCAGGGGCAGAGAGGCTGGAAAGCTGGAAAAGGACCTGGGGGTGCTGCTGGACGTGAGCCCAGGTGTGCCCAGGGGGACAACAAGGCCGGTGGCCCCTGGCTCGGGTCAGGCCCAGTGTGTCCAGCAGGCCCAGGGCAGTGATTGTCCCTCTGCTCTTGGCACTGCTGAGGCCTCACCTCCAGTCCTGGGGTCAGTTTGGGTTTCTCATGACAAGGAGGACATTGAGGGGCTGGAGCGTGTCCAGAGAAGGGAACAGAGCTGGGGAAGGGAATGGAGCACCAGGAGGGGCTGAGGGAGCTGGGAAGGGGCTCAGCCTGGAGAAAAGGAGGCTCAGGGGGGACCTTGTGGCTCTGCACAGTTCCTGACAGGAGGGGAGGGCTCTGCTCCCAGGAACAGGGACAGGAGCAGAGGGAACGGCCTCAGGCTGGGCTGGGGAGGCTCAGGGTGGGCACCAGCAGGAATTTCCCCATGGAGAGGATGCTCAGGCCTTGGGACTGCCCAAGGAGGTTTGGAGTGCCCATCCCTGGAGTGTCCAGTGACTGTCTGGATGTGGCACCCCGAGCTCTGGGCTAGTGGCAAGGTGGGGATCAGGCACAGGCTGGACTCGATGGTCTTGGAAGGATTTCCAACCCTGAATGACTTCACAATCAGCCATTCACCAACCACTGGAACCCTCCCACGACTTCAGGGTGCCAGAAGACGACAGGGCAGGGACAGCCACAGCTAAAACAATCCCATCCCATCCTCCCTGGGCTGGATTAACTCCTGGGAGAGATGGGATTTCTGGGGGGTGACACAGAGACATGAGGGCACTGCACTCAGTGAGGGAACTCTGCACCTCCTGATCTCCTGATTTCCAACCACTCGGGCTGGGATTGTCCAACATGGTCCAGAGGAGCTGGAGCATCAGCTTTCCATGGAGCCCTTCCCACTCCAGTGCAGCTCCAGGGAATTCCTCCTCAGGAGCTGCTGGATTTCGATGTGTTTAGATGGCAGACAAGAAGAAGGACTGGATAATTCTCCAGCTAGCCCTGGGGAGTGAAAATAGCAATTAGGAGGGTGAAACTGGGGTTTGGTGGGATCAAACTGGGGTTTGGTGGGGTGAAATTCGGGTTTAGAAGGTGAAACTGAGAGTTTGGAGAGTGAAATTGGGGGTTGGGGTGAAACTGAGGTTTGGTGCAGTGAAATTCGGGTTTAGAAGCTGAAACTAAGAGTTTGGAGAGTGAAATTTGGAGTTGGAGGGATCAAACTGGGGTTTGGTAGGGTAAAATTGGGGTTTCGAAGGTGAAACTAAGAGTTTGGAGAGTGAAATTGGGGGTTGGGGGTAAAACTGGGGGTTTGTGGGATGGTGTTAAAGTTTGGAGGGTGAAATTGGGGTTTGAGAGGATAAAGCTGCGGTTTGGTGGGGTGAAATTGGAATTTGGAAGTGAAATTGCAGTTGTGGGGGTGAAATTGGAGTTTGGAGGGTGAAAAAGGGGTTTGATGGGATCAAATTGGAGTATGATGGGGTGAAATTAGGGTTTGTTGGCACAAAATTAATGTTTGGGGTATGGAAATAGGGGTTTAGGATAAAAATCAGGATCTGGTGGGATGAAATTCGTGCCTGGGGGAAGAAATTGGGATTTGGGATGTCAGGATTAGGATTTGGGAAAATGAAATGAGGGTTTGGTGGGTGAAATTAGGTTCCACGGGATGAAATTAGGATTTAGGGGGTGAAATGAGTGGTTGGAGTGTGAAACTGGGGTTTGAAGGATGGACTAGAAGAGGGTGATATTAGGGTTTGGTGAGATTATATCGGGGTTGAGGTGTGAAATCAGAGTTTAGGCAGGACAGTTAAAGCTTGGGGGATGAATTTTGGGTCTGGGTGGAGAAATGAAGGTTTGGAGGGGCTGACATGAGGGTTTGGAGTGAGATTGGGGGTTGAGGGAATCCAGCTTGGTTGTGAAATTGCAGTGCTCAGGGTGAAACTGGAGCTTGGCTGTTGAACTTACGGTTTTATTGGGGGAAATTGGTGTTTCAATGTGGAAATTGGGCAGCAGTTCCACCAGGGTTGCTGGACCCAGCTCTGCCCCAGCTTTGTCCCCCTTTGAATCTTTCTCATCTCCATTTCCCACAGGCAGAGCAGAGCAGGGGGAAGAGGAGGGCCCCAGGTGGCAGCGGGATCCTCACAAAATACAGGGATTATAGAAAGATCCTAACAAAATACCAGGATTAGAGGTGCTCCTGCTCCACAGGAGCCGGGATTCCCTGACCCTGAGGCCTCCTTCACCTCAGACTAACCCAAACTTCTTCCCCATCGCTGAGAACCTCCGAGCTCCAACTCCCTAAGCAAACACGGCACTGCTGGCGGGAGCAGGAATGTAGCAGGATAACCACCGCGATGTGAAGCTTTAAATGGGAAATAGTTCAAGCGGTTTGCTGTCCCGGATCACGGAGTGGCCGTGCTCTCACAGTCCCTGCAGCTACGCAGGTTCCAGACGCGGCAGAGCAGCGCCCGGCCCCGGGGAGCCGCAGAGCTGAGGGGCTGCCGCAGCCGCCGGCAGCGCTGTCCTGCATTCCCGGTGCGGACACGCACGAGGAAACAGGGAGAGGGTGAGGCTGGCACTGAATGCAGCCGAGCTCCCTCCTCCCGCCCCGCGGGGGGCTCAGCCCAGCCCGCTGAGGGCAGGGACGGGCAGAGCTGGCGCAGCTCCGCTCCGCACCGCGGCTCGCCGCGCTCTGAGCCCTCAGACGCCGCCGCACCGTGAGCTCTGCCGAGGAACGCCCCCGTTCCCGCGGAGACCAATCAGAGCCAGAAGAAGCCTGATTGATTTTTGTCCTAGCCAATCAGCACTCTGCCTGTCTGCACCCAATCAGACGCCTGGGGACGTTTTCTCGCCCAATGATAAACCAGGAACGGAGTAGGGAGTGGGGCGTACTTTTCCGTGAGCGGCGTAGGGATCAGCCAATCAGATCAGTTAAATGGGTTGACCAGTGACCAATGAGCAGAGGGGGCGGGGACAGAGCAACTCGCGAGATTTTGAGAGGTACGATGGGAACCCACATTTCAGCGAGCGAGCCAATGGCGAAGGGCGGGGCGGGGCCGCAGAACTGTTACTGTAACTGGCAGGGAGGAGAGCCAATCAGAAGGCGGAGCTAAGTTCGGCCCCGTGCTCAATGGGCAGCGAAAATCCTCCCATGGTTGAACTGCCACGACTGACAGGTAGGACCGTCCAATGAGATCGCCGCGCCCTTTCTAACTGCCCAATGAGCGAGCGGGGCTGGGAGGCGCGCGACGGCAGCAACTCCCGCCCCCCCCGCGGGAGCACGGGGCTGGCTGGCAGACCGACAGCGCAGCGGGCCAATGGGAACGCGAACCGCCAGGAGGTGGGCGGAGCACCCCCTCGCCGGCAGCCAATGGGCGAGGGCGCCGCCCCGGGCAGCCAATGGGCGCGGGGGGGGCGGCGCGCGCTGCCGGCGCGGCTCCCAAGATGGCGGCGGGTGCGTGAGCGGGGCGGTCGGGGAGGCCCGGCGGGAGCGCGGCCGCCGCCGCCATGAAGGGCAAGGAGCGCTCGCCCGCCAAGGCCAAGCGCTCCCGGGGCGGCGAGGACTCGGCGTCCTCCTCCTCCTCCTCGCGCGGCAGCAAGAAGCCGAGCGGCTCGTCCGGCGGAGGCGGCGGCTCCAACGGCGGGAAAGCGGCGGCGGCGTCCGGTGAGAGCAACAGCGGGAGCGGCCGGCGCGGCGCCCACGCGGACAAGGGCGGCCGCGCCGGCAGCCGCGAGTACGAGAGCGGTTCGGCGGCGGCCGCGGGCGGCGGGGGCCGGCACGGCTACGGCGGTAAAACCGCGGAGGCGTCGCGAAGCAGCAGCAGCCGCGGCGGGGAATCGCGGGCGGCCGCCGCCGCCTCCTCCTCGTCCTCCTCGTCGGAGCCGGGCGGCGGCGAGTACAAGACGCTGAAGATCAGCGAGCTGGGCTCGGCGCTGAGCGACGAGGCGGTGGAGGACGGGCTCTTCCACGAGTTCAAGCGCTTCGGCGACGTGAGCGTCAAGATCAGCCGGCTCCCGCCCGGCGCCGGCGCCGCCGACGAGCGCGTGGCCTTCGTCAACTTCCGCCGGCCCGAGGACGCGCGCGCCGCCAAGCACGCCCGCGGCCGCCTCGTGCTCTACGACCGCCCGCTCAAGATCGAGGCCGTCTATGTCGGCGGAGGCAGCGGCCGCCGGCGCAGCAGCCGCTCCCCGGCGCTGCTGGACAAGGAGTCTCCCTACGGCGCGGCCGCGGTCGGGGCGGTGGCGGCCGCCGTGCGGCACCCGCCGGCCGGGGCCGCGCAGCGGGCGCTGTCCCCCGCGGGCAGCGGCGGAGCTTTGGGATACCGGGACTACCGGCTGCAGCAGCTCGCCCTGGGCCGGCTCCCGCCGCCGCCGCCGCTGCCGAGGGAGCTGGAGAGGGAGCGGGACTACGGCGGCTTCTACGAGGCGCGGGTGCGGCCGGCCTACGGGCTGGAGCGCGTGGCCGGCGTGGCGGCGGCTGGGGGATTCCGAGGAGGAGGAGGTGCCGGAGCGGCCGCCGAGGAGGAGATCAGCCCTGAGGATGACCAGAGAGCCAACCGCACGCTGTTCCTGGGCAACCTGGACATCACCGTGAGCGAGTCGGACTTGCGGCGAGCCTTTGACCGTTTTGGGGTCATCACTGAGGTGGACATCAAGAGGCCGGGGCGTGGGCAGACCAGCACCTATGGGTTTCTTAAATTTGAGAATCTGGACATGGCGCACCGGGCCAAGTTGGCCATGTCAGGGAAGGTGCTGCTGCGCAACCCCATCAAGATCGGGTACGGGAAAGCCACCCCGACCACCCGGCTCTGGGTGGGCGGCCTGGGGCCCTGGGTGCCCCTGGCCGCCCTGGCCAGGGAGTTTGATCGGTTTGGCACCATCCGCACCATCGATTACCGCAAAGGGGATTCCTGGGCCTATATCCAGTACGAGAGCCTGGACGCGGCGCAGGCAGCCTGCACCCACATGCGGGGGTTCCCCCTGGGGGGGCCGGATCGCCGGCTCCGCGTGGACTTTGCCGACACGGAGCATCGGTACCAGCAGCCCTACCTGCAGCCCCTGCCCTTGCCGCCCCCGGCTCATTACGAGCTCGTGGCGGAGGCGGCTGCTTTTGGGGCTCACCGGGGAGCCCCCCCTGACCCTCTACGAGGGGCCCGGGACAGGACGCCACCATTGCTCTATAGAGACCGTGACAGAGACCTTTATCCTGAGACAGAGTGGGTGCCCCCGCCGCCCCCTGTGCGGGACCGGAGTAATCGGGCAGCTGCCTATGACCCACTGGAAAGCCTGGAGCGCCGCCGGGATGGGTGGTCCTTGGAGCGGGACCGCGGGGAGAGGGAGCTGGGCAGTAGCAGTAGGGATCAGCCCAGGAAACGGAGACTGGCGGAGGATGGAGGCCGGCACTTGGACCGTTCCCCTGACAGCGAGCGCTCCTCTTCCTCCCGAAAGCGCCACTGCTTGGCCACAACCTCTCCCCCGGACCGCAGCCCCGAGCTCCTTGGGGGCCGGGAGCGTTACAGTAGTGACCCTGAGCGCTCATCCCGCTTGCTCCTCTTGGAGCGACCTTCCCCCATCCGGGAGTCCCGCCGGGGCAGCCTGGAGCGGGGGCAGAACGAAAAGCGCGACCGCAAGAACTCCGCGGAGCGGGAGCGCAAGCACCGCGCCGCCGCCGCCGCCCAGGAGTGCAAAAGTCCGGCCAAAAAGGACGAGCGGGCGGCGGAGGGAGGTGGCGGAGGCTCCCGGCTCAAACCTCCTCCCCAGAAACAGCAGCAGGATGGAACGGCGCAGGCCGGGGCAGCGCCCAAGCTGTGCTTGGCTTGGCAGGGCATGCTCCTGCTGAAGAACAGCAACTTCCCGTCCAACATGCACCTGCTCCAGGGGGACCTCGGAGTCGCCAGCAGCCTCCTCGTGGAGGGATCGACGGGGGGGAAAGTGGCTCAGCTCAAGATCACCCAACGTCTCCGTCTGGACCAGCCCAAGTTGGACGAGGTCAACCGGCGCATCAAGGTGGCGGGTCCCAACGGATACGCCATCCTTCTGGCCGTGCCCGGCGCCTCAGACAACCGCTCCGCAGCCGGAGCTGCCGAGGCCGCCACCACCTCCACGCAGAGGCCGCTCAGGAATCTGGTGTCCTACCTAAAGCAAAAGCAGGCTGCTGGGGTGATCAGCCTCCCTGTGGGGGGGAACAAAGACAAGGAGAACAGCGGGGTCCTGCACGCCTTTCCGCCCTGCGACTTCTCCCAGCAGTTCCTGGACTCCACGGCCAAGGCGTTGGCCAAATCAGAGGACGACTATCTGGTCATGATCATTGTCCGTGGGGCATCCTAAGGCCCTCGTGTTCTGTTCCCAACCCTGCCTACTCCTCCATGCAGCCCCTCCAGCGTGTGCCAGGTGCTATGGGATACAGCCTTAGCCAGCCCTGTCGTTATTTTAAATAGATCTTTGTTTGTAGGTGACTTTCCCGGGCCGATTTTCTGTTACTACATTTTTCTATAAAGATAGAAGCCAGAGAGGTTGGTTAGGAGTAGAGTGAATAGGATATTTTGAGAATTCCCTATCAGTGGGGACAGCAGGGAGGCTCAGCCTGCTTTGATTTACAGAAAATAGAAAAATAATAAAAACTGGGGTGGGGGGGAGGGGAGGGGAAAGAAAAACTCCTGTCTTCTTAATTTAGATTCATGTCCTTTTTTCATTTCATGTATTTTAAAGCAAGTCCCAAGAGCTCGTCCTCGAGAGAGCTCCAAACTGAACAGACCAGATTTAAAGCACTCAGTGGAAATGGAAAACCATACTTTAATAACAGACTGGTGTCACCTCCTCTTTTGAGTCCTTGAAATTCCGTGTGGGCCTCAGGCCAGGGGCCCTTTGGCCCGCGGGATCCCTTCCCTCGGGAGCCGCAGTGGTTTCCCCGTTGAGTCGCGTGGCTCAAGGTCGACGTTTTTCAGGTGAGCAGCAGCTGCTCTCGGGTACACAGCAGAACACTGAATTCCTTTTTGGAAAGGGATTCCTTTTTCATCCAGCCTCCCCAGGTGCATGCACTGAAATTGGGCTTTTTACAGGTGTATTTCCCTGATTTCCCAGTGTATCCCATATGTGCACTTTGGGTTTGTAGCAGTGACCAGGTTGTAGCAGTGACTAGGTGAAGAGCTGAGGACTTTGTTGCAAACCAGGAATGTCTTGTGCTCACTCTGGTGTGCAGGAAACAAGGAGGTGCTTTAAGGAGAACTTGAGTTATATTGTGGGGTTTTGGTTTTACTGCCTTTTTTTGTTTTGTTTTGTTTTGTTTTGCAAGAGTTGCAGGTTCAGTGGGGTCTGGTTCCACAATGCAAACTGAGCAAGTAAGTGCTTCTCTCCAGAGATGCTTTTCATTCTGTGATAATTTAATTACATAAAAGTTCTCATTAACATTTTACCTCTTTGTTAATAGCAAGGAACTGCTGTCTGCTAGGGACTCTTCAGGTACAGTGTGCAGTGGGCATTACGTGAGGTTTATCATGGGCACCTGGAGTAAAGTGGTTGTAGCATCCTGGAGAAATATTAAAAATACTCCGAGATGCTGAGGTGTGAGCTATTGTTCTTGTGATTCAAGGATGAAACAGTTTGCAGGTTGTTTTTTGGGAGGTTTTTTTCCAAAGAGCATAGTTATTTTTTTCTTATTTTTCTCAAATCATTGGGCACTTTTCTCCAGCTGTCTTAGCCACCTTTGGTAATTCAGGCATTTAGAAGGGGAGAAGGGATCTCAATCCCTGATGTGATCTAATTCCGTGATACTCAGTTTAACAACCAAAAGGATGTAGCAGCAGCTTCTAAACTGAAGTGTAAATCTCACTGTATCTCTTTACAGGCCCTAAAATTGTAATCTTGCACTTAAACCCAGAATGTAATCTTGCACTTAGCCATGTTTTCAGGGATTTGGGCAACGGAGAAGCGACGCTGCCTCGCTCGGTCCATGCTCCAGTAGATTCCTTGGGTAATTAATACAGGCATGAGTTGATTTCTGTTAAAACTTGCATGGCAAAAATCAAATTCAAAGTGTGGAATAGGATGTGGTAGGAGACGAAGGAGGAAATGTTTTGAATGTATTTTATGGGTGTAACTGAACTTGCTTGAGTTTCTGTCACAAAAATAGGAATTTTTGTTACTGCACCACTTGTCAGAGAGGGCTTTGATTCCTTTGTCTGCCCAGAATGAGTGGACCCAGCATCCCAAACATCGTGGTGAACTGAGAATTCCAATGTGGCAGCATCTCTTAAACACAGATTTTGTTTTTTATAGCTACTTTTCTTTCTAAATGAAAAGGTGAAAGTCTCATTTAATGCTCTTAAATTTGAGAGTAAAATCCAGGATTTCTGGGTTGTCCTTCAGTGTGAATGTAAGAGATGGCAGAATTCAGCTGTTCAGCTTACTATTAACAATGAGAATTTTTGGGAATGACACCAGAAATGCAGATCACTGTGTTTAAGATGATACAGCGTGTTTACCACTTATTGCAAAGAATGTTTTAATTGGAGCAGGTGCCTGTTGTGTGTCAGCAGGTGATCAATGCTGCAAGTGCTGCTTGTATTCAGAGGGAGTTTTCTGGGAGATTTCTGTCATCTGACAGAAATCACTTGCAAGAGTTTTCTAGGAAAGAGACTTGAACAGCTGGGAATCTAAATCTGCCCAAAACCGGGGAGAAAAAAGCACTAAAGTTTGTGTTGGACACTGAGAGCAGCATTTGTTCTGCTGATCCGCAGCAGGCACCTGCTTAAAAACCCATAAAACTTGGAGTCAGCATAGCTTGTCAAAGCCAGCTTGCTTTGGGAAGCCTTTTGGGAAGAGCATGCTAGGTGCACTTCCGTTTTTCTTTGGGAAGTCACGGTGGTTCCACCTGCCACTGGCTGTGAAATTGTGCTGTGCTGGAGGGCGAGAAGGAGCAGGCGAGGCTGTGTTCGACTCCAAGTTTTTCTGGTTCCTTATTTAATGGAGCACCTGCTTCTTTGAATCTGGTTCATTTGTGGTTGCTGCTCTGTTTTGTAAGCAAGGATTTTAAACACCCTTTGAGGGTTCTTGTGGCAAAACTTTGAAAGGTTTTTCTTGCCGGCGCTGAATTCCTGTGCTGCCATCCCGGCTGGGCGGGCTGTGCTTTCCTCCTTGGTCTGAGGTGTTTCCCATTGGAGTAACTGTCCACTGAGGTTGGCTTAGCCAGGGCTGAAGGTTTAGAAGCCTGTGGGTGATACCACTGTGTGTAGAGCAAACCAGATGTAGCAGTTGTTGGCTCTCTCCTCGTGTCTGGCATTAAGTTGCTCTGGCGAGAGCTCAGTATTCCCTCCCGACCTTGTGTGCAGCTGATGTTCTTCTATTTCACTAGTGTGTTGAATTAGCCTGGAAAAAGGATGTCCTTTTCCTGAATCATTTCATCCTTGTGCTTTATGCTTTGGGGAAAGAACCTCAAATGACTCGTAGTTTTGTTTGAGATTTTAGTTTGTTGTTTATTTCTTTCGATTGGAAACTTTGCGCAACTTCCTTGGCCCCTGGCCAGTGGCTTTGTTTGCCACGGGAACGCTGAGGTTATCCTCAATCCAGAGGTTTTAGGGGCACAAATACCAACACATCCTTGTCAGCCTCCCAGAGAGAGAAGGGCATTATTGCCAGGCAGACAAACCTTGCCCTCTCTCTCTTTTGTTTCCTGCAAGGATGTTAAAGATGGACAATTTCAGGGACAATTTCTTGGCCTCTGTGGAGAGCCGAGTCTTTCCAAGAACGAGTTTTAATTTCTTATGTGGGTTTGGGAACCCTCTGGTTGATGGTAACTGAGGTGAAAGGCCTGAGGTATTAATGGGGAGGGGGATTGAATCAAAATTGTGAAGACAAGTTCAAAAACTCTGAGGACTCAGGGAAAAATGCCTTGGAAAAAGGTAGTTCCTGGCTCTAAGCAAAACAGTGTTGAGGGCAGTGCTCCTGGGGAGTGCTGTGTGCCCAGAGGGGAAGAAATGGTTGCCATGTGGCTCTAGAGCTTTTGGGGTTCTTTCCCCTTTGCCCCCCTGTTTATTTCTTTATAGCACTGAAGGACAGATATTCCAATGATTGGTAGACTGAACGATGAGGTGATTTTTGCATCAGGCTTAAAGCAGACCGGGTGGTGCAGAGAATGGTTCATTGAATATTCATCTTCCCGCAGTTCTAATTGTGTGAAAACGATGGCTAGGAGATATGACTTGAATAGTAACAATTTTAAATTTTATTGGGTGTGTCTTTGATTTGACCTTTTAATATGGGCATTGTCTGCTGTTAGAACTGCACAGCAGAATGAGAGCAAAAGAGCTGTGTAACACTACACTTCATGGTTTCGTTGATAAGTTGCCTTCAGGAAATACCCAGTGAGGAAAGTCAACCAAATTAGCAAGAATTAGGTTGGTTTTTCTCCTGGTTAATGATTTTGATGTGCCCCAACAAATGTTACTGCAAGTTGAGTAATCATCCGTACTGTAAGCCTAGTTTTATCCTGGTCCAAAAAGAAGCCCTGCACTACTTGTTTTGCATCTATCCCTAGAAGGCAACTTCATTCCGAGGTTTCATGCCCATGGGTGGTATTGGTGCTTTTTGAAGTCCAAGCAGAATATTCAGAAAGGCCTCGTAGCTCTTTATGTTCATCTGTATAATGTAGGGAGGGGGAAAAACCCAAATCTGGTGTACACATTTGTATTGAAATAACGTTTTTTTTCCTCCTGCAAGCAAATCTGGTGGACTGCAGAAGACAACCGCATGGGATACCAAGCTCTAATGGACCTTTGGGAAGAGAAGCTGTGGCTTATGTGGAATTTACATGGGCCTCCTGGTGGAAGAAAGCTTATCTGTTTAGTATTTGTGCATTTTACTAAAATGGCAGCTTTAAAAAAAAAAAAAAAGTTGTGTATCTGCTATTGTGATGCCAATGCCCGTGTTTTAAGTGGAAAAAAAAATGACCTCTTTGCTTTGTGCTGTGTACACAAGATTGCTGGAAAAGTAAAGGAATACCCTTTTTATGGCTCACACAGCTTAAAAGTAGCTGTCACTCAAACATGCGCTCACAGTTGAGCTGATTTTGTTTCATTCTAAATAAATTGTTTCTTTTGAGGAAAATGGTTTTTCTGCCTGGAAGTGAATTGACGACAAACGTTTGGCCCCTGTGTTGGCAGCGGAGGGGTTCCTGCTGCTGCTGCCCAATTGAGCTGATAGTTGTGGGTCTTGAGCAAGAAGCAGGGAGAGCACCGACACTTTTGCGTTGATCGACCTGTGGTACCAGTCAGAAGAATTTGTGTCTGATGGCCTTGCTGTGGCCCCCGTGTTTGCAGTGAAAAAGGGGTCACTTGCTGCGTTTCTCCTCAGCGGGACGGGGCAGCGGTGCTGCTGCTGGCACACAAGAAGCAGGGAAGCACCACCCTGCGCCTCGGAACGGTGGCCAAGTCTGGGGCTTCGCTGGTTGGAAGAGCTGGAGTTCCTGAATTTTAAGTTTCTGATTTATTTTGTTCACCCAACATGTTTGCCTTTAGTTTTGATTCTTGGTTTTTTTTTTAATTTTGAAGAAAAAAAAGTTTTGAAATTGCTTTGAATCTTGCACGTAAAACCTTTGCACCAAAATTGCCAAAAGAAAAAGAGAAATGAGTCCTTAAAAGTGTTTAAATGCTGTTAATAAAGCCTTTCCTGCCGTACGCGAGGCGCTCCTCCATCTCCAGGGGCTTTTCAGCAGTTGTGGGTTTAGTGCTGAATGGATGAAGAGTTCCTGAGAGCTGGAGGCGGTAATTTAAACCTTTGCGTGGTGTCTCAGTGCCTTATTTTGACCGGTTTTGAAGCCAGTGGTTCCATACGCCTCGGATGTGCATGTGCCCTGCTCGCGTCCCGGCCCCGCCGCGCGCTCCCGGTGTAGTGCAGACGGGGAGAGGAACGGCCCGAAAACGTTGTGTGCTGTAGTTCTCCTGTGCCGGGGGCTCCTGAGCTTTGGAAAGCTGTTCCCGTGCAGGAGCACAACTCCGTGTTTGCTGCAGGACGTCGAGAGGAAGCTGCCGCTGCTGCGTCGTCGGCTTCAGGAGCTCATCCTGCCCTGGTAGAATTGCTGTGAGGAGCCATGAGGACACCTTGAACGCTTGCCCTGTTTGCCTTGACACACTTTAACCTCCGTGGATAACCCCCTGCAGCCGGGCAGGAGCTGTGCTAGGCTGCAGATGCCTCTCAGCCGACGGATGCTGTGCTTGTGCTCTGCAAGGTGTCTGCTCCCGGGGCAAAGCGCTGTGTAAATCCCTAAAACAGGTAAGGCGCTGGAAGAGCTTGGACTGAGTTGTAATGTAAAAGAAGATTGTTCACTTTTTGTTGCCTTGATTGTTAATGCTTACTAATTGTGGTTTCTTCAGTCACCGTGCTGCTCCACCCGCTCGGGAATGGGTGCAAGGAGCCAACTCTTGGATGTGCTTCCCTGTTTGTTGGGGAGTCCCGTTAGGAAACAGGGCCCTGCACATCAAGCTACGTGTTCTCAGCTTGGCAAGCTGGAGCTGTTGTTTTGACTTCATGAACTGCTTGAATTAACACTGCTTTAACCCAGAGTCGTGTTTATAATTTGTATGTGTTGATAAGGAAAGCCAAGCCAATGATTTGGCAAATTGTCTGTGTTTGTGGGACGCTGGTGTAATAATTTAAATGAAGCTTTTTGTTGTAAATGGGAGCAATTGTCAATATTGCTGGTTATGAGGGAAGGGAATTGGAGAGGGGAGACTCGAAGATGCCTTTTCTTCTCGAAGTTGGACTTTGTAGTTAAAATTCCTATTTTTTGCAATGTATTTCTTGTGCTGTTGAGATACAGCCTCTGAATCTCCTTTGGAGTGGTGTACAATGGGTCTGGGGCTGGGAGCAATAATGGGAGATGTGTTTCAGCCCCTTTGCCTGGGCTGGGGCGTTGATGCTGGCAGGAGATGGGTGATCTGTCAATGTACCCCAAAAAAGGGGATCTTTTTGGCAAGCTGGTCACGTGCTCAGGTATCCAGGTGTTTGTGTCAGGCCTTGGGCACTAGCCCACTTTTTGGGTGTGCTTCGAAGTGACAGTGGCTGTTCCAGAAGAGTTCTGCCTCTCTGAGTCAGATTTCACTGTCTGTTTCACTGGGAGATGGTTCCCTGTCTCCTTTACATCACGCATTTATTGCAGAGACTCGGAGGTTTTGTGGGATGTGCTGTGGGATGGTTCTGCAGTTGCTTTGCCTTAGCGAGTTGTTTTTTGGGTGCTGGGTCTGCCCCTCTGCCTTCTGAAGGGCTTAGAGGGATGCTCCAGTGGCCAGGTAGAGCCAGGCTGTTGTTAAAACCACTCTCTTGGAAGGGTTAAGTGCTCTATATGCATCATATTAATTTGGCTAATGAGACTTCTGGGGAAAGTGGATTCATAACGAGAACCATTTAATTAACTGCACTGCAGCAGAGAGCAGTGCGAGCGGATTAGAGGGGAGCAGGTTATTTGAATTCACACATTTTTTTAGAACTGTGCTTTTACCAGCTGCAGCTGAATTAATAAGTTTAAACCATCAGATGGCCCAGATTCTGCTCGTGGCCAATAACAAGCTTGTGTTGGCCTCGTGCTGCTGGTTTACTATGAAATGGCAAATGCTCTTGGGGGATATGCTCCCACTTCATGTCCCGAGGTCTGGGGCAAGGACTGGAAAGGGTTTGGTCAAACAGGCAGAGCACTGGAAAGGCTCTCGGGCTGCTGGCTTTGTGATTCCCGTTGTGTTTCCTGTGGTTCTTGGCTCGGAGCCCTGTGCCTGAGTGTAATTAGAGCTGCCTTGAGAACTGGGTGAGGTGAACTCCTAAGGCAGCGTGAGCTCTGAGGGACTGGGTCAGTGCACGTGCTGGGGTGGGTTTGACAGGAGCCTCCTGCTGCTCATCCTATTTGTGCACGTGCTGGAGGTGCCTGTAGCAGGAGCACAGAACGTGGATGGTGGCACAAAGGTTGCCTGTTTTTTCCCCCTTTGTACCCCGCTCCAGGGATGTATTAATTAAACACTGGAACCCAGGGTGTGGATGCTGTCACACATGCTGCTGGGCTGTGCATTAATGAGTTGCCACCTCCCAGCCCAGCTCTTGGGTTTGAGCTCGTGTGTGTTGTCCCAGGATGGGGATGGGATGTGGTGGGCTCCACAAACGAGCAGATGAGCTGTGGATTAATTGTGGGTCACAGCTATTTCATTTCCTTATGTGCCTGCCTTGACCTTCATGCCTAGTTCTGCAGTTGCATCTGAAGATCAGGCTGGAGGTTTTTGGCTCTGTTCAGTATTTCCTGTCCCCAGATGCAGTGATAGGTCAGGTTTAGCAATGCACACAGCTTGACCCAGCCCCGAGCTGGCAGCATTCCCTGGCATTGCTGCCCTTTGTGCAGGCCAGCACTTGGATCCTGCAGCCAGCCTCTCCTTGCAGATGCATGTGCTGCATTTCCAGCCTGGGAAATGAAAATTGCACATTTTAGATATGGCTGGGACACAAATGTGTGTCTGAGGACTCACGAGGGTGTAGAAGGGTTTGAGTGAAGGGAAGCCAGCAGGGTCTCCGGGGTGGTTGTTGAGCTGTTTGCCCATGGAGAGGAGATGTCCTTTGGGCCATGGAGGTGCTTGCAGCCCCCTTGGCCAAGGGATTGCTTTGGTCCCTGCCAGCCTGGGCTGCTCCAGCTCTGACCTGGGCAGAGGTGCAGGGCAGGATGAGGTCCTGAACCACCCAAGCTGCTGCTGTTGGGGCCCGTGGGGAGCTGGGGGTGGGAAAAGGGGATGTGGATGTTTCTCATGCTGCTTCTGTCGGGTGGGTGAAAACAAGGCTGTGAACGAGGACCAGGAGGGACTCTTCATCAGGAGCTGGACTGACAGGACAAAAGAGAATGGATTCAACTGAAAAAGGGGGAATTCGGGTTTGATGGTGGAAGAAATCCTTCCCTGTGAGGGTGGTGAGGCCCTGGCACAGGGTGCCCAGAGCAGCCGTGGCTGCCCCATCCCTGGCAGTGTCCAAGGCCAGGCTGGATGGAGCTTGGAGCAGCCTGGGCTGGTGGAAGGTGTCCCTGCCCATGGCAGGGGGTGGAACAAGATGAGCTTTAAGGTTCCTGCCAACCCAAACCATGCCAGGGTACTGTGATTCTGAGACCTTGTGTTTCACCTGTGCCAGCCCAGCTTTGCCCCTGGCACTAAGGCACAGCCAGTTCTGAGCTCTCAGGTGTCTGAGGGTGCCTTTGCTGTTCCTCGTGGCACTCGGAGCTGCATGCCAAGAGCAGCTTGAGGCTGGCAGAGCCCAGTCCCAGACACCCCATCCCTGTCACCCCCCTTGTGTCAGCCAGGGTGCCTGTGACTCCTTCCCAGCTTGTCCAAAGGCTTGAGGGGCTGGAGCTCAGTTTATTGGTTTTTTTTGTCCCTGGGGTGCTGTAAAGACACCCTTTGCCTCTTCCTTCCAGAGTACAATCCTGGCTCTACCTTGTCCACGTGAGGGATATCTGTAGGGGAAAGTTTTGCAAAGCTTGGTGGTGGCTTCAGAGGCAAAGTCTGCTTTGGAAAAGAGACTTTGACCCACGAATTACTTCTGGAATTGTCCATTAGCATGAGCAAGAGCTCCCATCCCCTTTGTGGTTTCTGCAAGCTGGAAAGTTTTCCCATGAGGATCTCAGCTAAAGCTAAAACTTCCGGGTTTTCCACATCTGCTTTAATTTTTGTTCATTAGAGTCACTGACAAATTCCCATGGACTTCAGTAGGAACCATTACGGTATCTTTAAAGAGTTTTATTATTATTTTCCAAACAACTCCCACCACCTAAGAAGGCTTCCAGCTTCTCAGAAGTGAAACTTTTGAATTCAAGCTCTGCTGAACTGCAGCCTAATAACGCTCTGCATCATAAACACAGCTGCAGGACGTGTTCCAGGCCAGGGGGAAACCAGCACCAAAAAAAGAGTGTTCCTGTTATCAGTGTGTGTGAGGGCAAGTAAACAGCCCAGACCACGAGGGATCTGCCAGACAGGGGAGGGAAGGACAGCCACGTTTCCTGCTGCTGGAAGGCCCCGGTGTCACATCCTCACCCAGCTATTTTAAATTGCTTTTGGCTTTCTCCTAAATTGCTTTTGGCTTTCTCCGTGTGGCTTAAGGTGCTCACAGGATCCCCACAGTGCTGGTAGCTGAAGCACCTCGTCTGGGGTGGTTTTTGTGCTGCCACAGCTGTGGAAAAGCCTCTTGTTCCCCTTTAAAGTGGCAATGATGAGGATTTCCCCTGTGGTTTCTGAGTGTGCTGGGGGCACTGCAGAGCTTTGGGGTCAGAGGAGATCCAGGGACGGGGTTGAACCCAGAGCTGCCACCCCTCACCCTGCTCGTGTGGGGTTCCTGAGAGCTGCAGGCAATGCCAGGGCTGGGGAAACAGCCGGGGTGGTGCCAGCCCAGCCTCGGAGGGACTTCAAGGAGATAAAGATTGTTCCTTGCTCCATGGCAAACCCCCTCCGTGCCCAGTGCCTGGCGTGAGCTGCTCGTGGCATCTGAGGAGCCCTGGGAAAGTCACAGCCTTGGTGTCAGTAGGTTGTGTTTTTATCAAGGGCAGAGCCTGACCACAGAGTGTGGGGCAGGGAGAGGTTTGTTTTGTAAAGTTTATTTTGTACTTTGAAGTGCCTAAATCCATCTTCTAGCAGCTGTATCCCTGCCTTTCAATGAGGCAGAATACAGAACAGGGAAGGGAAACCTGCAGCTGGTAGCCAGGACACTCAGGGGTGTACAATGGCCATGTAAATTACAAATATAAATGTATAAATAAAATATTTATTATTTATAAATATATATATATACACATATATTAAATATATTTGTAAATAATATAAAATAATACAAAATCTAAATAATATGTATAAATAAATTAAATAATTGTATATAAAATATAACATCTATAAAATAATATATGATATAAGTAATATGTATAAATAAAATGTTATATATTAATATATAAACGTTTATCTTAAATAATATAATATATAAATAATATGTATAAACTATTTTTATATAAAATTATATAAAATAACATGAATATATAAATAATATATTAATAAATTTAAATTATGTATGAATAATTTAAAATAATTCCAGTGGGTATGGGGGAGTGCAATGTGCTTCCTGATGTGAGCTCCAATTGCACCAACTTCCATTCCTTTGATAGACCCGAGCTGAGTCTTAGCAGCTTTTTATCCTGGCATGTGGAACATCCCTTGAAGCAGGTTTAAGACCCAGCAGGTGCCCACCCCATAAATCAGTCCTGCCAAGGTGCCTGCCAGGCTCCTTCAGGATTACACCTGGGAGTAAATCATTGGTAGCAGTGGAGAAGCATTTCCTTCCAGGAGGGGTGGCACCCCTGCAGCCCAGCACAAACCCAGGAGTGATCCTTGTCTTGTTGGAGAAGCCACTTCCATATTTTCTTCTTGCTTTCTTAATCCTGTGGTGCTAAAATTAATCAGGATTCAGGGTATCAGTCCTCTGTCTGTCAGCGCTCAGAAAACTAATGATCTAAATGAAGTTGTTCAGGTTTTTTTTCCCAAAGGGACTCAGGTGTTTTGGCAGGTCTCTGTTGGGGTACAGTGAAAATTGAAGGATGTGTTCTTGGGTTCCTTTGGTCACTCAGATTCCTTCCTGCCAGCTCTGGTTCCCCGCAGGTTGCTGGGTCTTTGGAGAATTCTTGAGTGCTTGGTTTCTCTGCACCATGATTTTTAGAAGGTTTTTAAACCCATGAATCCTGCTTAAAGTCCTTCCAAATGTGGTTTCCCATCAGGATCCAGCTGGCCATGGCATATTACCCCATGTGCAGGGGATGAGCTTGGGCAGGAAAACGTCCCCCAGGTGACTCAGGGCACAGTGCTGAGGCTGGCATTGCTTTTCCAGGGGGTTTGGTTTATTGTGAGTGAAATCTTGCAAAGATCCAGGAGGTTGTTGGTGATTTTTTCCCAGTGCAAAGGGTGGAGGTGCTGCCTGTGAGGTGCACGAGGGCTGGAAGGCAGGAGGGATCCCGTTCTCCACTGCCTGCCCAGGGGCAGGAGGGATGGCTGGGAGGGCACCACCCTCCAGAAAAGCATTTTCCATGCTGAGGATCATTTTTAGCCATTGCTGCTGGTTTTCCCTACTGCAGATGAGTAAGGGAAGGATTGCCTTTGAAAGGGAAAAATTAGGGAATGTAAGGAATATAAGGGAAATGTAAGGAAAATTAAGAGAATGTAAGGAATGTAATGGAAATGTAAGGAAATGTAGGGAATGTAAGGGAAGAATTTTCAGAAATAATTTCCCCATGGAAAGGGTGCTCAGGCCCTGGCAGGAGCTGCCCAGGGAGGTTTGCAGTGCCCATCCCTGGAGATACCCAGGGAATGCCTGGAGGTGGCACTCAGAGCTCTGGGATGGGGACAAGGTGGGCATTGAGCACAGCTGGGACTCAACAATCCAGGAGGGCTTTTCCAGCCTTAAAGATTCTGGGATTCTGTGAAGGGAGCAGGGACAAAAGGGATTTTCTAGTCCACCTCAGATTGCAGCTTTTACCCTAATTTTTGTCCCAGCAACCCCTGCCCTTGCATTTCTGCACACATGAACACCCTGTCGTGTTCTGCACTGTGCAAAAACAGCTTTAGGAAGTGATTTGCACCATGGCTTCAGTGGGATGGGAAAACCTTCCTGGGCCAGATGTTCCCACCCTCACTGCTGCTCTCTCTCGTGCACGTGGTGTATCCTGCAGTAAATAAATGCCTTTGGTTTTCAGAGCTGCCAGGGGAACTGAACCATCTGTTCTGTGCTTGCCTTCCCAGCGCCAGGTGTGAGCAGAAAGTGTTTGACCACCATCCTGGGCCTGCTCAGTGGAAAAACAAAGGTTTGAAGATTCTTCACCCCCCTCCCAGCCCGCTGGCAGGATGGTGCAGGGCTCCTGGGAGGAGTTTCTCGTTGTGGGCATCGGTTTCCTCAACAATATTGGATGAACCAGAGGTAATTGTGGCTGGAGAAAGGTGCTTTGCCTGTGCAGGATTATTCTGGGGACAAATAAAGGCTGGTGGTGCCCATCCACGGGCTGGGAGGGGGAAATGGGAGCTCCTGAGCTGTTTGCTCCTCTGCAGAAGGAAAGGGGGGGGACAAGAACTCCAATTTTGCTAAATAAGAGTAAGGAATTGGTGACATTGGTCTGATGGAGAGAGGGCAGGACTCTCCTTAAGATCCTGCAGGTTTGGAGGGGAGCTTTGTTGGAGCAGATGGGGTGGGAGGTGTGGACACCACATCCTGCCAAGTTGTTTCTTGGTGGCAAAAGAGGTGAAAATATCACAGGGCTTGTGTTGGAAGGAGGAAGGTGTTGAGCAGAGGCTTCATTTACAGGGAGAGGGAGAGAGCAGAGCATAAAAGGTGTAGGAATTGTGTAGAGTGGGAGCAGCAGGGTGAGGAGCTGCTGGGGGGGCTCTTCCCATCCCCACAGAGCTTTGGTCCCACTCTGTTAAAAGCCAAAAGCACAGTTGCTCTTAGGGAGATGCAGAAAAAACCAAAAATCCTAAAATGCCTTCCAGAAAGAAATGCTAAAATCCTAAAGCTTTAGGATTGGAAAACCTCCCACGTGGTTCCTGTTACAGCAGCAAACTAAAGCTGCTGGTAATGTTTGAGTTGGTGAGATGAGGAGCTTTATTGTTTCACGAGGTGAAAACTCAATTTTTTTAAATGAAAGTTTCATCCCTGCTGCAGAAGGGCTTGGCTGTGGCCTCACTGCAGGATTGGTTGAGTATGGTTCATCCCCTGCAACTCCCAGTGCCTTAAACACCTCAGAAATAATCATCTTAGCCAGAAATCCTGGTGGATTGGAAATTCCAGGGAATTTCCAGGAAAATGCCCCCCTGGGGATCCTTTAAATCCTGGATCAGATATTCACTGGTCCATGCCAGTCCCAGAGTGGTGGGTGCTGAGGTTTCAGGAGTAAAGGGGTGATGGTTACAGTGGAAAGGACCATTCCCAAAGCACTTGCTGCCCGCAGATTCCTGGGAGAAGCTGTCAAACAGCAGATGAAAAATGAACTGTTTTGTAGCACTGATATTCCCCATTCCCTGTAATTTTTCCCTCATTTAAGCAGAGTTTCTTTGGCACTGTGTAATTGTGTAACTGCTGGATTTGGCCCATCATCTGTACAGGAACTTTCGTACCTGTGACAGTGTTGGAGCTCCTGGAAACTGTTAAAACATTCTGTAGCTTTTTATTAAATATAGACCACCTCATTTTGGGCTTGAAATAACATGTTTCACAGCTTAAAGGAGTGTTTTTATAGGGGAAACAACTCTCTTGCTGCCTTAATATTAAAACAAAAGGGATGAGGAATAAAAGGGGTAAGAAAAAAAAATAGGACAATTAAATCTCCTTAATAATTAAAAAAGGGAAGGTAAAAAAAAGGATAATGCCATTGGTTGGAATGAATATCCCAGGCTGACATAATAATGTCAAATACCAATTTTTTTACCATAATAATTTCAAATACCAAATTTCAAAAAATTCCCCTTCACTACTGAAAAGAAAGTCCAGGCTGCTGTGTTGTGTCTTATCCATCCAAATTAAATCTGTGGGGTGCTGGTTGGATCCAGGCTCAGCACTGGAGCTGCCTCTGTGTGTGCATGGAATCCCTGGGAGTCTGGAGGGTTGGGAAGCTGGGGAGGGGTGGGTTTGGTCTCTGACTTTGCTGTGTCCTGGTTCTGGCTTTAATTAAAACTGGTTTTGCCTGCAGGTCCTGTGTGCTGTGGCAGTAACTGTGCCTGGGATGTGGAATGGCCCCAGTGCAGCGCCCACCCCAGAGAGAGGAGCTCCTGGAGCAGCTGATCCTCGTGGAAGGATCACCCTGATCCCTGTCCCTGCTTCCACCCCTCCCCAGGGCCAGCTGTTTGTGTGAGCAGGATGAGCTGAAATCTCTGCTGTGCTCTGGCACCGGCAGCTCCCTGGCTGCTCATCCCACGAGGTGAGTGAGTCAGCTCTGCTCTGGGAAGGACAGAGCTGAGGATTCAGTCTGAGAGGCACAAAAACCCAGCTCAGGAGCAGAGGCACCGTGGGCTGCATTTCCCCATACACTGCACACTGTGCATTTCTCAGCTGGCTTTAATCAGGACAAATATCCAGGTATCCAAACTGAACCTGACATCCAGCAGCTCCAGTTTTCAGTGTTGCTGCTGTGGATCCTTCCCAGTACAGGCAATGGCTTTCCCACATAGATGTGATCAAATCCCAGTCTTTGAAACTTCAGCTCTTGTTCAAATTGGCTTTTTTTAGCTTCCATTTTTGGGCTGCAGGCTCGAAGAAGAAGGAGATGGGTGAGATGAGAGCACAGGCTCCAGCAAAGAGGAAGGAGCAGGCGTAGGTCTGGGTGTAGTCATAGAGCCACCCTGCAGGAGAGAAGGTTGTTATTAAAGCTGGGGGATTTTTCTCAGTGAAAAAAATAATTCAGGGAGGTGGGTGGGAGGCAAAGGATGTGTGTTCTCATCTAAGAATTGCTCAGATATTTCCCTTAAATTATTTTAACTCTTCCTGGGCAGCATTTCCTGTAAGGAAATGACATGCAGGTCATTTTTCCCAGAGCCAGCTTTGATCCTTGTAGTGGACATGGTGTTTCATTTGATTGAATTTAATCCCTGAATTCTGTTTTTTTCCTGTTTAAGTAAGTGGGCCAAAAGTGGCTGACAGAAGATCCCGTTGGATTGAAGGGATGACTTGCACGTGTTGGTATTCGCAACATCTGGGCTGCAAACCCCCTGTTCTCCAGCCTTGTCTTGTGAGCAGACCCAGTTTCATGTCCTTTGTCTGACAGGAGAGACCCCAGGCCAGGAGCTGGAAGTGAACTTGATAAAAGTAGCTCTGGGAGGACTTGAAAGGAAAAGCTGAATTCCACTGAGCCTCAGGAATGTCTGGAGGATTCAGGTCGCCTTTTAAAGTGACCTCCAAGTGTTGGCTTTGGTCCTGGCAAATCATCTGGGGTCTGGGCAGTCCTTTGAAAGGTGGAGAGTTCCCCTCTTTGAATCTGAAATCTGCAAAGTGGTGGGAGATGCTGCTGCTCATAAAAACCCTAATGCAGTCCCAAATGTGGGGTGGGGTGGGTGTGGGGCAGCAGCTGGGCCAGATCTGCTGCTGGTGTGAAATGCAATTCCTTGGAGACATCCATGGAATCCAGACATCCAGGGGCTTCCATGAGTTACACAAACAGCAGATCTGGCCCAAACCTGGGTTTCTTAAAGCCAGGAAGGGACAGGACACAGTCCCTGAGGTTTGGACACGTGGAAAGGGAGGGTGCCAGTGAAGTTTGGGATCTGCCTGGAGCAGAGGCACTGACATTTCCCCTCTGTGGATTTCCACAGGAGGGTTTATAAGGCACAGGAACAGCTGCTTTTGCTTTTTGAGTTTCAGTTTCTGTCGGCTCACTGCTGTCTCGGGGGGAGTCCCTGTGTTTGCTCCTCAGGGATGTCCTGTGAGCCACGTGCTGGGGAGCTGCAGCTGGAGAGGAGGATCCATCTCCTGAGGGATCCATCCCCTGGTGAGATCCATCCCCTGCTGGGGTCCATCCCCTGCTGGGCACCATCCCCTGCTGGGATCCAAACCCTGGTAGGATCCATCCCATGGTAGGATCCATCCCCTGCTGGGATCCATCCCATGGTAGGATCCATCCCCTGCTGGGCACCATCCCCTGGTGAGATCCATCCCCTGCTGGGATCCATCCCCTGGTAGGATCCATCCCCTGGTGAGATCCATCCCCTGCTGGGATCCATCCCCTGCTGGGATCCATCCCATGGTAGGATCCATCCCCTGCTGGGATCCATCCCATGGTAGGATCCATCCCCTGCTGGGATCTATCCCCTGGTAGGATCCATCCCCTGCTGGGATCCATCCCCTGCTGGGATCCATCCCCTGGTAGGATCCATCCCATGGTAGGATCCATCCCCTGCTGGGATCTATCCCCTGGTAGGATCCATCCCCTGCTGGGGTCCATCCCCTGGTGCTGCACCTGGGGTCTCTCCCATGACCCTGAGGTTCATTCCCAGGGCTGGGATCTCTTTCTGCTGCCTGGAAGTCTCTGGGATTTGGAGAGGGGATGCTGTCGTAGTTATTTGTGAGAGGAACAGGACAGAGTGCCCCAGTAGAGCTCTGATTTATTGCAATTCTTAAAATATCCTTCAGGATATTGCTTAATTCTTTTTTTTTTTAATTGTCCTGGGTTTTTTTGGTGCTGAATGGGATTTAGGGGAAGTGGGATTTACCAGCATTGCCTCACTGGCAGCACAGCCACCAACTTCCAACCTTTTGAAGCAGCTCCAGTGTCTGCCCCACATTCATTTCCAAAACAAAACAATAATCATCCTGCTGCACAAAGCTGAACTAGGAGCTTGTGGTGTTCAAACCCCAGCAAAGCAGCAGTTTTGGGAGGAATGCTGGTAAATCCCAGCAATGTAATCCAAACTAGACATTCCCAGCACTGCTGGTGCTACCAGCTGGGTCAGGTTGTTTAAATGGTACTGCTAATCTTTAATCAGAAGTTTTATTTATTCCTGATGCCCTGAGGAGCAAAAATTCAGTGGGAAGGTGAAGGTAAAATTTAGGAAACATCTAAATACGTGTGCCAGCAGAGCTTTTGGGTAACTCCATCCTCTCCCTTTTGACCACCCAAATTTCTTGGGACTGGAGTTTGTGCTCTGGGGGCTGGAATCTCTTCTGGAATTTGCTTTACACGCTTTGGTTCAGCTCTGTTGCATTTTGAGTCAGTGATTTGTACTGCTTGTGGAAATTAACCGTGCCCTTCTCTCCTCAGCTTGCTCCTGGCTGCCAAAATAATGTTTATTTTGCTGTGGGCTGGGTTTTTTCAGCGTGGCAGCATCCAGAGGTGCCAGTGGATGGGGAGCTCTGAAGGAGACTCCAAACTTTCCTTTGGGTGCTGCCAGCTGCCCCTGGATTTTCAGGGCTTTCAGCTGAACAGATCTGCAGGTAGGTCACCTTTTCCTTGCATTAGGCTTTGGTCTAATATGCAAATTAGGCAGTTTTAAGCTTTGCAGTTGTCATTATCCATCATCATTATTTCCACTGCATAAAAGCACTTGAGTTTGATGAAATTGTAATTCTTAACTTAAGGTTTTTGGGAGGTGAAAGCACCAAATCCCAGGGTCTCACAGAGTATTTAAATCCTGCATTCTGCAAGGAGCAGATGGTTTTGGACACTTCATCAGGAGTTTCTGGTCTCCCTCAGTTTTCACACTTAAAACTGCATTGCAAGAGAAAATTGCAGAATTTATCTTGGATCCCAGGGCTGGATCCTGAGCTCTGGATTGTTTCCATCTTGCTCTGCCTGTAACGAGATGGATCAGGAAGTGTTTTGCTTCTTGGCTCTATTTGGCCTTTATTTATCCCACCTGATTTCTGTGGAAAGCTTTTTGCAGGAAACCTGCTTGCTTTACAAACCCACTGCAGAAAGCAAAAAGCTTCCCATTAGTGCAAATATATTGCAGGTGGATGGAAATTTAACTGCAGTGTGAGTGTGGATAAGAGACTGCTGCTGCACGTTCCTGTGCCAGGGGATGCAGGGGGACTGAGGCATTGCCCTGTGCTCAGTGTACACCTTGTGCCAGCAGCAGGGAGCTGCAGTCCAGGCTGTGCATCACCCTGACCCTGGGAAGCTCCTTCTCAATGAAATGTTTTGGCTCCTTGAAATTGCATCCACAGACAGAGCAGAACCAGCCCAGGGATATTGATTGGGAATATAAATTTTTTTCCGGTGCTGGAGGAACAGCAGCGTTGCTGAATCTTTGCATGGAGCTGGAATTTACAGAGCCCTTGGCAGCTTCCAGCCAGGTGCCTCTGCAGGCTGGGGGCAGCTGATTTGGAGGGCAGGGAACAAAAAAAATGATGGTTTGGGTTTGAAAAGACCCTAAAGCTGCTCGCATTCCACCCCCTGCCATGGGCAGGGACACCTTCACTGTCCCAGGCTGCTCCAAGCCCTGTCCAGCCTGGCCTTGGGCACTGCCAGGGATCCAGGGGCAGCCACAGCTGCTCTGGGCACCCTGTGCCAGGGCCTGCCCACCCTCACAGGGAACAATTCCTTTCCAATATCCCATATCCCTGTGGCAGTGGGAAGCCCTTCCCTCCTGGTCCCGTTCCTCTTCCCCTTTCCCAAGTCCCTGTTGTTCTCTCCTGGATCCCCTTCAGGCTCTGAGCTCTCCCTGGAGCTTCTCCTCTCCAGGTGAGCCCCCCCAGCTCTCCCAGCCTGTCCCCACAGCAGAGGGGCTCCACCCCTGGAGCATCTCCATGGCCTCCTTGGACTCTCTGCAGCAGCTCCAAATCCTCCTGCTGCTGTTCCCCAGGGCTGGGGCAGCTCTGCAGGTGGGGTCTCACCTGAGTGGGGCAGAATCCCCCCTCCCCTGCCCAGGCTGGGGGCTCAGCCGAGGAGCACTTGGCTTGTTGGGCTGCAGGGAAGGAAGAGCTCTGTCCTGGCCAAGAACAAGTCCCCTGCTCCTTGGCAGAGGCTGGACACTCATTTCTAAGCACTTGAAATCTCCCAAATCCTCACAGCTGCCTTGGTTTCCTGGCAGAGGGAGAAGAGCAAATGCTTTTCATGCTCCTTATCTCTGGGCCCAGAGCTCTGGTGGCTGGGCTGTGTAATCTCTGTCAAAACAAGAGATTACTGAGGCTTCTCCTGATGTTTCAGTGCCTCTGCCTGGTGGGAATCTTGCTGAGTCTGTCCTTGCTTTCCCTTCCTCTCCAGTCCAAGTTCAGTGTTATTTTAACACCACTGGGAGTAAAATCCATGGAAATGTGCCTGTTACCCTGCTTTGGTCAGGGCTGGACTCTGCACCTGGGGCTTCACTGCATTTTCCAGATATTCCAGGCAGCATTTTCCAAGCTGCTGGTTGGATTTTGCAAATTCCCAAGCAAAATGTTGCCTGTCTATAAAAATACATTTCTGAAATAGGTTTGGGTTTTTTTTCCCTCTCTGTTTGAACAGAAAACCCATCCTGGGATGGATCCCTGTAGGAGAGTGAACCAGCAGCATGGTTTGTCTCTGGATTTCTGGGGTGGCTGTGGGTTTTATATAACATCACTCACCTGCTAAAGGGGGTCCTCCCATGGCTGCTATCCCTGCAAAGAATGCAGCAAAGCCCAGGTAGCTGTGGAGCTTCTGCACACCCACCAGATCCACCTGTTTGGAAACCAAAATGGGTAATTAGTGATTGGGTTCATAGGAATGCATATGCACAACAGATTAATATATTTATTTTTTTTAAAGCACAGGAGATGATTTGATTCTTTTTTTTTTCTGGGGAATTTCCTCTCCAGCTGCAGCTTTGGAAGGACTTTGCCCCTGGAGGTCTGACCCAGCCTGGAACCCGTTTGCCTCCCTGAGGCAGGAGTGGGAATGGCTGCGATGGGAGATGCTTCTCTGCCTTGCAGCTGCCCAGACTGGAGGAGGGAGTTTGGAACTCTGAATGCCTTCCAGAGAGAAATGCCCAATTATAATGGTGCCTCCCTCCCTGGATCAGAGAGTCCTGGGTATTCAGAGATATCCTGGGAGAAGGGTTTGGGTTGGAAGGGACCTCACAGCCCATCCATCCCACCCCTGCCATGGCAGGGACACCTTCACTGTCCCAGGCTGCTCCCAGCCCTGTCCAGCCTGGCCTTGGGCACTGCCAGGGATCCAGGGGCAGCCCCAGCTGCTCTGGGCACCCTGTGCCAGGGCCTGCCCACCCTCACAGGGAACAATTCCTTGCCAACGTCCCATCTATCCCTGCCCTCTGGCAGTGGGAGCCATTCCCTGTGTCCTGTCCCTCCACCCCTTGTCCCCAGTCCCTCTCCAGCTCTCCTGGATCCCTTTAGGCTCTGGAAGGGGCTCCTAGGGAATCTCCTGGATCCACTTTAGGCTCTGAGCTCTCCCTGGAGCCTTCTCCTCTCCAAGCTGAGCACCCCCAGCTCTCCAAGCTGGCTGCAGCCCTGGGAGCATCCCCATGGAGCATCCAGCAGGATCCTGCTGCAGTTCTGGCTGTTCCAGAACATTCTGGAATGGTTCTGGTTCAAGTATTCCAGGTGATTCTGGAATGGTTCTGGTTCAAGTATTCCAGAAGATTCTGGAATGGTTCTGATTCAAGTATTCCAGAAGATTCTGGAATGGTTCTGGCTGTTCCAGGTGATTCTGGAATGGTTCTGTTCTGGCTGTTCCAGAAGATTCTGGAATGGTTCTGTTCTGGCTGTTCCAGAAGATTCTGGAATGGTTCTGGCTGTTCCAGAAGATTTCTGGAATGGTTCTGGTTCTGGCTGTCCCAGAAGATTCTGGAATGGCTCTGGCTGCTCCAGAAGATTCTGGGATGTTCTGGCTGTTCCAGAAGCCTGTGGGTGCAGCAGCAGGCAGAGCGTGGCTGGGCACGGCGGCACTCACCAGCACGGGCAGCACCAGGGCCATGAAGCCCCCACAGAAGATGGCAGAGGCCACGGTGTAGGCCAGCAGCAGCGGGAAGGAGGTGGCCAGCGGCCCCAGCAGGTTGGTGGCCCCGCTGAGGAGCAGGTAGGTGACATGGAAATGGTACTTCTTGGTCCAGTTGTGGTCGGCCAGCCAGCCCGAGAGCAGCTGGCTCAGCATCTCCGTGATGCCTGGGGGAACAGGAGCTCTCAGGGACTCTGCCCTGGTGGAATTGCTGAAATTCTGCTCTTTCTAGGTGGTTTTATTTATTATTGCTTCCTGTAAATCTATTAGCTATCATAAATTGAACTATATTTATATTATTGTTTTATTATAAATTGAACTATAGTTTATTATTAATTGAACTATATTTATTATTATTTTGTTATAAGTTTAACTATATTTTATTATAAATTTAACTGTATTTATATAATTGTTTTATTATAATTTAACTATATTTTATTATAAATTCAACTATATATATTATTGTTTTATTACAAATTGAGCTATATTTTGTTATAAATTTAACTATATTTTTATAATATTATTTTTATAAATGTAACTGTATTTTATATTATTTTTATTTAATATATGTATAAGATCGATACTTTGTTTAATGTTGAAATTCTATTATTTCTAGGTATTTTTATTTATTATTGCTTCATATAAGTTTATTAGATATCATAAATTGAACTATATTTACATTATTATTTTATTATAAATTTAACTATACTTTATTATAAATTTAACTACATTTATATTATTGTTTTATTACAAATTTAGCTACATTTTATTATAAATTTAACTATATTTTTATATTATTATTTTTATAAATGTAACTGTATTTTGTATTATTTTTATTTAATATATGTATAAGATTGATACTTTGTGTAATGTTGAAATTCTGTTATTTCTAGATATTTTTATATATTATTGATTAATATAAACTTATTAGATATTATAAATTTAGCTATATTTTATAGTATTTTATAGAAATTAATTTATTTTTAATAGTATATGTAATATATTGATACTTGACTATAATGTTTAAATTCTATTATTTCTAGATATTTTTATATGTTATTACACCATCTAAATTTATAATATATAAATTCAGCTATATTTTATGGTATTTTATATTATTGTTTTTATTATTTGTAATCTCTTATATTGATACTTACCGTATTTTTATTATTAATATTTTATATTATTCCTATTATAGTTTATTATGCATCATAAGATATAATTAATATAATACAATATGATTTTTATTTTATTATAGTATATTTTTATATTATATTATCTATGTTATATAATTAACTGTATTTCATATAGTTAAATTATACTTCTCTTCACATTACTAAATTTATTATTTAGTATTTGCATATTTTAAATTTTTTACTATACATTATAATATTACATATCATATTTTCTAATAGTTATATTTTACAGTATTTTATAATATATTATTTACATTATTTTTGTACATTATTTGTGTTGATTATTTATATTAACCCTAATATAATTTATTCTTCTATTTATTTATAATGTTAATTATTTGTATTATTTTATATTGTTATATATGTTATTTTTAGATATGTTTATTTATATAGTTTTAAATTATTGTATTTATTATTTATTACTGATTTTTTTAATATCCCTTATATCTATTATTCAGTGCTATTTCTGTTGTTGGCTGTGTCACATCCCAATTTCCCTGTTCATTGTGAGGACCACAAAGGGCTAAAATGCCAAAACCTCCAGGTGGTTTTAGGCTGTTACAAAATCCAGGGATTGGATTTTTCCCTTTCCCTTGTGCTGCTCTTCCCAAGGGCACCAAAGGGCTCTGGGAAAATTCCCTTCAGGGGGGAATTTCACCCTTCAGGGTGTCTGCAGCCTGAAATGCCCCAAATCAGGACACAGGAGCTTGCTGAAGAGAAAAATCTGAATATTAAGAAGAAAAATGTGGCTGAGATTTTAATTTTTCTAGAATTATTTCTATTTAAATTCTAAAATTTAATTTTTCCAAAAACCCAGGCATTTTTCTAGAAACCCAGACATTTTAGAGGCTCAGCAGCCTTTAGTTGTTGGGGTTTTGAGAGTTTGGGTTTTGAGAGTTGTTTTTTTTACATTTCTTGGTACATTTTTATGAAGCAAAGATCCAGGAGCTCTCGAGTGAGCTCGTGCCCCACTGACCCCTGTCCCTCCCCCTCCTAATCCCAAATATCCCATTGATTCCTGGGGATTCTAACACCTCAACAGCCCCTCACTGCTGAATATTCCCCAGCACTGCAGAAATAAAATGTATTTTTATACAATAAAATATTTGCTGCTGACTGAGGCTGGAGCCACTTTCTTACCCCAGCATGGCTTTAGTGTTAATCCTGGCTTAAAACCAGGCCTGGGTTTGGGTTTTGGGGAGTGTGCCTTAAAGCCAGGTGTGGGTTTGGATTTTGGGGAGTGTGCCTTAAAACCAGACATGGGTTTGGGTTTTGGGGAGTGTGCCTTATGACCAGGCATGGATTTGGTTTTTGGGGAGTGTGCCTTAAAACCAGGCATAGGTTTGAGTTTTGGAGAGTGTACTTTTTATTCCTCACTTGGAGGTAGATACACCAAATCCAGATGCCTGAATCTGGGCATGGGTTTGGGTTTTGGGGAGTGTGCCTTATGACCAGGCATGGGTTTGATTTTTGGGGAGTGTTCTTTATAACCAGGGATGGGTTTGGATTTTGGGGAGTGTGCCTTAAAGCCAGGCATGGGTTTGGTTTTTGGGGAGCGTGCTTTGTTTATTCCTCATTGGAGGTAGTTATGCCAAATCCACATGCCTGGATCTGGGCATGGGTTTGGGTTTTGGGGAGTGTGCCTTGTTTTTCCCCACTTGGAGGTGAATGTGCCAATCCCAACACCTGGATCCACATTAATGTGGGGGGCTTTCCCCCAGTATTGAATTTCTCCCTTTTGGATCAAACTGGAGGGCTTTGGATGCACCTCTGGATTCTGGTGGCTTGTGGGTTTAAGCCCAGCAGGGATTGTGGTGGGCAGAGAGCACCTTTTAAGTGGAGATTTGGGGTTTTTGGGAGCAGGGTGGGTGTGGGATCACCCAGCTGGCACTGGGAGAAGCACCCAGCACCCGGTGGGGTCAGGGCTGAACCTGTGCAGGAGGATCCATGCCAGGACACATCTGGGGGATTTCTTGGCAGAATTGGGGTGTTTTCCTGCGAGCTGGGGGTGTCAAGGACCCCTGTGCCTACCCGCCACGGCGATGAGGTAGGAGCCATCCCTGCTGCTCATGCCCAGCGTCCTGGCTCTCGCCACCAGGTGGAAGAAGGGCACGAAATAGGCCAAGTGGCTGAACAGGAAAGACCAGGTGAAGATGAAGAAAACGGGATCCTTCAGCGGGGAGAAGTCCAGGAGAGGCTGAGAAGGTTCCTGTTTGGTGGCTGCAGGGGGCTGGTGGCTGCTCTGGGCCTCGGGGGGTGATTCTGAGCAGGAGCTCTCCGGGCTGGGTTTCTGCTGCCTCCCCAAGGCAGATGGATTTGCTGGGTCAGAGACATCTCTGCCATGAGACATCACGAGTTTCTCTGTGGTGGGAGCCTCCTGTGCACGGAGAAGCTGTAATTCCCTCTGAGTGCTTCCATCTAAACATCCATCAGGAGTTTCTGGATCCTTCTTTGCCCCTGAAGACCCCCGGTGCTGATTTTTGGCAGATTCCCGAGGCAGCCGGGGGCTGGCAGGCCACAGCAGCATGCTGGAAGGCACCAGGTTCAGCATGATGCCTCCAACAATCAGCAGAGTACCTGAGGGAAGGCAAAAGGTGGTTTGTTCTAGGATTGGGAAGGGGGGAGCAGCAGGAAATGGCCCTTGTAGAACAGGGTGTGGTTTTCACTGACCATGGAGAAAGCTCTGTTTGCCTTCTCCTTCTGGAGGCGTTAACAAAACAGGGATTTTTATTCCTGTTTTTCTAGCTGGAAGTTCATTTTGCTGTGATGCACAGAACAAATTCACAGCTTCCTCTGGGATCTGTTTTGCTTTTCCTCATTTAAAGTCATGATGCACCTTCAAGATGGTCTTGAATCACTACAGTAAAATTAGGGATTTTTGGTTTTGATTTTTGAGATCTGCGCTTTGACTCTTAGTTTAATGAGTGATTAAGTGTTTAATAATTAACAAGGTGTCCCCAAACTATCCTAGAAGTGGCAGAGTTATTCCCTTGGAGTGTTGAATTTTTAAGAGCCTCTTAGAGCCTGCAGATCTCCCCAAATTCCCTCTCAGAGCTGATGAATCGGAAGGAACAGGATTGAGCTGCAGCTTTGGAAGGACTTTGCCCCTGGAGGTCTGACCCAGCCTGGAACCCGTTTGCCTCCCTGAGGCAGGAGTGGGAATGGCTGCGATGGGAGATGCTTCTCTGCCTTGCAGCTGCCCAGACTGGAGGAGGGAGTTTGGAACTCTGAATGCCTTCCAGAGAGAAATGCCAAATTATAATGGTGCCTCCCTCCCTGGATCAGAGAGTCCTGGGTATTCAGAGATATCCTGGGAGAAGGGTTTGGGTTGGAAGGGACCTCAAAGCCCATCCATCCCACCCCTGCCATGGCAGGGACACCTTCACTGTCCCAGGCTGCTCCAAGCCCTGCCCAGCCTGGCCTTGGGCACTGCCAGGGATCCAGGGGCAGCCCCAGCTGCTCTGGGCACCCTGTGCCCCCTCACCTTGCCAGCCGTAGGCCTCGATGAGGAGCTGAGTGAAGGGAGCCATGAGGAAGGTCAGCCCCATGCCCGAGCGGGCCAGGGCGTTGCTGAAGGCCAGGCGAGCCCGGCAGCGCCGGGCCGTCATCACCGCGGCCGCCTGGTACAGGCAGGCAAAGCCCATCCCTGGGGAGAGGGGGAAATGGGAGTGAGGGACTCCAGCAGGCAAAGCCCATCCCTGGGGAAAGGGAAATGACAGTGAGGGGCTCCAGCAGGCAAAGCCCATCGCTGGGGAAAGGGAAATGGGAGTGAGGGGCTCCAGCAGGCAAAGCCCATCCCTGGGGAAAGGGGGAAATGACAGTGAGGGACTCCAGGGAAAGGAAATGGGAGTGAGGGACTCCAGCAGGCAAAGCCCATCCCTGGGAGAGGGAAATCACAGTGAGGGACTCCAGGGAAAGGAAATGGGAGTGAGGGACTCCAGCAGGCAAAGCCCATCCCTGGGAAAGGGAAAATGGGAGTGAGGGACTCCAGCAGGCAAAGACCATCCCTGGGGAAAGGGGGAAATGGGAGTGAGGGGCTCCAGCAGGCAAAGCCCATCCCTGGGGAAAGGGAAATGGGAGTGAGGGACTCCCACCACAGAGAGACACCATCCCTGAGAGAAGGGGGAAATTGAGAATAAGAGGCTCCCACCACAGAGAAACTCCCATCAGGCAAAGCCCATCCCTGAGGGAGGGGGAAAAATGAGAATAAGAGACTCCCACCATAGAGAGACTCGTGGTGCCCCATGGCAGAGGTGTCTGATCCATGTAGGTCCAGGAATGAAATGGAAATTAGTTGGGACTGGGATGTTGAAACTGGTGTTTTATTCTGAGCATGAAGCTTTGGC
This sequence comes from Passer domesticus, assembly GCF_036417665.1. Lineage (NCBI taxonomy): Eukaryota > Metazoa > Chordata > Aves > Passeriformes > Passeridae > Passer > Passer domesticus. The sequence goes on from NC_087498.1 coordinate 2,041,603, forward strand.
AGTTCACACAGTGTCTCACAGAAAGGGGCTGGGGATGCTTTGGCACTGAAGGTTCATGGAATTACAGGATATCCTGAGGTGGAAGGGACCCACCAGGATCACATCCAACCCCTGCCCTGCACAGACACCCCCAAATCCCACCCTGTGCATCCCTGGGAACATTGTCCAAGCTCTCCTGGAGCTCTGGCAGCCTCGGGGCTGTGCCCATTCCCTGGGGAGCCTGAGCAGTGCTCAGGAAGGAGGAACCTTTCCCTGAGATCCATCCCAAGAAGCTGACACACTCCTTCCTTGGATCCTGCCCCCGATCACCTCAGGCTCCCCTTCCCCAGCTGAACAGAACCCCGGCAGAGCCTCCCCCAGGTTCAAGGCTAAAGGAGCTGGTTTCCCCGCAGGCCCATCTCACCCAGCAGGAAGCCCATGGAGAAGCAGAGGAAGGGGACGCTGGTGGCCCGGGTGCTGAGCAGGCAGCCCCCGGCCACCAGCCCGGCCCCCAGCACGGAGGTGGGCCGCTCTCCCAGGCGCCGGCACAGCACGGCCACCGGCGGGGCTGCAAGGCAAACGGGGACACTGCTCAGGCCCAGCGGGGCAAAGCTGCCTTGGCAGGGCTCGGGGACCCCGCTGGGACCACCGGGAAGGTGGCAGGGGGTGCGGAGGGGTTAATGTCCAGCAGAGAGGCTTTGGCTGTACCCTGAGCGCGGGGAGTGGACAGGGAAGGAGGCAAAGCCCAAAGGTTCAGCTCTCCTGAGCCTCCTTCCTCAATCACACCGTGCCCAGCAGCTCCAAGTTATCCCACAGATGGGACAGGTGTTGTTTGCTCTGGAGCTCTACAGTAAACCTACAGTGAAGTTCAGGGGATCCCAGAATGGTTTGGGTTGGAAGGGACCTTAAAGCTCACCCAGTGCCACCCCTGCCATGGCAGGGACACCTTCCACTGTCCCAGGCTGCTCCAATCCCTGTCCAACCTGGCCTTGGACACTTCAGGGATCCAGGGGCAGCCCCAACTGCTCTGGGCACCCTGTGCCAGGGCTTCCCCACTTTCACAGGAAAAGATTTCTTCCCAATTTCCAATTTCCTCCCCCTATCCCATCTGAATGGCCCAATGTTCAGAGCACACTCCTGCTCAGACACGTGTGGGTGCCAGCCACATCCAGTTAGGAGCAGCCTGGGATGGGAACTGGGTGCACAGAGCAGCCCCAGTGGCCTGGGCCAGCCAGGCTGCAGCAGCCCCAGCCCTGGGGACAGCAGCTCACCTCCCAGGAAGCGCAGGGAGGACATGAGGGAGCCGATCCAGCTGAGCTGCTCCGAAGAGCCCCCCATCTCCTCTCGGAAAGCCACAAAGAAAATCCCAAAGGTCTTGAGCATCCCCATCACCAGCACGTTGACCTGAGTTGAGAGGGGGTGGAGGTGAGGTGCCACAGGGCGTCAGGAGGGAGGAAAAGCTTTTCCTTCTGCTTCTTTTGTGGTGATGTGGGAGAAACAAACGGGGACACTTGACCTGGTGCTGGGGAATGCCAGCAGGGTGGGCTGGTCGTGCCTGTGCTGCAGTTTGGTCTCAGCAGACCCTCAGAAAACACTCTGCAAACTGATTTTCCAAGGGAAAGGAAGAAAGTTTCTTTCCCTTTCCCTTTCCCTTTCCCTTTCCCTTTCCCTTTCCCTTTCCCTTTCCCTTTCCCTTTCCCTCCCATCCTAGAGCTCAGCTCTTGTAGGATGCTTTTACCTCTGAAATTACTTTTTAGTTCTGCAGCAATGGTCAAAAAGGATCAGCCTGGAGATCACTGGGAGGTGATGAGGGGATGAGGGCAGCAGGGATGGACGTTAACTGGGGCAGTTTCCCAGGATTTCTCTGCCACAGGGGCAAAGGACAGGCAGTTTGTGTCCTGAATTTTAATTCCTGTTGTCTCCCTGGTGGCAGGTGGTTAATGATTGGCACTGAGTTACCCGGGGTGGATTTGAAGGGAGGAAAGCTTTCCTAGCCTGGGGCACGGTGCCTTCTCTACAGTTGGACTCAGCGACCTTAAAGGTCTTCTCCAAGCTTCACAATTCCTTGATTCATCACTGGTGGGAAGATAAAGCCTGGGGCACAGAGAATTAGTGGCTTTAAGTGGTGTTGAGGTGCCAGGGCCTCCCAGAGAGCACCGGAGAGCGTGTGCTGCTCCCAGGCAGTGCCTGGCTCCCCCCTCACTGCCCGAGGTGGGGTCACGCCCTTGCCAAGGGGACAGGACACCCCTTTGGGGTTTGACACCCCTTTGGGGTTTGACAGCCCCGTGGTGATGTGTTTGAGTAGGGAGAAGTCATCCTGGCAAGGGGACCCTCCTGTCCATCACTGAGGTGTTTGCAGGGGGCATTCCACGGGGAATGGGGTGGCTGGGGAGTGCCCTGGGGTGGCTGGGGTGTGCCCTGGGGAGTGCCCTGGGGTGGCTGGGGTGTGCCCTGGGGTGTGTCCTGGGATGTGCCCTGGGGTGTGCCCTGGGGTCAGCCTGTGCCGTGCTCTGGGCGAGGCTGCAGATCCCCCTGCCCCTGCCCCTGCCCCTGCCCCAGCCCCGGGAGGGTTTGGTTCATTCCCTGCTTACCAGGAAGAAGTGAAACACCACTCCCCACGCCCACCCTCTGCCCGCTGCTCCTGAGCCTCGGCTCTTCCCAGGGGATGGAGCCTCCGGAGCCTCCAGCTCTTCATCCTCCTTCCCTTCTCCTGCTGGTGAGAGCGTCAGGACACATGAACACCTTCCAGTGCTCCTGTTCCCATTCCCAACCATTTCCCAACCATTTCCCAACCATTTCCCAGCCATTCCCAGCAATTCCCAACCATTCCCAGCCATTCCCTGGAGCCCCTGGGGCAGACACCACGCTCTGCACTCATTTGGATGATGCTTCCACCAGACTCTCCGACAATTCCAATCATTCCTGTCTGGAAACAGTTTCATATTCTTTCTCATTCCCACCAGATTACTGTAACCACTTCAGCTTTAAGGGCAGGCGAGTGCCTTGGTGCTGCTTTGGCGGTCTGGCTGTGCCAGGAGCCCGGGGGTCGCTGCCTGCATCCCCCTCGGAGCTCTGTGCCAGCTCTTCCACTGCAGCTTCCTCTGCTTCCATCCTCCCACCCACCCCGTGCCTCTGGCAGAGGCAGCATCCTGCCCGGGGGAGCAGCTGGACCCTACAGCACCTGGGGTGACCATCCTGGGACTCTTCCTTACCGCCCTGCATGCTGGAAAATCCTCCCCGGGACAGCCGACAGCAAGGAGGAATCTCTTCAGAGCCTCTTCAATCTCTTCAGAGCCTCTTCAATCTCTTCAGAGCCTCCTCATCTGCCCCAGAGATTCAATCCCCCGTCCTGGCCTGGCAGCCCAGCGCCTGCTGCTCATTCCCGGGCGGTGAGGATGGTGCTGGGCAGGACACGGAGCCTGGCAAGCGCTGGGGGGACGGACCCATCCTCCTCCTCCTCCTCCTCCTCCTCCTGCGGCCCCAGGGCCGGCAGTCCCTCCCCTTGCCCAGCTGGGAACAGGAAACCCGGGGCGTTCGGAGCAGAAATCCTTTTGGGAAGGAAAAGGGGGGGAGCGAGCAAAGTTCTCATCCCGGGGAGAGCTGCGGGTCCCGCCCCGCAGAGCCGGGCCCGGGCTGCTGCTGCTGTCCCTGCCCTGGCCCTGCCCCGGCCCTCCCAGCGAGGGCATCCCTGCGGGGACAGGCTGCAAACGGGCAGTTCTGCAGCCCTGCCTGCCCTGGAAACCTGCCCCAGCTGCTGGCTGAGCGCAGCCCTGTAGCTATGATATTTTATGAAAAATCCTCTGTTAGGATTTTTCCCGTCTTGAGGAGCTGAGAGCCTCAAGAAAGAAATGTAAACAATAACTGTGTGCTGCTGTGGAATGCAACAAGTGCATCTTCCATTAGTCCATGTGGATTGTTTTTAATTAGTGACTAGTCACAGCCACTTGTGTCAAGGCTGTGAGCAGTCACAAGATTTTGTTATGCATTCTATTCTATTCTATTCTATTCTATTCTATTCTATTCTATTCTATTCTATTCTATTCTATTCTATTCTATTCTATTCTTTTATAACGTTTTGATCATCTTCTCTCTCTGTTCTTTCAGTATAGTTTTAATATAGTATTTTAATATAATATATAACATAATAAATCAGCCTTCTGAGCAAAATGGAGTCAAGCCTCGTGTCCTCACACTTGGGGTGTTTTCCCTGCTGCCTCCTGCTGCCCTGCCAGCCCAGCCCTTCCTGGGGTGACAGAAACCCCACTGGTGGGGACAGTGGTGCTCTCTGCTGTCCCTCGGCACAGAATCCCAAAGCTGTGTCCTCCTGGCAGCCCAGGGCTCTGTGCAGGAGCTGTCCCTGCAGCGGGGGTTTGAAGGTGTCCCCTGAGCTCTATTTCGGCAGGATCAGGTTGGCAGTGTCTGCAGGAGGGCAGAGGGGCAGCAGCCCCTGCCCTCGGAGCTGGTGGATGCCCGGGGGAAGCTCAGAATGCCCAGCTCCAGCTGCTGTGGGATGGAA